>NW_026294402.1:2967738-3395238 GCF_007827085.1 Peromyscus californicus insignis
GTCTTTTTCTGTATTTAAATTTGCAGGAACTGAACATCTAGAACATGGGTCTCTCTCTTCATTTACAACTTAGACTTCTACATATTTTGACAGACATTTTCTAAGGCAGAGACTCCTGTCTTCAGCTTCAGGATAGAGCTCTGACATGATGACAGAAAGAGAAACAAGTTTAAATTTGGTGAAAATGTAAAGAAAATTAAGTATATACTTAAAATTTGAAGGATTGGAATGAAAACTCTTTGGAAATTTTGCCATTAAATTTGTAGATCTTCAGATTCAATATAAATCACCACTAACCATTTGGCATAAACATGAACTCACATAATCCAAAACTACATTAAAAAACATATTTTTAATCTGTTTTTCAGTTGTAGTTATTGAATTTTTTTTTGTACACAATGCATTAAGCTAGGAATAGACACAGGAAGTAGTGGCATGCTGCATTCCAGTACAGGAAGAACAAAGAGGCTGAGTTCCAATCCTGGCTTTAAGGGTGCTCAGTTAAAGACTGTAGGTTAGATCTTCATTACTGATTGATTGATTGATTGATTGATTGATTGATTGATGTTTTTCGAGACAGGGTTTCTCTGTGTAATAGTCTTGGCTGTCCTGGAACTCAGTCTGTAGAGCAGTCTGGCCTTGAACTCAGAGAAATCCACCTGCCTCTGCCTCCTGAGTGCTGAAATTAAAGTCATGAGCCTTGTTTAATGAGGACCAATCAACAAAAACAAAATGTCTTTATCAAAAAGGGAAATTAGACATATAGATGAAAATTTTAATTTTCACATGCTCAGTCTGTGATGCTGAGAGCATACCCAGGCTGTATTTAGAAGCTAATGTAAATCAGCGACCAGTATTGTAGAAGCAAATGTGGGCAGGGATGGTATGTTAAGAATTTGAAACTAATTAGTAAGATGTTTGAAGTACTACAAACTTGTCCTTAAATTGGTGATGGTAATTATACATTGCTTTAAACCTTTCATGATTTTAATCAGAGTGTCCATGTACTACACATATTACTTATCACCTATTAAATCTTGAACAATGGTAGAGATAGAGTTAAAACAGTGAACAATAAAGTCCAATTCTAATGCTTACCACTCTGTTAGTGGGTAGTTTAACATTCATACTTTGATGAACACCTGCAAAATATACAGAGCTGGACTTTGAAGATGAAAAAGAGCTATCATCATTATGCTATTGGTACAAAGAGAGTAACATGGATATAAAAACAAGGAGCATCTTATCGAATAACAATATTGAATCTATGGGGAGGTAAGAAGTGAAGAATCAAAACCCTTGCCTCACTAGGTATAGAGAATTTAATGCTAAAGAAAATATTAAATTAAGAATTTTGTAGAACATATTTTGGTCATAATCATTCATCCCCCCAGCTCCTCCCTTCTCACCCAACTTTGTATCCTTTCTTTTCTTTCTTTCTTTTTTTTTTGTTTTTGTTTTTTGTTTTTTGAGACAGGGTTTTGCTGTAGCTTTGGAGCCTGTCCTGGAACTCACTCTGTAGACCAGGTTGGCCTTGAACTCATCTAGATGAACCTGCTTCTGCCTCCCAAGTGCTGGGACTAAAGGCATGTGCCACCACCACCCAGTGGCAAAGGACATGGTCAATAAGACAAAATGACAGCCTACAGAATGGGGAAAGATCTTCACCAATCCCACATCTGACAGAGGGCTGATCTCTAAAATATATAAAGAACTCAAGAAACTAGACTTCAAAATATTGAACAATTGAATCAAAAAATGGGTTACAGAGCTAAACAGAGAATTCTCAACAGAAGAATCTCAAATGGTCAGAAGACATTTAAGGGATTGCTCAACGTCCTTAGTCATCAGGGAAATGCAAATCAAAATGACTCTGAGATACCATCTTACACCTGTCAGAATGGCTATGATCAAAAACACTGATGACAGCTTTTGTTGAAGAGGATGTGGAGCAAGGGGAACACTCCTCCACTGTTGGTGGGAATGCAAACTCATACAGGCACTCTGGAAATCAGTATGGTGTTTTCTTAGAAAATTGGGAATCAATCTACCTCAAGATCCATCTATACCACTCTTGGGCATATACCCAGGAATGCTCAGTCATACCACCAGGACACATGCTCAACTATGTGCATAGCAGCATTATTTGTAATAGCCAGAATCTGAAAACAACCTAGATGCCCCTCAACCAAAGAATGGATAAAGAAAATGTGGCACATATACACAATGGAGTACTACTTAGCAGTAAAAATAATGACATCATAAAATTTTCAGGCAAATGGATGGAACTAGAAAATATCATCCTGAGTGACATAATCCAGACTCAGAGAGACAAACATGGTGTGTACTCAATCATAAGTGGATACTAGATGTAAAGCAAAGGATAACCAGACTGCAACCTACAGCTCCAGGGAGGCTAGCTAGCAGGAAGGACCCAAGGAGGGACATATGGATCACTCAGTAAAGGAGAAATAGATGAGATCTACATGAGCAAACTGGGGGTTGGAGGGGGTAGTGGAGGGCAAGGGATGGGGGAGGAGAACATATGGGAATGAGAGGTTCGAGCAGGAACAGGGACAGAGTAGGAGAACAAGGAAAGAGATATAATGATAAATGAAGACATCATGGGAATAGGGAGAAACAGAGTGCTAGGGAAGTTCCCAGGAATCCACAAGGATGACCCCACCTTAGGCTACTGGCAGTAGTCAAGAGGGTACCTGAACTGGCCTACTCTGGTGATCAGATGGGTGATTACCCTAGCTGTCATCATATAGCCTTCATCCAGTGACTGATCGAAGCAGATGCAGAGATTCATGTCCGGGCAGTAGGCCAAACTCCAGGAGTCCAATTGATGAGAGAGAAGGGATTCTATAAGCAAGGCACATTGAGATCATGATGGGAAAACATACAGAGAGGGCCAGCCAAACTAGTGGAAACCCATGATCTGTGGACCAGTAGCTGTGGAGCCCCCATGGTACTAGACTAGACCCTCTGAATAGGCAAGACAGTTGTTTAGTTTGAACTGTTTAGGGGGCCCCCAGGCAGTGGGATCGGAATCTATCTCTGGTACATGAGCCGGCTTTTTGGAGCCCAGTGCCTATGGTGGGACACCTTGTGCAGCCTTGGTACAGGGAGGAGGGGCTTGGACCTGCCTCAACTGAATGTACCAAGCTCTGCTGACTCCCCATGGGAGACCTTGCCTTGGAGGAGGTGGTAATGGGGAGGGGATGTTGAGGGGGAAGAATGGGGGAGGGGGGGGAGAAAAGAGAGGTGGGTCTGTGGTTGGTATGTAAAATGAATAGAAAATTTCTTAATAATAAAAATTTCTTAATAATGATAAAGAAAATGTTAAATTAAACATACTCTGACTCACTCATAACAAAGATGTCTTCAAATCATTGCTTCTATGTAGCTAAATAGAGTAAACAGTTGCAATATGACTCCTTTCTCAATATGATTTTTAACAATATTATAAACAATAAAAAAGACAATTCTTTTTTAATAGGTATTTTCTTCTAAGCACATATGATTATTAATACATAAGTGTAATATTGTCAGATTTGGTGACTGATACAATATTATAAAAATATTTTAATTTTTACCTAGTATTCACTGTGACTCCTAAGGAAAAAGAGAATGCTTGTTTGTTCTGTTTTCTCTTTATCTACTTGCAATAATGTCCTTGGATTGTCCAAAAAGAATCAAGGATAGTCAATTTCTGAATCTACATAAATAGGTTTTACTTTTACCAATAAGTTTGCCAATCTTGCATAAATTTTTCATTTAAAGACATGAAGATTGTTGGGCAGTAGTGGTGCATGCCTTTAATCCCCATACTTGGGAGAGAGAGGCAGGTCAATTTCTGTGAGTTCAAGGCTAGCCTGGTCTACAAAGCAGTTCCAGGACAGCCTGTTACACAGAGAAATCCTGTCTCAAAAAACCAAAACAAAACAAAATAATAACAACAACAACAACAAAAAACATGAAGACTAATCGGTGATTTAGAAAAGATGCCAAAGATGTTTTAACTTTTATCTCATTTAAACTCTGATTTTTAAAATTCAGAAAATACCCAGTGTAGTTAATTTTCACTACTGAGAACCATAATTTACACAATAAAATGTGCCTGGTCGATTTTATTATTTCTGGTGCCATTTGCCTAGAAATTACTATTTCGTAACTAAAACTTAATGTTAGGTTTCCAAGCAAAATGGCTCTAAGCATATCACTTTAGTACAGAGATGGGAGCATATTCGGAGTCAAAGTCTCTGACTTACTCTTTCCTGTTAGCTCTGGTTTATCTTTCTTCCCCTAGTCAAATCATAGAACCCAGCATCCCTCTTCCCAAAGGCATGCCACAGAAATCACAATTTCTCTGTAACAAATGTAACATAACACCTGCAATGACCATTCTATCTCTTTTCCCTTGATGCACCCCATTCTTTATGGGCCCCACTCCATCACCAAAAGAAGGAATGTTACACAGAGAAGGAGGACAACCTAAACAGACCCAGCTTCTCCCCTGTTCCAATATTATGAGATCATCCTGTTTTGTCCAATCACTTTCCACATGACCATCATTCTTCTGGGAAACTGAAATTAAAGTTTCCCCTGAGTTTTGTGATTGGGCTTTCTGGTTGACTTGTCTTTTAAGACAAGATGTCCACACACATATGATGGATAAGGAAAAGCAGCCTGTGCCTACATTAACCATCTTCATATTAAAATATTATTTTATTAGGTAACCAAAATAACTTGAGCAAAATATCCCAGTATATTTTGTCTAAAATACCTCATTCAACATTTCATTTTATAGGCTAACAGATAGATCAATAGATAATGTGTTTATTCTACATACATGAAAACCTGAGGCTGATTCCAATCCCATAAGACAAATTTTTTTAAAAAGCCAGGTGTAGTATTGTACTCTAGCAATCCCAATTCTGAGGAGATGAAGACAGGTAGATACCTGGGGATCACTGGCCAGACATCCTAGTCTAGCCAGACAGTTTGAGGTCAATGAAAGACCCTGTGTCAAAAAACATGGTAGATAGCCCTGAGGAACAATGCCTACTAACCTCTACACAGACAGACAGACAGACAGATACACACACATACACACACACACACACACACACACACACACACACACACACACACACAAACACACACAAACATATTTCAATTTATGTTATACTAGTTATACTAGTCACCTTAGAGGTATATTTCCTATGTGCATGGAGGAATTTATATCTCCATTAATTATATAAGCTTTGACTGTAACTGACTAGTATCTCTACATTTTTTCTATTTTTGAAATCTTTTACTCATCAAATGTCAAACACAGGAACTCATTGAATACAAAGTCCTACACAGATTCATTTTGAATTTAAAATCAGTCAGCAATTATAAACTTGAGAAACTCATAACACAGTAAAATATACTTTCATTATAATTATCAATTACATAAGTATCAGTGGATTGCACATTTCTAATAGGCAGACCTCTGTGTTGCTTTTTATTTCTCTGCTTCTTTTCTATAGGTGAAATCATTGCATTTTTTGCACATTTCTTCTCTCTTTATTCTTTAATGAAACCTTTTCCATCATCAATCTGTCCTGTCTTATCCATAGCAACAATAACCTCCACCTTGCCAAATCACTCCAGGTGTTACCATGGTGTCCATCAGCAGGCAGCAGTTTCTGATGCAGCTATTATTATTTCCAAATAATTCCTATTTGGAAAGCCTTTCTTGCCTTCACCTCGACTCTAGACCTTCATATGCTCCTGAGTTTTCTGCCTCACTGAGTGTTCCACACCTCTCTGGCTATTCAATTTTAATATGGCACAGGGTCCAGATTTGCCTAAATATTGATGCTCTCTTATTAATCACAGGTGATTTTTTAGCCCTAGCTAACCAGTTAATCTATTATTTCTGTAAAGCAAATGTTTCACTTCCTCAGATTCTTAATTCAAATTCTTTTCTTTTCTGTTTTTTTTTTTTTGTTTGTTTGTTTGTTTCTGTTTTTTGTTTTTTGAGGCAAGGTTTCTCTGTGTAGCTTTGGAGCCTTTCCTGGAACTCACTCTGTAGCCCAGGCTGGTCTCAAACTCACAGAGTTTTGCCTGCCTCTGCCTCCTGAGTGCTGGGATTAAAGGCATGTGCCACCACCACCTGGCTTAATTCAAATTCTTAATATCACATGAACAGTCCCAATGCGATTTGAAGAATCCTTAAACTTCTCTCTGAATTTTAGCTTTGAAACTACCACAGAGTATCACATTATCTCTGAACACTCAACAGTTTTTCCAGCTACAAGTACCAAATGCCAACACAATCCTCCTGAAATACAACCTGGTCAGGTCCATAGCAGCACCACCTACATGCTAGTGGCAATTGCTGTCCTGGTTTGCATTTTGGTTAGAGTGGTAAAATGTTAACCAAAGCTGCTTGGAAAGGAGAGGGTTTCTTTGGCTTGCATTTATACTTCACAGCAAGCTTCAGCTACCATTCTTATACAGGGTAAGCCTAATTGCCCAGGGATTGCACCACCCATGGTGGGTCAGCCCCTCCTACATCAATCATTAATCAATAAAATGCCCCACAGATTCGACCACTGCTGGGGGATGTCTTTCTGTACATTGTGAATATGTATTGCTCCCATTGGTTAATAAATAAGCTGCTTTGGCCTATGGCAAGGCAGATTAGAGGCTGATGGAAAATCCAAGGAGAGGGATAGGAAAGAGAAAAGAGAAGTCTGAAGAGACACCAGCTGCCACTGAAGGAGCAGCAAGATGCCAGCAGACTTATAATGCCACGGCCACATGGCAACATATAGATTAATAGAAATGGGTTCAGTTATAAGAGCCAGCTAGCAAGAAGTCTGTCATAGGACACACAGCTTGTAAAGAATATTAAGCCTCTGAGTGATTATTTTAAAAGCAGCTTGGTGCCATGGTGCCAGGCGGGACTGGACAAACCTTCCTGCTACAGACCACAGACCATTATGGTTAAGGTAATTCTTCAACTGAGGCATCTCTTCCCAGGTGATTCTAATTGTGTCAAGTTGACAAATACTGACCAGTACAATGCACATAGAAATATTTTAGCTTCATGATTAACACAAAGTATATTTTTTCTGCATCCCTGCTTCCCAAAACTGCCTTTCTTCTTTGTTAATTTGAAAATACATTTTTATTTAAAATTTTTTATTCAATTTACATACCAACCATAGGTTCCCCCTCTTATCCCTCCTCCCACTCCACACCCCCCCCCCGTGTCCTCCCCACCGACTCACCCTACATCTCCTCCCCTAAAAGGGTAAAGTCACCCATGGGGAGTCAGCAACGCCTGATACATTTAGTTGAGGCAGGACCAAGGCCCTGCCCACCCTGCATCAAGAGTGAGCAAGGTGTACAACCATAAGTAATGGGTTCCAGAAAGTCAGCTCATGCACAAGGGATAGATCCTGATCCCACCGCCAGAGGTCCCCCAAACAGACCAAGCTTCACAACTATCTCCTGTATGCAGAGGGTCTAGTCCAGTTCTATGCATGTTCGGTCTAAATTTCATGAGTTCCTACGAGCTTGGTTCAGTTGTCTCTGTACATTTCCTTATCATGATCTTGCCCCCCCCCCTTGCTAATATAATTCCTCTTTGCTATCTTCAACTGGACTCCCAGTGCTCAGCCTGGTGCACAGCTGTGGATCTCTGCATCTGCTTCCATCAGCTACTGGATGAAGGCTCTATGATGAAAGTTAGAGTATCCATCAATATGATTATTGGGGCAGGCCAGTTCAGGCATCCTCTCCACTATTGCTACTAGTATAATCTGGGGTTGTTCTTGTGGATTCCTGGAAATTTACCTAACACCAGGTTTCTCCCTATCCCCATGTCTCCCTCTATCAAGATATCTCTTTCATTGTTCGTTCACTCTGTCCCTCCCCCACCTGGACCATCCCATTCTCTCATGTTCACATCCCCATCCCTTCCCCTATATTGCTGCCCCCACATCATCAGTTTACTCATCTGGATCTCCTCTATTTCCCCCTTCCCAAGGTGATCCATACATCCCTATCAAGGTCCTCCTTGTTTTCTATCTTCTCTGGAGTTGTGGGTTGTAATCTGATTATCCTTTGCTTTACATCTAGTATCAACTTATGAGTGAATACGTACCATGTTTGTCTTTCTGATCTGGGTTACCTCATTCAGGATGATATTTTCTAGTTTCATCCATTTGCCTGCAAATTTCATGATGTCATTGTTTTTTACAGATGAGTATATATATGTATACTACATTTACTACATTTTTCTTATCCATTCTTTGCTTGAGAAGCATCTAACTTGTTTCCAGGTTCTGGTTATTACAGATAATGTTGCTATGAACACAATTGAGCAATGTCTTTGTGGTATAATTGAGCATCCATTGGGTATATGCCTAAGAGTGGTATCATTGGGTGTAGCTAGAGTTTTCCTGCCTGGCCCACAGTCAGGACAAATCTCTCTCACCTGCCAGTCCCACAGCTGCTCAAACCCGACCAAGTAAACACAGAGACTTATATTGGTTACAAACTGTATGGCCGTGGCAGGCTTCTTGCTAACTGTTCTTACAGCTTAAATTAATCCATTTCCATTAATCTATACCTTGCCACATGACTCGTGGCTTACTGGCATCTTCACATGCTGTTTGTCATCGTGGCAGCTGGCAGTGTCTCTCTGACTCAGCCTTCCACTTTCCAGCTTTATTCTCCTCCTTGTCCCACCTACACTTCCTGCCTAGCCAATGGCCAATCAGTGTTTTATTTATTGACTAATCAGCAACACATCTGCCATACAGAACATCCCATAGCACTTAGGTCTTGAGGAAGGTTGATTTCCAAATTTCTGAAAAGTCACCATACTGATTTCCAGAGTGGCTGTACAAGTTTGCACTCCCACCAACAGTGAAGGAGTGTTCCCCTTGCTCCACATCCTTTCCAACATAAACTGTCATCAGTGTTTCTGATCTTAACCATTCTGACAGGTGTAAGATGGTATCTCAGAGTTGTTTTGATTTGCATATCCCTGATGACCAAAGATGTTGAGCAATTCCTTAAATGTCTTTTGGCCATTTGGGATTCTTCTGCTGAGAATTCTGTTAAGCTCTGTAACCCATTTTTTAATTGAATTGTTTGGTATTTTGCTGCCTAGTTTCTTGAGTTCTTTATACATTTTGGAGATTAGCCCTCTGTCAGACGTGAGGTTGGTGAAGATCTTCTCCCATTTTGTAGGCTGTTGTTTTGTCTTACTGTGTCCTTTGCCTTACAGAAGCTGCTCAGTTTCACGAAGTCCCATTTATTAATTCTTGCTCTCATTGTCTGTGCTACTGGTGTTATATTTAGGAAATGGTTTCCTGGGCCAATATACAGTATTTTATTGAGTATTTTTGCATCAATGTTCATGAGGGTGATTGGTCTGTAATTCTCTTTCTTTGTTGCATCTTTGTGTGGTTTGGTTGTCCAGGTAACTATAGCCTCATAAAGAGAATTTGGCAATGTCCCTTCTGTTTCCACTATGTGGAACAACTTAAGCACTATTGGTATTAGCCCTTCTTTGAAATTCTGATAGAGTTCTGCACTGAAATCATCTGGCTTTGGGCTTTTTTTTTTTTTGGTTGGGAGACTTTTAATGACTGCATCTATTTACATAGGGGTTATTGGTCTATTTAAATTGCTTATCTGGTCTTGGTTTAATTTGGATTTGCGGTATCTATGCATAAAATTGTTCATTTCTTTTAGATTTTCCAATTTTGTGGAGTGAAGTTTTTTAAGTATGACCTGATGATTCTCTGGATTTCCTCATTATCTGTTGTTATGTCTCCTACTGTGGGATGGTCTGTATGTCAAATGTGTTGCTGATTGGTCAATAAATAAATCACTGATTGGCCCGTGGCCAGGCAGGAAGTATAGGCGGGACAAGGAGGAGAATAGAGCTGGGAAGTGGAAGGCTGAGTGAGGAGACACTGCCAGCCGCCATCAGGACAAGGAAGATGTAAAGTACCGGTAAGCCACAAGCCACGTGGCAAGGTATAGATTAATAGAAATGGATAAATTTAAGCTGTAAGAACAGTTAGCAAGAAGCCTGCCACGGCCATACAGTTTGTAACCAATATAAGTCTCTGTGTTTACTTGGTCGGGTTTGAGCGGCTTGGGACTGGCGGGTGAGAGAGATTTGTCCTGACTAGGGGCCAGGCAGGAAAACTCTAGCAACAGTCTCCCTTTTCCTTTCTGATTTTTTAATCTGGATATTCGCTCTGCCTTTTGGTTAGTTTGGATAAGGGCTTGTCTATCTTGTTGATTTTTTCAAAGAATCAACTCTTTGTTTCATTGATTCTTTGTACTGCTCTCTTTGTTCTTTTAATATACAAAATCTATTTTATTGATTTCAGCCCTCAATTTGATTATTTCCTGTCATCTACTCCTGAGTGAGTTTGCTTCTTTTTGTTCTAGAGCTTTCAGATGTGCTGTTAAGTTGCTAGTGTGAGGTTTCTCCAACTTCTTTATTTAAATATTTAGTGCTATGAACTTTCCCCTTAGTGCTGCTTTCATAGTGTCCCATAAGTTTCAGCATGTTGCACATTCATTTTCATTGAATTCTTGGAAGTATTTAATTTCTTTCTTTATTTCTTCTTTGACCAGTGATGATTCAGTTGAACATTACTCAGTTTCCATGAGTTTGTAGGCTTTCTGTAATTTGTGTTGTTTAATTCTAACTTTAAGCCATGGTGCTCTGAAAAAAATTAGGTTATTCATTTTTTTTGTATCTGTTGAGATTTATTTTGTGACTGAGTATGTGGTCAATTTTAGAGAAGGTTCCATGGGGTGCTGAGAAGAAGGTATATTCTTTTGTGTTTGGGCAGAATGTTCTGGAGATGTCTAATATATCCATTTGAGTCATACCATCTGTTAGTTTCTTTATTTCTCTGTTAAGTTTCTGTCTGGCAAACCTGTCCAGTGGTAGAGTTGGGTGTTGAAATCTCTCACTATTAATTTGTGGGGTTTGATATGCAATTTAAGCTTTAGTAATGTTTCTTTTACATATGTTGGTGCTCTTGTATTTGAGGCATAAAGGTTCAGAATTGGGATTTCATCTTGATGGATTTTCCCTATGATGAATATAAAATGTCCTTCTCAATCTCTTTTGATTAATTTTAGTTTGAAGTCTATTTTGTTAGATATTAGGATAACTATACTAGTTTGCTTTTTAAGTCCATTTGATTGGAAAGTCTTTTCCCAACCCTTTATTCTGAGGTAGTGTCTGTCTTTGAAATTCAGGTGTGTTTCTTATATGCAGCAGAAGGATGGATGCTGTTTTTGTATTCTTTCCTTTAGCCTGTGTCTTTTTATAGACAGTTGTGACAATAGACACTCAAAGAAACTATATAATATGATATATACAATAAAGATTTAGATATAAAGTAAATTAAGTCCCTCAAACTACACTTACCATCTTTTAAAAACCAAATTTATTTATAATAAACAGATTTATTTTTCTTTCTATTTTTTTTTTTTTGCCAATTCAGCTAACTACAAGCAAATAACTTTCGACTTCTTTTGGTAAAATTAAGAAGAAAAAATTGTCAGAAACAGTTAACATACAAATGTAGTTATTTATCCACTTTTGTAGCAGTTATATTCTATAAAGTTGGCACAAAATATTAAAAGGAAATATTGGAAAAGGGGCTTGAGGGATGACCTAGACATTAGGAGAATTCACTTTCCAGAGGACCCAGGTTTGATTGCCAGTACCCATGTGGTACACTTAGGACTAGCCAGAACATTAGCTCTTAGCCTAAGGGGCCCTTTAAACAGTATCATCTCCAAAAACTAGCACAAAAATGTGAAAATTGAGGGACTCAGTATGGTGTCAAGGAAAAGATATGTATGCATGCTTATGAAAAGGAAAGCAGAGAAGCCAGCTCTCTTCCTTTGATTTCTTCTGAGAATGTGTTTGCTTACATGATAAGTGGGTCTTCATTGCCATATGCAGCAAACAAAACCATCATAATTGTGAATTTTGTGTTCACAGATAAAATTTTGGCAAACAGATAAATTCATAAATATATAATCTACTAATAATGACAATCAAATTAATACAACACCAGGTTTAATCACCCCCAAATCCAGATGCCTAAACTCCAGTGTAAGAACACAATCAATAATAGAAAGGTCAATATGTCACCACCAGAAACCAGCTATTCTATGACAGCAAAAACTAAACATTCCAATGCAGCTGAAGCACAAGAAAACTACCTTTACAGTAACTTTATGAAGATGATAGAGGTCCTTAAATAAGAGGAAATGGGAAAATCCCTTAATGAACTGAAAGAAAAGATAACCAAGAAATTGGAGGAAATCAATAAATCTCTTAAAGAATGTCAAGGCAACCAAGGTGGGGCGGAACATATTATGGGAACAAATAAAACTGTTCAAGATCTGTAAAGGGGAATAGAAGCAATAAAGAAAACACAATCCAAGAGAATTCTGGAAATGGAAAACCTGAGTAAGCATCACCAACAGAATACAAGAAATGGAAGAGAAAATCTCAGACATTGAAGATACAGTAGGGAAAATGAATTCATGGGTCAAAAAAAATGCTAAAAAAAAATTCTAACAAAAAAAATCCAGGGAATCTGAAACACTATGAAAAGAACAAACCTAATAATAATAGGAATAAAAGGAGAAGAAAATATATTCAACAAAATCATAGAAGAAAATTTTCTCAACCTAAATGACATACCTATAAATGTACAAGAATCTTACAGAACACCAAATAGACTGAACCAGAAAAAGTTCCTTTGCCACATAATAATAAAAACATTAAACATAGAAAATAAAAAAGAATACTAAAAGTGCAAAGAAAAAAGGAAAAGTAACATATAAAGGCAGTCCTATCAAAATTATACCTGACTTCTCAATGGAGACTCTAAAGGCAAGAAGAGCCTGGACAGACCTCATGCAAACTCTAGGAGACCATGGATACCAGCCCAGACTACTATACTTGCAAAACTTTCAATCATCATAGATGGAGAAAATACGATATTTCATGAAAAAGTCAAACTTAATCAATATCTGTCCACAAACCCAGCTATATACAGAAGATAATAGGAGGAAAACTCTAAATCAAGGATGTTAGCTACACCCACAAAAACATAGGCAATAGATAATCCCACAACAGAGTGAAACACACACACACACACACACACACACACACACACACACACACACACACCACCACCACCACCAACAACAACAACAACAAATAGCAGGAATTAGTAATCACCATTATTAATATCTCTCAATATCAATGGACTCAATTGACCAATAAAATGATACAGGCTAACAAAATGGATACAAAAACAGGATCCATCATTATACTGCATATAAGAAACAAACTTCAATATTAAAGACAGACATTACCTGAGAGTTAAGGGTTGGAAAAAGATATTCCATTCAAACAGACCTAAAATCCATGCTGGTGTAGCTATCCTAATATCTAACACAATAAATTTCAAAACAAAAATAATCAAAAGATATAGAGAAGGACATTTCATATTCACCAAAAGACAAATCCGCGAAGATAATGTCTCAATTTTGAACTTCTATTCCCCAAATAGAAGGACACCCAAATTTGTAAAAGAAACATTATTAAAGCTTAAATCACATATTGAACCCCACACATTAATAGTGTGAGAGTTTAACATCCCATTCTCACCAATGGACAGGTCATCCAGACAGAAACTAAACCAAGAAATGATGGAACTAGCAGATGTTATGACTCAAATGGACCTAACAAATATCTACAGAATATTTCACCCAAACAACAAGGAATACACCTTCTTCTCAGCACCTCAAGGAACCCTTCAAAATGACCACAAACTCATTCACAAAGCAAGTCTTTTTTTTCTTTCTTTTTAAAAATTTTATTAAGAAAAATTTATCATTCATTTTACATACCAATCAAATATTCCCCTCTTCCCTCCTCCTGCCCCTTAGCTTCCTCCCAACCCACCCTCACTCTTCCCCCAACAAGAAGAAAAGGCCTCCCATGGGGAGGTACATCAAGTAGAGACAAGTCCAAGCCCTTCCCCCTGCCTCAAGGCTGCATGAGGTGTCCCATCATAGGTAGTGGCCTCAAAAAACCTCCTCATGCACCAGGGATTGATTCTGATTCTACCTCCAGGGGGCCCCCCAAGCAGATCAAGCTACAACTGTCTCACCATGCAGAGGGCCTAGTCCAATCCCATTCAGGCTCCACAGCCATTGATCCAACTTTCATGAGTTTCCATTAGTTTGATCTGGTCATCTCTGCAGGTGTCCCCATCATGATTGTGATGCACTTGCTCATAGAATCCTTCTTCTCTGTCTCTGACTAAACTCCTGGAGCTCTGCCTGGTGATTGGCTGTGATCTCTGTATCTGCCTCCATTAGTCATTGGAGAAAAGCTCTGTGATAACAGTTAGGGCATTCACCAATCTGATCACTGGGGCAAGCCAGTTCAGTTCAGGCACCGTCTCTACTATTTCTAGTAGTCCAAGCTAGGGTCATCCTTGGGGATTCCTGGCAACTTCCCTAGCACTGGGTTTCTCTCTAACCCCATGATATCTCCCTCCATCATGGTATCTCTCTCATTGACAAAGCAAGTCTTAAAAGATTAAAAAATTGAAACAACACACAATATCTTATCAGATCATCATGGATTAAAGTTGGAGTTCAACACCAACATGAAGTACAGAAAGTCTACAAACTCATAGAAACCGAAGAATTCTCAACTGAGTTACCACTGGATTAAGGAAGGAATAAAGAAAGAAATGAAAGACTTTGTACAATTCAATGAAAATGAATGCACAACATACTCAAACTCATGGCACATAATGAAAAGTAGTGCTAAGAGGAAAGTTCATAGTCTAAGTGTCTTCATAAAGAATTTGGAGAAATTTCATAATAGCAGCTTAACAGAACATTTGAAATCTCCAGAACAAAAAGAAGCAAATACACCTAAGAGAAACGAGGAAACAATAAAACTGAGGGCTGAAATCAATTAAATAGAAACAAAGAAAGCAATACAAAGAATCAATGAAGCAAACGATTGGTTCTTTGAGAAAATCAACAAGATAGACAAACCTTTATCCAAACTAACTAAAAGGCAGAGAGAGAACATCCAAATTAACAAAAACAGAAACAAAAACAGGGATATAACTCTGACACTGAGGATATCCAGAGAATAATTAGGTCATACTTCAAAAACCTGTAGTCCAAAAAATTGGAAAATCTAAAAGAAATGGACAAGTTTCTTGATAGATACCACATACCAAAGCTAAACAAAGATCAGATAAACTTTGAAAGAACAATACTCAACTTCATATAAAAAAAATCAAAAACAAAAAATGAAGATCAAAAAACAAAATCCCTGGATAGCTAAAACACTTCTGTGCATTAAAAGAACAGCTTGGAGGTATCACCATCCCTCATCTCAAGCTTTACTACAGAACTGTAGTAATAAAAATAGCATAGTATTGGCATAAAAGCAGAAACATTGATCAATGGAATCAAATCAAAGACCCAGGCATAAATCCACACACCTACAGTCACTTGATTTTTGACAAAGAAGCCAAAACTATACAATGGAGAAAATAAAGCATCTTCAACAAATGGTGCTGGCATAACTGGATGTTGGCAGATAGAAGATTGCAAATAGATCAATATCTATTACCCTACACAAAACTCAAGTCCAAGTAGATCAAAGACCTCAACATAAATCCAGTTACACTGAATATGATAGAAAAGAAAGTGGGGAATAGTTGGAACACATTAACACAGAAGACAACATCCTGAATAGAATGCCAGTAGCAGAGACATTAAGGTCAACAATTAATAAATAGGACCTCATGAAACTGAAAAGCTTCTGTAAGGCAAAGAACACCTTCTAAAGGACAAAATAGCAGCTTACAGAATGGGAAAAGAGCTTTACCAACCCCACATCTGAGAGAGGTCTGATTTCTGCAATACATAAAGAACTCAAGAAACTAGACATAAAAAAATAATAATCTGATTAAAAAATGGTATAGAGACCAAAACAGAATTCTCAACAGAAGAATCTCAAATGGCTGAAAAACACTTAAAAAAATGTTCATCATCCTTAGCCATCAGGCAAATGCAAATCAAAAAGACTCTGAGATTCCATCTTACACCTGTCAGAATGGTTAAGATAAAAAACACCAATGACAGTTTATGTTGGAGAGGAAGTAGACTAAGGGGAACACTCCTCCACTGCTAGTGGGAGTGCAAACTTATACAGCCACTTTGGGAATCAGCATGGTGATATCTCAAAGAATTGAGAATCAATCTACCTCAAGACCATGCAATACCACTCTTGGTCATATACCCAAAGGATGCTCAATCATACCCCAAGGACACTTGCTCAATTATATTCATAGCAGCTTTGTTTGTAAAAACAAGAACATGACAACCACCTAAATGCTTCTCAAAGGAAAAATAGATAAAGAAAATGTTGAACATTTATAAAATGGAGTATAACTCAGCTGTTAAAAACAATAACATCATGAAATTTGAAGGCAAATGGATGAAACTAGAAAAATACATCCTGAGTGAGTTAACCCAGGCCCAGAAATACAAACATGGTATGTACTCATTCATAAGTGGATATTAACTGTAAAAGATAACCATGGTACAATTCACAGACCCAGAGAGTCTAGGTAACAAGGAAGGCCCAAGATGAGACACATTGATCTCCCTGGAAAGGGGAACTAGATGAGATCTCCTGAGTGAACTTGGGGAGGATGGGATAGGAACTTGAGGGATCAGAATGGGTTATGGGTGGAGAGGGAGATTGCTGAGAGAGTTGACTGTGAAGTGGGAGTAGGGGTGGGGGGTTTCAGCAGCAGGTAGAAGGCTGATGCAAGAGGGATGGCCCCAGCTGAGACTCCTGGCAGTAGTGTATGTATAGCCTGAACTGGCCATCCCTGTGATCAGATTGATGACTACCCTGGTTGTCATTGGGTAGTTTTTATCCAGTAACTGATGGAGGCAGATTCAGACACCCATGGCCAAACATCAAATCAAGCTCTGGGAATCCTGCTGAGGAGAGGGAGAAGGTATTGTGGGAGGCAAGAGGATCAGGGATATCAGAGGAAAACTTACAGAAATGGCTAGTCTAGGCTCATGGGAACTCATAGAGTCTGAACCAACAACCAGGGAGCCTGCCTGGGACTGACCTAGATCCTCTGCACATATGTGTGGACCATTGTATAACTTGATCTATTTGTGGGACTCCTGGCAATGGGAGCAGGGTCTGTCCCAAATGCTTTGGCTGGCTATTGGGAACCTATTCCTCATGCTGGATTGCTTTGCCCAGCCTGAATACAGGGGGAGGTACTTGGTATAGCATGTTTTTCTGGTGCCCATGGGAGGCCTTCCTGTTTCTGAGAGGATACTGAGGAGAGGTGGATGGGGTGGGAGGCAGAAGGGAAGTAGGGGGAGGGAGTAGGAGGACAGGAGTGAGGGGAGACTATGGTTGTGATGTAAACTAAATTAATTAATTAAATTTTAATAAATAAATAAAATGCTATTGGTTCATAGTTCATGTGTTTCCATTCGTTTGGCTATTTGTCCCTGTGCTTTTTCCAATCTTGGTCTCAACAATTCTCACTCATACAAACCCTCCTCTTTCTCGCCAATTGGACTCCTGGAGCTCTACCTGGGGCTGGCTGTGGATCTCTGCATCCCGTTCCCTCAGTCATTGGATGAGGTTTCTAACATGACAATTAGGGTGTTTGGCCATCCTATCACCAGAGTAGGTCAATAACTGAGGAGCCCCCAACTGGATCAGGCCCTCTGGATAAGTGAGACAGTTGATTAGCTTGATCTGTTTGGGAGGCATCCAGGCAGTGGGACCGGGACCTGTCCTCAGTGCATGTGCTGACTGGAACCTGGGGCTTATACAGGAACACTTGGCTCAGCCTGGGAGGAGGGGACTGGACCTGCCTGGACTGAATCTACCAAGTTGAACTCAATCCTCAGGGGAGTCTTTGCCATGGAGGAGATGGGAATGGGGGGTGGGCTGGGGGGGAGGTGGGGGGTGGCCTGGGGGGGAGGTGGGGGGTGGGCGGGGCAGGAGAATCTGTGGCTGATATGTAAAATTAAATTATAAAATAAATAAATAAATAAAATGCTTCTCAAATTAAAAAAAATTAAAAAAACATAATTTCTGTGGAATTTAGAAGGGAGCCAGAGGGCAATCTGTGAGCGGACATGAGTTATTCACTCAGCAGCATTCTGAGTGATTTTTGTCATGCTCCAGTTGTGATATTTACAATCTGGTATTTCATTCTTATGTTTGATGTTTAGAGGAGGATGCTTCCTTTTATTAATATCCTTTGAAAATTTTTCTTAGATATTTTTCTGTGCTATAAAGAGACATCATAATCAAGGCAACTTATATTATGAAACACTAGACTGTGGTCTTGTTTACAATTTCAGAGGATTAGTTCATGATCATCATGGCAGGTAGGATGGCAGCATACAGGTGCTGGATCAGTAGCTTACATTTTATTGGCAAGTTGGAGGCAGAGAGAAAGAGATCAGATCTGCCTTTTGAAACCTAAAAGCATACCCACTGACATACCTCTTCCCTCCCAATCCTTTCTAAACAATGCACCAACTAGGGACCAAGCATTCAAATCTGGGCCTATGGGGGTCATTGTCATTCCAATAATCACGGTATTCCACTGGGGTTACTATTAGTCTAATTATATGAAAATCAAATAAACCTTACTCTTTTTGTATGACATAATTTAAAACATACTTTTTAAAGTAAAATCTAGTTTCTGACCTCCCTACTTCTAGTCTACAGTGGGTAAGGTATTTAGTCAAGTAAGGCTCCTTCCAGTGAACTAAATGACACCATTTGAGTGCTTACCACTAATGTACATGCTGTTGCATAGACTGTTTCTATGATTCTATGCAAACTATGACTACAGCCACATTTTTAATTATGAACAAACAAGAAACCCAGTGTTTCAATCCCTAGAGACTTACTAAAAATTTCTGTGTGCCTTCAAAAAGAAGCAGGATTGTCCAGCTACTTAGCAAGTGTGTGTTGTTGGTTGTTTTTGCTCTTTTGGGGGGGTGTGGTTATATATTGTGTACCCTAATAAAATTTGCCTGAAATCAGATAACAGAACAAGCCACTAGATTAAACATAGAGGCCAGGCAATGGTGGCACACACCTTTAATCCTAGCACTGGGGAGGCAGAGATCCATTTGGATCTCGGTGAGTTCAAAGCCACCCTGGAGTACATGAGATTGACTCAGTCTAGGAGAGAAACAGAGCCAGGCAGTGGTGGCACACATCTTTAATCCCAGTACTTGGGAATCACACGCCTTTAATCCCAGCACTAAGAAGGAAGTGATAGCTGAGTGGAGAAAGGTATACAAGGCACGAGGAGACAGGAACTGAAGGTTTTTCAGGCTGAGGAGTCCTAGAGGTAAGACGTGGCAGTGACTTGTTCTTTTGTTTCCTGGGATCTTTCAGCATTTACCCCAATATCTGGCACCAGGGCTTTTATTAAAATGACCTTTTAGAATTCATTTTACAGAGGGTTGTAGATGGAGTTTCCCTGCCTGGCCCACTGTCAGGACAAATCTCTCTCACCTGCCAGTCCCATAGCCACTCACAGCCGACCAAGTAAACACAGAGACTTATATTGGTTACAAACTGTATGGCCGTGGCAGGCTTCTTGCTAACTGTTCTTACAGCTTAAATTAATCCATTTCCATTAATCTATACCTTGCCACGTGGCTCATGGCTTACCAGCATCTTCACATGCTGTTTGTCATAGTGGCGGCTGGCAGTGTCTCTCTGACTCAGCCTTCCACTTCCCAGCTTTATTCTCCTCCTTGTCCCGCCTACACTTCCTGCCTAGCCAATGGCCAATCAGTGTTTTATTTATTGACTAATTAGCAACACATTTGCCATACAGAACATCCCACAGCAGAGGGTCATCACCAAGCTCCCAAATAAATCACATATGGAGACTTATTTTAATTATAAATGCCCAGCCTTAGCTTGGCTTGTTTCTTGCCAGCATTTCTTAACTAAAATTATCCTGTCTATCTTCTGCCTCTGGGCTTTTACCTTTCTCTATTTCTGTATACCGTTTCTTTCCTTCTTACTCTGTGACTGGCTGTGTGCCCGGGTGGCTAGCCCCTAGAGTCCTCTTCTCCTTGTTCTCTTGCTCCTTCTCTTTTCCTCCCAGATTTCTCCTATTTATTCTCTCTGCCTGCCAGCTGTGCCTATCCTTTCTTCTGCCTTGCTATTGGTCATTCAGTTCTTCATTAGACCATCAGGTGTAGCACAGGCAAAGTAACACAGCTTCGCAGAGTTAAACAAATGCAACATAAAAGAGTGTAACACATTTTTGCATCATTAAACAAATGTTCCACAGCATATACAAATTAACACATCTTAAAATAATATTCTACAGCAAGCATGTGATAAATTACAGATACAATACTGAATTCTGGTAAAGACACAAATTCCTTGAGGTAGGATATATTTTCTTTCTTCTATCCATCTGTCCTTTGGAAGGGTAAGTTGTATTCAGGAGTCTTTAGTATTACGTTCTTTGATTCAGAAAATCGAATCTGCTATAGACCCCTGAGCAGTGGTTACATTATTTAATGAACACCTTCCTTCCTTTGGGGGTATATTGAGCTCCATACAAACTGACTAATGAATTATTTTCATTAAATATAAGTAATTATGCTTCTAAGTAGGTCTTCATTAATAAAAGAATGTTAGAGTCCAAAGGGTCCCAAGTAACTGTTTTTAAGAAAACAAGTAACTGCAGTGATTTATTTTTAGATTTATGTAGGATCATAAATTGTTTATAAGCTGTGTTCAAAATACACAAGGAACAAAAATAAATCATCATAAGATTATCCTTTTAAATTGGAAAAGAATAAACAGGACAAAGACTTTATAACATTTGGAATTGAAGCAAACACCAACTAAAGCCAGAATGCCTGGATTTTTACCAAATTAAAAACATGTTTTGTTTTTTTAATTGAGGAAATATTGAGCAATGCCATTCCAAATACCTAGGTCCCTTCTCAAGGGACCCTATTCTAAGTCAAGTCATTGTGAATTGTACAAAGTTGTATGTTGCTCTAAAAAGGAACTTTGATGTTTCTGTGGAAATCAAATTAGGTTTTCTGTTCATTATTTTATGTCACTTTCATTTGCACTCATTGTATTGCAGAGTGTCATGAACATCAAAATTGCAAAAACATCAAAATATTGTGAAATAATTGATACAATTATGCTTAAGTCATTGCTTTGAAAATTTTGCAAGTCCCAACTTATAAGTAGCTTGAGATAATTGATCTCAAAACCTGTTTGGCTCCCACAGCAAAGACAAAAGCAATACATCTCAGGTTGAAAGCAAAACATTTTCTTATATTCCACAGAAGGATAAAGCTTTAAGCAGTATAATGGATCACTATGGTAAGCCTTACTCAGAGATGCATAAAACTGCATTTTAATCAAAATGATGTTTATGGGCTCTCATTCGGCCTGGCTGTACATCTGTGTAGGCTATTTAAAAAAAAAGTTCAAGTCTCTAATGGGCAGTGGGCATGCAGTTGAGCATTAGTCAGCATGTTCTGCTCACTGTTCCACAAACCATTTCAGACTTAATTCTGCAGTTTGACAATTTTGGCAATCTCTTTCTTTGCAGATGATGAAGATGTGTTATACCCATTTCCCTTCTGAAAACTGATCTCTTGTCTGATAGTATTTTGATTAAGGTTGCAATATTTACAACCTTAATATTTTAGCTAGGATTCATTAACAGCATTTGTAGCTCCTTTTTGAGAGAGGAGTAAGTGAACAGTGTTAGCAAGACTAAAGCAAGCTGTGGACTGTTAAAGAATGAGACCCTAAATACAAAAGAGAAATGCTGCTAAAGAAAGCAGAAGGCAAAACCTTAACCTGAATATCTCCTGCTGAGCAATCTGTCTGCAAGATGGGTGAGGGCCCAGGGGCAGCAGTTTTGAAGGCTTCCTGGCTTTCATGCTGGAGTTTCTTTTGAAAAAAAAAATAATAGCTCTAAAGTCTCCCTCTGATTTACTTTTCAGGCAGGAACATTGGGAAGCTTATAGCCCTGCCTTAATCTACTTTGGACAGACACAAAGCTCATCGGTTTCACAAACCTGTCCCACTGGCAATTATCATTTTCATAAACCCAATACAAGAACAGGCATTCCTATCTTGGTATTTGCACAACACACAGAAACCTCAGAATGTGCGTTGCTGTATTGGCTTTATGAAAATGATGATAGCCCAGTATGGTGGCACATGTCTGTAATGCCTTAACTCCACAAGGGAAGCAGAGACCAGAGGTGCTCAACAGATCAAGGTTAGATTGTTCTACATAACAAGTTATAGGCCAACCAGAATTACATGTGATATTCTGTCTCAAAGCCCTAGAATACAATTTAAAAAAGGCAAAACTACACTAAATAAAGTAAAAGCTAATTCTTAATAATAAAATTGTTATTAATTTACAGAGTTAAGTATTACATAAAGATCACAAAACTGAGGTCAAATCACAGAAACGCTAAACACTGAAGAGTAAATAAAATAGATTCTCATTGAATAGAATTCCCAGAGAACTAAGTTAAGAGCCACAAAACAGTAGTGAGTTGGGGTCATCTAGATAGGGGCTGGAGAGGTTATTTAGCAGTTAAGAGAACCTGCTACTCTTCCAGAGAACTTGTTTTGATTCCTACCATCTATACAACAGCTTACAACCATCTGTAACTACAGTTCCCAGGGATCTCCTACCCTCGCCTGGCCTCTGAGGGGCACAAACATACATGCAGGCAAAACAACTTGTACTTAAATCTTTTTTAAAAATCACATTAAAATTGTCACTGGCTTGTGTTTTTTGTTTTTTTTGTTTGTTTGTTTTTTTCTCCTAGTAATTCTACAACTCATTGTGTGGAGAGACCCATACCAAAGAACAATTTTAAGTTCTCTAAGAAAAGGCTTTGATTCCAGATTTGATTGTTCCTAGAGGTATGAACTAGAAAACGTGTGTGTCTGTGTACATGTGAGTGGACATGCGTTCAAGTGTGTGTGTGTGTGTGTGTCTGTGAGTGTGTGCCATGGTGAATGCATAGAGATCAGAGAGCAACTTTCAGAAGTGTTTTTGCACTTTACATCTTGTTTTGACATAGGATCTCTGTTGTTATCATTGAGGCTTTTCAGTTTAGGACTAGCTATCCTGTGAGTTCTAGGACATTCTATTGTCTGTTTCCAGTCTCCCAGCAGAAGCATTGACATTCTGTTTTTAAGTAGTTTCCTAGGAGTATAACTCAAAATAAAATACTATATTTTTTCCCTTTGTCTATCATCTCCATTATAAAGAAATTAAGGGGGAAAAGTCTATTTTGTATTTATCTAGGCAGTTATTGTACATATTTTCATTCACTTTTGAAGATCCACTTCCCACTTCAGCCTGAAAACCATTTTTGTGTGTTTCTTACAGCATGCCTTTTTGAAAATTTATCTATTTTCTCCCTTGAGACATGGCTTTATGTAGCTTGAAGTTTTTTTGTGTCCCACTCGTAGCAGCTCGGACCCAAGTAAACACACAGAGGCTTATATTATTTACTAACTGTATGGCCTAATGGCTCAGACTTCTTGCTAACTAACTCTTTCATCTTATACTAACCCATTCCTATTAATCTGTACGTTACCATGTGGCTGTGGTATTACCAATCTGCTGGCATCTTGTTGCTCCTTTGGTGGCAGGCTCCTGTCTCTCCCACCTCTGCCTTTCTTCTTCCTGTCTATTTCTTGGATTTCCTGCCTGGCTATAACCTGACTCGCCATAGGCCAGAGCTGCTTCTTTATTAACCAGTCAGAGCAATACATATTCACAGGATACAGAAGGACATCCCACAGCAGCTTTATGTAGCCCAGACTGTCCCAAACACATTATATAAGCAATGATGACCTTTAAATTCAGATATGCCTGACTCTACCTCTAGAATGCTGGCATTACACACATGTAGTACCACACCCAGTTTATTAGAGTGCCATGGATTAAGTCAAGGGCTTCATGTGTGACAGACAAGTGCCTTACCAATTGAGCCTTGATCCAAGACTTAAAAATACTGTTATTTTGGTTTTGTTGTTGAGACACATATTTTGATGAACTTAGGAATCTGGGTTGAATTTTTTTTTTTATTGTCCAGTGCCCCTCAGCTTCAGACTTGGCCCCACACTTATGGCCTCAAGTGTGATAATGACAAATCCATAGTCATTATTTTTTATTTTTCCTAGGCAAAGTGAAATATTTCCTAGTCACTTTAGAAATTTACTTATCTCTAGCTATGGAATGTGGTGTGTCTGCATGTGATGGTATTTGTATTAATTCTATCTTTAATATTCACTGAGCCTCATGGTTTTTTTCAGTTGCTGCTTTTATCAAACTTGGGTAAACTATTTCCAAAGAATTAATTTCTGCTTTATCCTTTCTCTCAATCTCATCTGAAACTTTATTTACATATGTGCTGTAATCAATCTAATTTTAAAGTCTGGCTGCAAATTTTTTATCAAGTTCCTCCCCTGCATACTTGAGGTTAGATGATCTCTTTTGTTCTACCATAATGGTTACCAAACATTCCAGTTATTTACTTTCTATTGCATACATCCCATGGCTGTGTAACGAATGAATAAAGAAAATGTGATAGGTGCATTTACACAGTAGAACACTACTCAGCCATTAAAAAAACAAAAACAAAAACAAAAAAAAACCACAATAAAATTATGAAATTTGCAGATAATTCAATGGAACCAGAAAAAACTTCTGTAGTAAGGTAACCTAGACCTAGAAAGACAGACAACCCAGGCTCTTGCTAAGACTTTAGGTTGCTCTTCACAAACTGACAGAAAGGCCTTATTGCTGAAGACAACATCTACACTACTCATTGAACATGTGGAAGTCCAGCGGGTGCCTACATAAAGCCTTCATCCCTATGGGCTCCCATCTTTGGTACAGGAAGGTACTCTGCATGCTACCAAAGGGGGAATGTGAGCACAAAACCAAGCTATAAACCCTTCCACACACTGTGGTATTCTGTCTTGAAGATATGCTAGTGCAATTTTGTCACAAAGCTTTACTTTTAACCAACCAACATCTATTTAACTTAAGGCCCACTCCACGAAATGGGACCCATGCATGACACTGCTTGGGTAACCAAGAACCTGGGATAAAATAGCTCAGGGAGCCAGGGGTAGCACAAATGCTACAGTTCTACTGAAAGAATATAGCAATAAAAGGACTTCTAATGGCATTCCGCTATACTCATAGATCAACCTTGCTCAGCCATCATCAGAGAAGCTTCCTCTATCACCAGATGGGAACAAATACAAAGAAAGACCCACAGCCAGACAGGATGCAGAGAGTGAGAGTGAGAGTCCTCTGAACACTCAGCCCTAAATGGAGGTCTCCATCAAACCCCTTCTGTCAGGGCTCAGGGAGACCTGCAGAAGATGATGCAGAAAGAATGTAAGAGCCACAAGGGCTGGAGGACACCAAAAAAACCAAGCCCTCTCAATCAAATGATCAAAGCTCATACAAACTGAGACGGGTTCTTAGAGCTGAAAGAAGAAGTAGACACTTGCTTCCATCCCTAACCCAGGTGCTATCTAAAATTGAAAATGTAGTTTTCTCCAAGCAAGTCTCACAGGGCAAACGAACTACCCTTCAGGGTAGGCTGCATGACCAGCAGTAGATAGCCAATAGAAATGATACTCAAAGGAGTATTTGGAAGTTCCTTGTTTCATTATGTTGTTCCAGGCCTTCCCACACACACACCCTTTTTTAAATTTTTTAATCTCATTTTTTAATTTTTATTCTATGTATATAATCTTTTCACACTACAGGTCCTTCACACACACACACACACACACACACACACACACACACACACACACACACACACACACACACATTATGGCTTCCAGTTTAGTGTTTTTATGTGATTCCTGGGTGTGCAAATGAGTAGGTCTCTCCATCTGTATCTGTTTCTTGTGCCTTTTCTTGGGTTCTTTTCTTTCTGTTTTATCATATTCCAATGTGTCAGTTTTTGTTTTATTTTATTTTATTTTATTATTATACTGTAGAGGCCTGTTTGTTTTCTAATGAGAGACAGAAAGGAGGTAGGTCTGAATGTCTTGTATAATATTAGTGGGACCAGTGTTAATATTATACATCCCAGGGGCTCAGGAGAGAGAACAACGAACAGCGAGGACTATTTTCGGGAAATAGAATCTCAGCACACCAAGCTCTATAGTCCACTTGCTTTAATTCTTCTGACATAACATCTTATATACACAGCTTCAGTTCTGTTCTCATGCCTAGCTCCTTTCTTGCCTGATTTCTCTCTATACTTATCTATTGCTCCCTCTAAGTTCTATTTTAATTATCTTGTCTTAATTCTGCCTCATATAGGTCCTTTTCAGCTTGTTCTTACCCAGCTAGTACTTCCCCATCTGGCTCTTCCTCATCTTCCATCTCGTTCCTCTAGTACTCTCTTCTAGCCCTTCAATCTATTTCTTCCCCATCTCAGTTTGTTCCTCTCAAGTTCTTACCCATCTATTCCTTCCATTCTCTTTTCTCTTCTATGTCCCCTCGTGTCCTGGGAGTCTTGCAAGCAGTATTCCCTTGACAGTGCAAAGCCAGGCTTCCAGGGTCAAATGGAGGGGTGATAAGAATCACATAGAGGCAGTAATTGTTAATTATCATTTGCAACCCCAAAAGGAAGGGACTAATTGGGGAAATGAATTAACTAAAGGCTAAATTCAGGTAATATCTAAGAAGAGGGCTCTTATGTGCTCAACTATATTCTTAAACATGATTGGTAGAAAATGTTAAGAATCTATAAGTTGCTAGGTCAATGGGAGAAAATAAAACTGTCTTCTTTTTTCCTGTGGCTCCTATCTGTCCAAGCTATCTGCCGTTTTTCTGCAGGGTGGAGGAAAGTGTGCTCAGTCGCTAGGCAACCTGTGTACAGCTAAATGCCTCTGGTGATAGTTAAAGAGAGATCTGGAACTAGAGGTAAGGTTTGGGAAAGGAGGAAGTAAAGCTTAATTGGCCCATCCGCCAGGCCTTCTCAAACAGGTATCCTGGATGCTTAAGTCTGTTCTTAGAGAGTACAGAGGTATCTCTAATAAGGTACTTTCCTCCATCCTGGCTGGATGCTGCCAATGATGATAATTACAGGGAGACTTGAACTGGGGTTCTGGCTGAGCATAGCTGTCAACACAGAAAGTTATCTAAATATTCCTAGAAGTGGTTAGGTAAGGAGTTAAAGGTCGATAAAGTTAGTAAGGCTGTAAGAAAGGAGGGTCCGAGCTAAATTGTGTAAAGCTATTACTTAACGTCCACCTGACCTCGGTGGTGTCTCCCTGTGGAATTTATCTTAAATCAGGAGACTTGCATGTGGACTGTTATTTACTGCTAGTCCTTGAAAGTGGCTAAGGGAGATATCTGATTTCAGAGAAAGCCTTTCCTGAGGCTGTTCTCCAAATACCTGGAATGTGTATGTCCAGAGAGTGATCAGTCCACTCTGTTAGCCCTTCTTAGGGAAAAGTCAATTGGGAAAACTATGAAGACACAAATGATTTTCATAATGGAAGACAGCTGATATATAACAAGCCAAGTAACACCAAAAGCGCCTTGGAATTTGGTTTCCTCTGGAGGAATTCCTTGATCCCTCCAGGTAGTGACCTTGCCATAACCAGCTGAGTTCTTATGACATATTCCTGTGGCCCACAGCATGAATGGGAGGAAAATAAGGAGGAAATAGGAAGAGTAGAGGGAGGGGAAACCATAATCAAGATATATTATATGAGAAAAAATATCTATTTTCAATAAAAAGAAAAATGAATAAATGTAATTGCTATTTTAAAATCCTTCTCTAATTTTGGCATCTGAGCTATTTTCAAATGTGTGTGGGTTGTCTGTTCTCTTAATTATGTTAATTCTCTTAAATATGTTAATTATGGTTCACATATTGAGTACTTTAAAGTTCTAATTAATACAAGATATATTATGTTATAGAAAACTCTGAGGGTTGGACTGATGGTCAAGTAATTAAGAACATACATTCTTTTCCAGAGGTCCCAAGTTTGGTTGCCAGCACACAGTTGTAGAGAATCCAATGACCCTCTCTATTGGTCATATTGAGTAGCTGCGCTAAGATGTACAACTGCACCCCCAGCACCCCCTAGAAATATACATATAATTTAAAAAATAAAAACAAGGGGCTTGAGAGGTCCCTCAGGGGTTAATAACACTGATTCTTACAGAAGACCTGGATTTGGTTCCCAGCACCCACAAGATTCTGGTTCCAGGTTATTTAATGCCCCTTCTGGTCTCCATAGGCAGCTCACACATAGGGTGACTTACAGTCATGCTAGTCAAAGCACTCACACATAAATAACTAAATAGAAATAATAAAACACAAAACATAGGAACATACCATTTTCCTCCAATATTTATGTATATGTTTATTTATTATTTAAGCACATACTTAAGTTGGCTAAATTTAAACTGAAAAGTCTCATATCCTATGTTTGATGATAACTTAAACACAATTCTACTACGTTTGCCCTCAGTATATGTATGGTTTGAATTTCACATGGGTATTTCAGTGTTCATGTTGAATTTTTTTAGTGGCGTTTAATAGTGTTATCTTTTGGGGGATATGTTCCTAGCTGTCCCACTTACTGTTTTTAGGCCTTAGGAAGACCAAAAATTTAGAAGTTTTCATGATAATTTTAACTTATCCTTATTACACTGACTGGAGCCTGTCCTCAGGATAAGTGGCATAAGTCATAGAAATTGAACTATTTCCTTCAAATATCAATTTCACTTCAGTTTCTACAAACATTTATAGGTTCATTGGCTGCTTTAGACTTTTATGAGCTTTTTTTTTTCAGGAATTGCTTGTTTCATATCTGATCCCATTAAAGTACATTGTCATATCTAGAATTCATGTTAGCAGCTTATACTTCTATCCCCAGCTCTCAATGCAAGCAAGAGAGCTAAGACCTTAAGGCCAGCATTAGCTGCACAGAAAGACCTGGTCTCATAAAACAAGAACAGATGTTGCACCAAGTAATTTATTAGTAGAAATTGGAACACATACAGAGCTGAATTATGAGAAATGAAAGGGACTGACATAGATTTATACCTATAATAGCTGAGGGTCTTCCAGAAGTTTCTCAGTAAGAAGAACTCCGTGGTTTTAAGATTATCAGCTATTAAGGTGAATAAAGAACTAGTAATGCGTTTTTAGGTTGCTTGGCAATTCTTATTTTTGTATTGGGTATAGCTATGATATAAACAGCCACACAGACTAGCACTGTTCATGTTACACTCTTTCTTCTGATTCTGCACACATGTGTCCCAAGTTCACCTAAACCCTACAGGGAAATATAGAAATACTAGCAAACAATTATGAATAAAAACAAAAACATAGTTACATAAACAATGATTTAGGATTTGGGATCATTTGCTTCAGATGTTGATCGTTTCTGTATTTGTTGGTCCTGCAACCAAGGTGATTTTTTCTTTAACTCAGTGTCTGTACACATCTTATAATAGAACTCTCTAAGTGGAAGGTTAGAAATCATCAATATTGAACATATCAAGCCAGGAATATTTGCCTCACTACACAATATCATTGTAAATACTTATCAAACTTTTACTACTTAACAAAAGCACATCATCAAACTGCCCAGAAAACAAAGTAGAACAGAATATTAAGCTGAATCAAAATGAAAGGGGTTTTAGAAAATACCATGATTTTATTTGGTCTTTGGAGTACATAACAAGCTTGACCCCAAATGGAGCCAGTGTCTTTCTTTGCTGCTGTTATTCATCCTCAGGAATGTCTTCAGTGTTTGTTTTTCATTAAGAATACTTTCCACAGGGGAAATGCTTGCACACTTAGGCCTCTGATGAGCAGGTTATTCAGCCCTCGGGAAGAGTTTCTGAGCTGCCTTTTACATGATGTTTCACCCAGCTTTGCCAAACAACAAAATGATTAGGCAAATTTTTGCTATTTTTGAAAATAGCAGAGAGATTTTTGAACAGAACTCCCTGGAACCCAGCTAGCTTCCTTTGGAAAATCTGTCATGGCATGCCTTGACACAAGGCTATATTATCTGATAATATTAGTACTCTTATCTCACTGAATATCAGTTTTTCTTGCTTATAGATAAAGGATCACAGTGCAGTTAAAAGCACAGTTGTGACACGAAGCCCTTGTGAATTTTTAACACTCTGATGATAATAATTAACTATAGATAGGAAAATAGCTTTGATAGCTAAATGTTCATTAACTTACTGCAAGGTGTGGGATTAATGAGGTTTTTTTTTTCCTGAAGTAGAAAAGTATAAACTAGATCTCTAGTACTTTTTTGTAATTATTGTATGAAAAGAAAGCAAAATCCATCTTTCTTCCCATTCATTTATTTTAATTAGGTCACATTCAGATAGGTATATATTTTAAGAAGCTTCTACTGTATTTTTTCTATACTACCTGTCAAATGGCCCTTGATATTATCTGTCTCTCCCTGTAATCTCATGCCCCTCTTCCTCCCCCTCCCTTCTTTACCCTACCCTTCCAGCCCTCCGTTCATAAATAACTATTCTATTTCCCTTTCTTAGATCTCTAGGATATTAATCTGCCCCCACCTACACTCCCCCAATCTCCTACTCTGTATCTAACTTCTGTGGATCTTTAGATTGTAACTTGGTTATCATTGAATTTACAGCTAGTATCAATATATAAGCAAGTACCTACTATATTTGCCTTTCTGGGTCTGGGTTACTTCATTCAGATTGACTTTTCTAGTTGCATCCACTTACTTGTGACTTTCATGATTTCATTTTTTATTTAAATACTGAGTAATATTCCATTTTGTAAATGTACTACATATGCTTTATCTAGTCATCTTTTGAGGGACATCTTGGTTGCTTCCAATTTCTGGGAATACATATATATCCAATTTCTGGATACATATATATATGTATGTATGCCAGCAATGAGCACATTTGAGCAAGTATTTCTTTAGTATGATAAAGTGACCTTTGGGTGTATGCCAATAGCAGTATCTTGAGGTAGATCAATTCCCAACTTCCTGAGGAACCATCACACTAATTTCCCAGTGGCTGTACAAATTTGAAGTCCCATCAGCAACGAATGAGTGTTCTTCTTACTCCACATCCTCACCAGCATGAGCTGTCATTTCTTTTAGTTAATTCTTTAGAGAGTAAGATGAAATCTCAAAGTAGTTTGGGTTTGAATTTTTCTGATAACTTAAGATGTTGAATAGTTTTTTTGTTTTTTTGTTTGGTCTTTTTTGATTTTTGTTGTTGTTGTTTTTTAAGAAATAGCTCAGCCATTTGAGTTTTCTCTTTCGAGAATTCTCTGTTTGGATCTATAACCCTGTTTTAATTGAGGTATTTGTTTTCTTGGTATCAAGAGTTTTGAGTTCTTTATATATTTTAGATATTACCCTTCTATCAGATGTGCAGTTGGTAAAAAAAAAAATCTTTTCTCATTCTGTAATCTGCTGTTTTGTCCAAATGATGTATCCTTTGTCCTGCAGAAGCTTTTCAGTTTCATGAAGTCCCATTTATTAGTTGTTGATCTTAGTGCCTGTGCAATTGGTGTTCTGTTCAGAAAGTCTTCCTTGCTCCAATGAGTCCAAGGTTATTCCCCACTTTCTCATCTACCAGGTTCAGTATATCTGACTTTATATTGAGTTTGTTGATCTATTTTGACTTGGGTTTTGTGCAGGTTAAAAAGTATAGCTCTATTTGAATTCATCTACATGCAGTCATCCAGTTTAACCAGCACCATTTATTGAAAACACTGCCCCTTTTCCAGTGTGTGTTTCTGGCTTCTTCATCATAAATCAGGTGTTCATAGGTGTGTGGATTTATATCTGGGTCTTCAACACATTTTTAACAATGATACTTTGAAACATAAATTTACTTCAATATTTATGCTTTAAGTTGAAAAATTTGGAGAAGATATTATTTATTTATTTCCATTTAAACTAAAATATAATTTATTCTATAATGAGATTCTTACAGGGGAAATGTTAACTTTAAGTATTAGGCAAAATAGTTAAGCATGATTATTCCCATGGCTGAATTTCTTTCTTTATTCTTTCCCTAAGAGTGGTTCCCAAACATGTCAAAATTAGTAGGAAGTGATCCAGGAAAGCCCACGTTCCTGCAATATTTGCCAGGCCTAATTAAGGATCCAATGTCTTAATACAGTATCAACAAACACACCCGTCTCCACAGGAATCCATCCCAGGTGGCTCATATTAGCTGTTTTTAATCCTCAAATAGTAAGCCTTACTAGATTTTATATAGTTTATGTTAATAGAATAAATATGCCTAGGCTGTAATAGCTCAAAACATTGAAGATAACATGAATTCTCCATAGCAGACTTTTCTGAGAAACTCTATCATGTCCAGTATTTCACCTTCTTAAGAGAAGCTGACAATTAACCAAAGAGCTCTCTCAAACATATTCCTTTGGCTGTTCAGATGATCACATGAACTGCTCACTACTATCCAAAAGCAAGAAGAATCTCTGGGTAAAGGACTTTGTAGTGGTAGAAAGACACAGCATTCATGAGATAGCTGAGTTATGTAGCACCCTGTGGCTGGTTAACTGTCATTGAATCAAATGTCACTTTTTAGAACATCAGTTACTCAGTTCCACAGTTATAAGTTATTTTCTGTTTTGTGAGGATCCCTGAGAGGAAAAGATTTTTTATTCCCTTAAATGTAGGAAGAGACATTACTATCATTAACTAGTCACAGATTCTTGACCAGTTAGTTACATTTGTTGTCTAAGTTTCATAGATACTATTCATAGAAAAAAACATATTTAAAACACTATTCAAAAGCATATTTTAATGAAATAAAAATTAGTTGTATTATTCACCAACATCCCTCTCATCTGTATATTTGATTACTCATATTTTTATGACTTCTAGGCTCCTTGAATAAGCAAACAAAGATGATTGGGATGGTAGTGAATAATAGAAATGTGTAGTTGTGTAGTTACTAAGCTCGACATATGTAAAGTAAGACTCCTTACAATCATATAAAAAAAAGAAGCCCTTTGGCTTTGTCCTTTTTCTATGGACATCTGAATATTTCGGTCAAGTACCTTACTCATTTCTCTACTCCACATTCTATATCTCTCAGTGGGACACAATTTGCTATATTAAAGTTTAAAAATTAAGATGTCTTTGAAGTAATTTTGAATACATTCATTCACCATTGATGAAAGGTGTTTTTTTAACATTTTATTTTAGTGATGTTTCATAATGAAGTGATACAAGTTATACTAATTACTCCAAAAATATTTTTAAAATAGCATTATTAAAGAAAAAGGTAAGGCTGTCATTGTATTGAGTCTATGTATATTTATTTGCTTAAACTTTTCAATAGTCATTTAAGATCATGGGCTCCACATCCGTTGCTCTAGTAATAAATTCAAGACTTGCACATGTGAAATCTTGACAAGATGTGTCAAAACTAAAAGCCATTTAGTCAGCCATCAAACTCTATCCCCTTAACTTTTATAATATTCAGTCTCATAAAATTCATTGTAATGAAGCTATATCCAAAAATTCTATTTCAACTCTAAGGCTGTACAAACATGGAGAACAACCTCTGTTAGAATTAGTTTTGCTGCAAAGGAGAAATGAATGACTGGAAGAAGACTAAGCTCAAGACTTAGCATGATGCCAAAGATAACAAAATCTTCATGATGGCAAAAATATGATTTAAAATGATTGGGAACAGTGATTCTAAGAAGTCTGTTAATTCAAGTAGCTGTTAAATAAAAAGGCATTTTCATTGTACATAGACTTTACTCCTGATTTCCTACTCCACACAAAACATCCCAAACTTATCTAATTTAATTCTATTTTATAAGCTTTAATATATGACTCTAAGATGCTATTTTTGGCTGATGTGCAGTTTGATGAAGTGGAAGTGAGGCATATGAAATATCTTTTGACACAATAATGTCACAAAATCAGATTAAGTCTTGGTGCTATAGAGCAGCATTAGCAATTATGGCATATGTTTATTCTGGTCATAGGCTGTTATGATCATCTTGCATGAGCTCATTCAAATTACTGAAGGGCAGCAGGGGAAAGAGGGCAGCTGGGGTCATTTCTACATGTCCCTTACCTTTCAGAAATTCTCAAGAAGATGAGGTATGTGCTAGAGAAAAGAAAGACTCAATTATTCACACAAATCTCAAATTGCTTGTATCGTGTTTAAAAATCTCCTGATGCCCAAAGTAAATACTATGAACAAAAGTTAGAGATAGGGTGTCTCTTGAAAATGTACAGAGAAAAAGCAGAACTAGAAATTGGAGCTATTTCTGTTACATATCACTGAGAATGTATGTTGAAGCCATGTCCTCTTAGAACACTCCCAACCTTTCCTGTGGCAACTTTTCCTGATGCTTTCCCATCACAGTGTTCTCTATTCCCAAATGAATCTTCTGACCTTGAGAGAACTATTCCCTGCACATTACTTAGGTTGACACAGGCTTCATTTGTCAGTTTAGAAAGTCAAAGGGTATGAAATATTTGAGATAGTCTGTGGTGGGGGTCATTTAAAGCTGCTCCCATCTCTGTGTTCCTTTTGACAGGCAAAATGTTGATTCTGCACTGTGATTCTCATCTGACATAATATTCCCCACAAATCCATCAGTGCTCTTCAGCAAAAGTAAGAATGAAAAACCCATGCTAGCCAAGGAAGCCTCAGCTTCCATTGACACACTAAGAACTTAAGGCACTTCACTGCTTTTAATTCTCTTTAGTTACAAAAAAAACTACTTGTTAACTAAATCCAGGGGAGCTCTTGAGACACCTGCTCTTAAAGTTTGCCCCAAATGCTTCATTGCCATAAATTCCTAAGAAAATAATCACCATTCTGCTTCTCCAGAACTTCAGGCATTTCAGCCTCAGTCCTGGAGAGAACAAGGGACTTGGACTTTCTCTGTGGAGAATTTTGTCTTTATCTTCCTACCAGCAACATCAAGGCAAAATAAACTAATAATTACATCTTCAAAAAAGAAAAAAAGAATTACTTTCTTCCACAGGAGAGAAACATCATGGTAGGTAAACCAACAGGGCCAGGAAAGCTAAAAGCTGGTGTAGTACACAGTCTTGGAGAGAATGGTCTTTGAGTTTGTATGCATAGAAACCAAGATATGGAATCTGAAGGCGTGAGACTGTCATGTATCCCAGGAGGAATCCCATCTTCAGTGACCCAATCTCATTTTAGCACAATGATGGTGTGTCAGGATGCCTAGAGGTGGACTGGTGATGAGTGTTATTAAAAAACAACTAAAGGAAAAGCAGGGTATTTGGGTCACAATTCCCAGTACATCATTGAAGTAAAGTGAAGGCAGTGGGAAAAATAAGAAAACAGTAACATTCCATTCACAGCCAAGAGCAGGAAGCAACACATTAATTCATGTATGCATTGATTGCTCTTTGTTCCTGGCTATGGATATAATATGATCAGTTCTCTCAAGCTCCTGCTTCTGTGACTCTTCTGGAACTGTGAACTACACTCAATTCTTTCTCCCTTAAGTTACTTCAGTTACAGCATTTTGTTACAGTATCAGAAAAAAAAAAAAACTAAGACAGTGTGACTCTATGTCTATATGTTAAATTTTAGTATACTAAGGATTTATATTTTTAAACTATTGTGAAAGTAGTTCTTACTTTTTGATAATATCTTTGTGAAATAACTCTGATTGCACTGGATGGGACATATCATTTGGAGACTGGAATCAAAAGAAATTTTTATGACAATGCAAGGATAAAGTCAATATAGCTACAGTAAAATGAGAAAACATAGATAGATGTAGAAGACACTGCAAATATAGAACATATGCATTTATTAACATAATACAGACAAAACTGGATCTCAAATTATAATGCACAATGCTGGAAATGTAGCTTAAGGATTTTCAAGTATAATTATTATCTGTTGAAATGCAAGAAACTTTAGAGAAATAAAAATGTATCCTAAAAGTGGCACATAGATTTTTTTTCCAATTCTAATTCATCTTCATGGGATACATTCAATAAAAACATAATCATTTTGATTGGATTGATTTAGTTCTTTCTATTAATGAGTATGGAAGCAATTTAACTGTGTAGTATAACCAAAATACTAATTACAATAATTGTAACATGGAAGTAATGAAGATCATTTCATATGCTCTTAATATTTATTCTTCATTAAATACTCTTAGATAGGCCATTCTCTTCCAACACCCTACAAAATGACAAAAATAATGTTAAGACTATATAATAATTGAAAACATACCTTATTAAAAGAGGCTTACTATGCTAAATACAAATAGTATATTTCTTTGATCTTGCTAATAATAATTTAACACTTAATGTAATTTTTATATGAGCTTCATACTTCACTTTTCTAAAAACAAAATAAAGCAGTCCCTTTACTGTGATTTAGTTTGAATAAAGCAAGAACATGTGAATATATGAATAAACTGTAAATGACACTTGTAACCAAATTCCTAAACAAAGAATGAAGTTTCCTGTTCATGCCTAGCCTTGACTCTCTGTCACAGTTACCAGAAACATTCACAATGAAATGTATTTAAATAATTATGTTTTGAATATTAATAAAACTCTCAGTTTGCCTTTAAGATCAATGCAAACTATGAATTCCAATCCATCATTTTAAATGCCAAACACTTAATTTTTTTCCACCCAGGGGAATGATGAGTTACACAGGATGCCAAATAGGTATCTAGTCTATCCCATGAACCACCTGTAGGATGTGAGGTTTCTGTCTGAGACACATCACAAACCTTAAGTTTTTCCTGAAGAATGTGTTTAAGAATCAGACACTTTAGCTGGGTGGTGGTGGTGGTGCACGCCTTTAATCCCAGGACTTGGGAGGCAGAGGCAGGCAGGTGGATCTCTGTGAGTTCAAGGCCAGTTTAGGCTACAGAGTGAGTTCCAGGAAAGGATCCAAAACTACACAAGAGAAACTCTATCTCAAGAGAGAGAGAGAGAGAGAGAGAGAGAGAGAGAGAGAGAGAGAGAGAGAGAGAGAGAGAAAAGCAGACACATTTTAATACAAAAGAGAACTTGCCAAGTTTTTTTAATATACAAAATGAAAGATTAAACCACAGAAGGAACAAAATCATTACCCATCTTCTTAATTAGTCTATGTCATCTCTATACTTTTCTGGTGAGTTTATCTCACCAAAAGTCCCTAAAGAAGAAAATAGTGTCTGAGGACAAAGTTTTTCTGAAAACATTGATGAAAAAGACCAATACAGTAGGCTTGGTCCTCTGCAAATTCTACTTCTTTGGGTTCAAGCTTAAAATTATTACATAAACAACGTGGTGTAACAGCTGTTTGTGTAGCATTTACAGTATATTATGTATTAACAATAATTAAAGATGAGAACTTTTCAGGAAATGGTTATGGGCTACACAAAAATACTGTCATTTCTACATAGGGATCTTAACATCACTTGGTTTTGGTACTGGTACACCATGGATACATAAAGTGACTACACAAGAATTTTATATATCAACATTAGTGCCCCACAACCCCATGCCCTGCACTAAACTATTTTGAACTACAGTTTCAGTGTTCTAGGACAGGTATTTGGAAAGGAAAGTTGTACAAGATTTCCTTCAGAAGCCTTGGACTGGAGAACAAGCTAGCAGTTTCCTCCAAGAGTAGAAGTCATTCATCAGCAGCCACAGAGCATTGGTAATGTTCTAGAAACTCTATTGACAACCAGGGACAGTATGACTTTAACAACAAAATTAATTTCCTCATAGCTCTAGAAGATGGATGTTCAAGATCAAGGTTTGCTGGGTAGTTTCCTCCAAGGACAATTCTGGTCTGTTCCAGGACTTCCTCCTTGACTTTCGATGGCCTCCCTGTTGGTGCTACTTCTCATGAACACCAATCCATGTGAATGCAGCCTTTTTTTGTTTCTTTGATTTTCCCTTCTTATATGGAAAACAGTCACAATGGATTAGAGTTTGTACACTAGACATCCATTTAAATAAATTGTCTCTTCCAGTGGTGTTGTCTCCAAATACATTCCAATTGGAAGTATAGGGAATAGGGGGTGTTTGACATAAAAAAAAGTACAGACACATTGCAACCCATAACAAAAGTGATGTTTTAAGTAGACTGTAAGAGAAAGAAATTTGTATCCATATCACAAATGACAAGTACACACTTTGCTACACAAAATTTATTTATGTTAAATTGGATCACTATGTTTATGTCAGATATTGTTGTATTTTATTTTGTTCCAATCACAGCGTAGTTGAATGGAAGTTGACAAATGCCCTGGAAGATACAATATTTCGAAAGTGTAAAATTTCACCTTGTGACATTCTCAACATGATTTAATGAGGAAAGGACATGGTATTGTTCACTAGGAATGGTAGAGGTTGTTTGTTTAGTCCATGAAAGTAGTTACATAAAAAGCACTTAATATCCACTACTGGAGCATAAAGCAAATGCCTGTGGCTGAACAGGAGTCACTGAGCTGTTTAGCCATGTCTGGAAATGTGCTTCATTTAGATTGATTTTCATAAAGTGATCATTCCAGACCAGTCATGAAATAAATGTCTCAATGAGTGGCTTTTGCTTGAGAAACTCCTCATAAGGTCAATATTTAAATAAAAATAAATTTCTACCTAAAAACAAAGCAGCCTACTTAGTACTATGATATGAAAGTTCTTACTTCTTCATTCATACAGAAATCTTTAGACTATTGGATATTACCTTACAATTTACATTCAGGTAAACTCAGATATTTGAATCTGCTGGGACTTATGGTTCATACCTTGGTAATAGTTATACAGTTCACTCTGACCCTCAGGTTCCCATGGTCCTGTTTCAGCGTTCAGCAGTACATTTCATCTTTTGCTACCGTACCTTCTCTGCTTAAATGCTGCCCAGAGAAGACATATGTGAAGTAACAGGCTATCTAATCTAGTGGACACCCATATGTATATGATGTATCTGAATGGCAGCTGTCATCTGTGAAAGTCAGCATTCTGACACTCCACAGAATGATGCTGATAGAAAAATAGAGTGAATTTTAGAACCATGCTGCGAACTTCTATGTCAGCAAAGGATGGTGTGTTCTCAAGGCATTTTGTGTCAATGTCATCACTAGATCCAAGATTCTTTGGTGATCTTGTATTAAAAATAATACTAATGATTAAGTCAGTGTAAAAAGGAAACACAGTAAAATGTTCGTATAATTCTAATGTTCAGAAAAGTAGAAACTATGTTTGGTTCTCCCTGTACCTAAATATACAATAGCTAAAATTATAATACATTTTTTTATTTCTATTTTGGAAGACTGATCCTCATAAAGAATGTCTTTTCTCAAATGAAAATGAGGTAAAGTCTGTTTAAAAATAAAACATACACTTGAGCATGCACACACAAATACACCTTGCTATCTTTCCTTGTATGGAAAGAGCCTATATATAGAGTCAAATATTACAATAAGGGTGAATGGCCCACCAGATACATGGCAACATATGTAGTAGACGTTAAATACATTTCCATTCCCACTAGATCAACTTGTGGTAGACATTCAGTGTGTGTCAAAGTGCTTTAAAATAGTGCATATCTCCAGCCCCCATTTATCTCCAATGCTTTCTTTGTGGTGTATTACATAGAAGATCCAATGTCTCATCCAACAACACTTGAATTTTACATTGGCACCCAAACTGATACTGTACCAAATGTGTCATAGTATATTCATAATTCAGCATCATGGTCAGCAGGCATTACACAGCTTCTGAAATGTATTAATATTTATTAACTAAATTTGAGAATAGCCAAGCTGCACTTCATCAAGTGTCCTGTCTGTATACTGTATACATAAATGAGGTTGTGAAAAAAGAAAAATAATTTATATATTGTTCTTGTTGTTGTTGAATGTTGCTAACTGATCAAAGCATTTGATAACTAGTTTGTTAATAGTGAGAATAAATCCTATGATCTTCTCTAGTTATACTAGAACATAAAGAGATACCTATGAAAATCTATGTAAGTTTAGTATGCATCCTCAAACTATCCATTGAAATGACTGATAACATGATTTATAAGAACATTTAGGATTAAAGTCAGTTTGGATTATGAGGTTTTGCTTCAGTTTGTTTGTTTGTTTGTTTTTTGGGAAAGAACTAAGAGCTTTATGTTTGTTAAGCAAGCTGTGTAAAGCTGAAGTAAATCCTCAACCCCAAATATTAGGCTCATGAATTTATTTTTTCAATGTGAAATGTACCCTATTTTCTTTTTTTTTAATTTAATTTTATTATTTTTTTTTGCAATACAATTCAGTTCTACATATCAGCCATGGATTCCCTTGTTCTCCCCCCTCCCGCCTCCTTCCCCTTCCCCCCAGAATACCTCCCATTCCTACCTCTTCCAGGGCAAAGCCTCCCCCGGGGAGGACTGAGATCAGCCTGGTAGACTCAGTCCAGGAAGGTCCAGTCCCCTCCTCCCAGGCCGAGCCAAACAACCCTGTATAAGCCCCAGGTTTCAAACAGCCAACTCATGCAATGAGCACAGGACCCGGTCCCACTGCCTGGATGCCTCCCAAACAGATCAAGCCAATCAACAATCTCACCCATTCAGAGGGCCTGATCCAGTTGGGGGCCCCTCAGCCATTGGTTCATAGTTCATGTGTTTCCATTAGTTTGGCTATTTGTCCCTGTGCTTTATCCAACCTTCGTCTCAACAATTCTCGCTCATATAAACCCTCTTCTTTCTCGCCAAATGGACTCCTGGAGGCCTAGCTGTGGATCTCTGCATCCAGTTCCCTCAGTCATTGGATGGGGTTTCTAGCATGACAATTAGGGTGTTTGGCCATCCCATCACCAGAGTAGGTCAGTTCGGGCTGTATCTCGACCATTGCCAGCAGTCTGTTGTGGGGATATCTTTGTGGATTTCTATGGACCTCTCTAGCACTTTGCTTCTTCCTATTCTCATGTGGTCTTCATTTACCATGGTCTCCTATTCCTTGTTCTCCCTCTCTGTTGTTGATCCAGCTGGGATCTCCCGCTCCCCCAGGCTCTCTTTCCCTTGACCTTCGCCCTTCATTACCTCCACTCATGTCCAGGTTGTTCATGTAGCTCTCATCCATTTCTTTGTCATTGGGTGATCCCCATGTCTTTCTTGGGGTCCTGTTTTCCAGGTAGCCTCCCTGGTGATGTGAGTAGCAGTCCAGTCATCCTTGTTCCACATCTAGTATCCTGCTATGAGTGAGTACATACCATGTTTGTCTTTCTGAGTCTGGGTTACCTCACTCAGAATGATTTTTTCTAGATCCATCCATTTGCCTGCAAACCTCATGATGTCATTGTTTTTCTCTGCTGAGTAGTATTCCATTGTGTATATGTACCACATTTTATTTATCCATTCTTCAGTTGAAGGGCATCTAGGTTGTTTCCAGGTTCTGGCTATTACAAACAATGCCGACATGAACATAGCTGAGCTAATTTGATGCTTTTAAAAACTCATAGAACTGAAACTTTCATGCTCAATCTATACATTGTTGACATATCTCACCAACATTGTTCATGTGGCTCTACAGAATTTAGTTATTTGTTCTACTCTGCAGAAGCACATGAGCTCCAGCTGGTTCACATTGCTCAGAAATGCTTGCTGCTTCCTGTAGATGAAATTCTAAACAGTCTTAGTAAATAAGAAACACAGAGCTAAATACAGAGGTAATAGACAAAGAAATCAAAGAGTCACAACTACCTTATCTTACCACTTCACCGCCATTGATCCTCCAGAGAGTTTCTTCCTGCCTGACCTGTCTTTTTATTGCCTTTCTGTTGTGCCTTCTCATTGACTCTAAACCCAAACACATAACTTCCTCATCACTGCCTGTCTATACAGACCTCCAGGTCTCTATGGTTGGTACTGGGATTAAAGGCTTGTCTCACCATGCTTGGCTGTGTCCTTGACCACACAGATACTCTGCCTGCCATGCGACCAGATTTAGGGCATGGGCTACCACCACCAGACTGCTTTCCCTGGCTCGCTATGACCTCTGATCTCCAGACAAACTTTATTTATTAACATAGAAATAAAACCACATTTCAGCACAAATAAATTATCACCATAGCTTCCTACAGCTGGTGAATTTTCACCACAAAGATAGAGGATCACTCAGGGCTAAGGTCCTAATATATTATACCCAGCATTTATTTAATAAGAACCTCTAAGGTGTACCTTTTCTCCCTCATAAGCCCTCACTTTTAGGGGATCCAAGATTATGTATGAAAATAAAATGAAATATGGTGAACTATTTTTGAGAACATGCAAAGTATGGAGAAATGTGATCATAAATAAAATTAAAATTATTCAAAGGTACATTAACCCCACTTCTCACTGATATAATACTACATACAAATGCAATATATATAATAGTGATAACATATCTTAGTATTTTCTCAACCTTGTAATGTAGAATTTTGTTTGTGAAACAGGGCAAATGAACACTTAGAAAATACAGACTTATTTTTATGATGTGAGTTTTGTAAGTATTTTAATTCATTACAAATACTCAAATTGTTGTTAGAAATATGCAATTACATAAAAATATTCATATACATCTTTGGATATTATGAGATTTTCTCCCACTTATTTCCCCAGAAAGCAATACACAAAGGGCTAAGAGTAGACTCATTATATCATCAACCCTGTTATATACGATACATGGAAACAGTCATGCACATGTTAGCATATTATATATGATAATACATGGACACACACAACAGCTTAGGTGGTTTCAGAGATTCACAAGGTAGTGTTGTTGGGAGCACAAAAGTTCTTGTACTCATAGATAGCACTAAGGAAATCAGGATGTTAAACATGAAGGATTATCTTTTCAAAGGAAAAGATGTATAACATTTTTTCTACCCGTAAGGCTGAGAATGGAGGTGGTTGATAGCCTAGGTGATCTTTGTGATGTCTGTGGGGTGAGGCCATACCAAATTCCCACAGGCAGGACCAAAGGTTGCTAATAGTCTAGGTGACCTTTGCATTATCTGTATGGTCAGTATTTTCCCCAAGCTCTCACAACCAAAACTGGAGGTGGCTAACAGCCCAGGTGATCTATATACAATCTATATGACCAAAACCACAGCAGATCCTCCCCTAGGCTCTTAAGAAAATACATGTAGCCTATCTCTAGAACCCATCCTCATGGAAGGAATGACATGTTCTTTAAGAAGAGTTCAAATGTAATTATGCTTCCTTGTCCACAGTGGATTGTGTTACAATAGGGAACATTTTCCCCAAAATTTTGCTGTACTTAAATATGCTTCCACAGTGGATTGTGTTACAATAGGGAACATTTTCCCCAAAATTTTGCTGTACTTAAATATGCTTACAATAAAGTGCCTGGTGTCAGACTCTAGAAGTCTGAACCAGCATTGCCTGCTGAGTTGTGTTGAATGGGACTTAATTCTGGCCTCACACGGATCATTATCCTGCCGTCCCTGGTATTTGTAGAGGCCAACACATTGTTTTATTTTCATTTTTGATCCATGTTATTCACAAAGATCCTATGGTTACCCATGAATATCTACACCAAATTACTCACTTTCTTTTCAAAGTATGAAGAACCAAGTTATTTTTCTGTTTATGTACATGCTTGTGAATATGTATACAATGTGCTTGCATACCAAGTTAAAATAATTATTGATTTCATTAGTTCTCATTTTATTTTATTTTTTATTATTTTTTATTAAGATATTTTTATTCATTTTACATACCAACCACAGGTCCCCCTCTCTTCCCTCCTCCTGAACCCCAGCCTTCCCTCCCATCCTCCCCCCCTACATGCCATCTTCCCAGCCCCCATTCCCATTCCCTCCTCAACAAGGTAAAGCTTCCCATGGTCAGTCAGCAGAGACTGGTACATTCAGTTGAGGCAGTTCCAAGCCCCTCCTCCTGCATCAAGGTTGTGCAAGGTGTCCCACCATAGGTAGTGAGCTCCAAAAAGCCAATTCATGCACCAGGGATGGATCCTGATCCTACTGACTGGGGTCCTCTTAAGCAGATCAAGATACACAACTGTCTCCCCTATGCAGAGGACCTAGTCCAGTCCTATGGAGGCTCCACAGCTGTTGGTCTAAAGTTCATGAGTTCCCACTAGTTTGGTTCGGTTGTCTCTGTAGGTTTCCCCATCATGATCTTGATGCCCCTTGCTCATAGAATCCCTCTTCTCTCCCTTTGACTGGACTCTGCTCTCAGATATTTTAAATTTAGGATGTTCATGCTTAGGAAAGTATGTACAGAATTATACTGCCTTCTTTAGAGGAATGTAATGAATGTCTTCCCAACAAAAACAATAGTATCCTTTATATCAAGACAAAACATATACTGCTCTAATTAACCAGTTACAAGAATATTGTGCAATATTTTGTTTGTGTTCTGAAAAATAAAGCTTGCTTGGAGGCAGAGGGCAGAGCTAGCCACTAATTAAACATAGAGGATTGGAAGACTGAAGAGAGAGGGACAGGAAGTTGTAAGGCAGGGCTGAGACAGGATCTCAGCCCTTTTGGTCAGAGGAACCAGAAAGGTAGGAAGTGACTATAGCTGCTAACCTGCTTCTCTGATTTTTCAGGTTTTTACTCCAATTTCTGACTCCTGATTTTTATTGAGAAGATTAATTAGATTTATGCATCACAAGAATGCTCTGTCATAGTCTCCCTAGCATCAATATTGGTAGAGATTTGTGGATACATGTAGCTGAAAGTTTTTCTGTGTCCTACCTGGTCCACAGCTGCTCAGACCCAAGTAAACACACAGAGGCTTATATTAATTAAAACAAAGATCCTATGGTTACCCATGAATATCTACACCAAATTACTCACTTTCTTTTCCAAGTATGAAGAACCAAGTTATTTTTCTGTTTATGTACATGCTTGTTAGTGGTAGGCTATTAGGTCAGGCCTACCACTGACTAGCTCTTACACTTAAACTCAGCCCATTTCTAGTAATCTACATGTTGCCACGTGTTCCATGACTTTACCTGTGTGCCATTGCATGCTGCTCCCTGGATGGTGGGACTCAGCCTTCCTCTTCCCAAAATTATACTTGTCTGATTATCCTGCCTATACTTTCTGCCTGGCTACTGGCCAATCAGCACTTTATTTATCAACCAATCAGAGCAACACATTCACAGCATACAAAACATCCCACAACAGATACAGAATAAAAATAGTTGATTATTTCTAATCTCACCATTAGAAAATGCTAATCAGTGGAACTTATTTTTAATACATCCTTGGTTTTATCTCACTTGTTAACAAGACCCTCCCCATTTTCTACAGTGATTTTAGGATTTGAAACTAATATTTTGCCACCATTGCCTTAATAATTTCAACACAATACCAATGGCCATTTGGAATGCTTGCCTTCTTTCCTTTCACTGGTCATCAACATGTCCCCAAATTTATATGACCTCATCTTTATGCTACTTTCAAGGCCTTTTTTACTGATTCCATTTTTCAGATCATCAATCACCCATTCTCTACTGCTTACATGATTTCTTATCTACTCCACTCTTAAACTCATGGCCTGACTTTGGGTTTCCTCCAAGTCTTTCGTTTCTCTTTTCTAGCTTCATAGTGGATATTTTCATGCAGATAACCTAACATGCTTTCATCTGTCTAAATTTTAACTTCATCTCTCCTGCTTTAATGATATTTAACTAGTTAAGTTAGAATATTTAACTAGTTAATTATTAATTAAATAGAATATTTTGAGTGTTCCTATAAAGTCAGTTTGTTATGTAAATGCCATCTCATCACTTCCTTTTCAATCACTTCTGCATACTCAACACTCTTTGCTTCCAATGTCATCATCCAGGTCAATATGACTTGTCTGAATTTATTGCATTAATATTCTAATTGGTCTCTGGGATCTCCCACTGTAATCTATTCAGCACTCTGTTGCCAGTTTAATCTTCTTAATATTATTTTCTGTAGCAGAATGCTTTCAATGACCTTTTAGTATAGCCAAAGTAATTTATCCCTGTATCTTGATTATTGCCATGTGTTTTGTCTGAATATATGTCACCGGTTATATTATCTTACTCTCCTGAAATGTCTTTTTTATTCTTTCCTCCTATCTCCCTTCATTCTGCTAAGCTCTGGGTCCATTTCTTTCAGAAGGTTTGCTTAGACATTGTCTTAGTTATGGTTTCCATTGCTGTGATGAAACACCATGATGAAAAGCAAGTTGGGCGGGGGAGGAAGGGTTTATATTTGGCTTACACTTCTACACTGTAGTCCCTCTTTGAAGGAAGCCAGGACAGAAACTCAAACAGGGCAAGAACCTAGAAGCAGGAGCTAATGCACAGACCACAGAGGGGTCTGAGCCCTCCTCCGTTCATCACAAATTAAGAAAATGTCCTACAGCGAGATCTCATGGAGGCATTTCCCCAATTGAAATTTCCTCCTTTCAGATAATTCTGGCTTGTGTCAAGTTGACATAAAACTATCCAACAGAGACATCACTAAATTTGCTCTTCCTTAATATGTTCTTCTTAATGTTACCATGGAATATTCCAGACACCTTTTACCTATATGGTCATAAAGGATCAAGGACTTTTACATATACTAAGCATCTTTGTGAAAGCTTACTTTCACTATGTCACAGAACACATTCTTTATTATATTCAATGAAGTAATATGGTTCTGAAGTACACTTTACTATCTCTCACAGTCTGAATTGTGCCTGCCCAAAATTCACGTTGTAGTGCTAAATTCTAACACCTTAGAATGAGATATATTATTGAGAAAAATAATGAAGAGAAAATGAGATCATGTGCTGTTTCTCTGAACCAGGGTGTCCAGCATTGTTGTAAGACACAGCTAACCAGCTAATTTAAATGGCTGTGTGGAGACACCAAAAAAAGGTTTTCTGTAGCCTAGAAGCCAAGAAGGAAGTTCTCAGAAAAACTACAGGTGTCAAATTTAGAACTGATACTTGGAACATTCAGAACTGTGAATAATACATTTTGCTAATTGTAGCCACCTAGTAGGTGATATTTGTTATAACAACCCTAACAAACAAATGCACCTTGCAAAATTTCTTGTTCCTAGTATTAATTCTTTGAGAGTCTATGAACAAATTTCCAAAAATTATCAATGTTGTGACATCATACTTAAGTTGAACCAAATATTGAGATAGCATCTCTTTGAAGTTTGTGCATGCTGTTCTTAAAAAGATGTGTAAACAATGCAGAAAAGTTAAACCTTATGTCTAGTTACAACTATAAAACAATGTCTGTAGTGAAGTAGGAATATATTTACTACTCTGAAAGCACTTTACTAAATTTTGTTCACTCGTATACTGTTAGTTTCTCCATTAAGCAATATCCAAGCTACCAGAATATTTTTATATTATTTTGAATTTAAGTTGCCACACACTTTTAAGTGGGTGAATGCCTCATTCCTGGTTTTATTCAAAAGTAAACTGGAACAAAATGAAATTACTTAATAGGCCATCTGCTTTCCTTTTATAATAAAGAGTTATTTTCCTAGTCACTTTGAAGATTAGAAATGACTGCTCTGAATATCTGTATAAATACTCAAAGTGTCAAGACTTATTGAAGCAGTTATTTCTGTTGCTGACTTTTTCTTAGTGTAAGCCAAGTATCAGCTGGAGCCAGCAATATATAATAATTATAAAACCCTAAAATACATTGAAATTTTTGTTATTTCTACAATGGTTATTCTTTTAAAATGGTAAATTTCTAGCACGACAATTAGGGTGTTTGGCCATCCCATCACCAGAGTAGGTCAGTTCGGGCTGTATCTCGACCATTGCCAACAGTCTGTTGTGGGGGTATCTTTGTGGATTTCTGTGGGCCTCTCTAGCACTTTGCTTCTTCCTATTCTCATCCCTAATTGTCGTGCTAGAAATCTCATCCAACTACTGAGGGATCTGGATGCAGAGATCCATGGTTAGGCCCCGGGTGGATCTCTGGGAGTCCAATTAGCGAGAATGAGGAGGGTTTATATGAGCGAGAATTGTTGAGACGAAGTTTGGATAAAGCACAGGGACAAATAGCCAAACGAATGGAAACACATGTACTATGAACCAATGGCTGAGGGGTCACCAACTGGATCAGGACCTCTGAATAGGTGAGATTGTCGATTGGCTTGATCTGTTTGGGAGGCATCCAGGCAGTGGGACCGGGTCCTGTGCTCATTGCATGAGTTGGCTGTTTGAAACCTGGGGCCTATGCAGGATTGCTTGGCTCGGCCTGGGAGGAGGGGACTGGACCTTCCTGGACTGAGTCTACCAGGTTGATCTCAGTCCGCAGGGGAGGCTTTGCCCTGGAGGAGATGGGAATGGGGGGCGGGCTGGGGGGAAGGTGAGGGGGGCGGGAGGGGGGAGAACAAGGGAATCCGTGGCTGATATGTAGAACTGAATTGTATTGCAAAATAAAAATAAAAATAAAAAATTTAAAAAATAAAAAAAGTAATGTCACCTATTTCTATTTTTAGAAAAAAAACTGTAAATTTCATGCATTACTATGATTATATGAATATAATTTAAATTATAACCCTAACATGGGCTTTGGTTTTGATAAGAGTATAAAACATAGTTAATGTAGGTTTATTGCCACTTTGCTTTGTCTGTGTTCCTGTTCTTTTCTCTTAACCCATACAAAGAAAAGATGTAAGGAATCCTAAGTATAAAAAGAAACATTTACTGTGAAATAATCAAGGATGAAATGTGTATTTCAATAATCTAGACCGATTGTTTTATTTTATACCTGAGATAATTGATGTCTAGTGTGTATCTGACACCATTCCATGCAAAATTCTTACCATTATCTTGAGAGGAAACAAACACAAACAGGATGTTATGTGACTTGACAAAGTCAGTAGTTCCCTGTAGGAGACACCGTGAATGGTGTCAGCTTCAGCAGCCATTCTTTCAACTTTACTATATAAATGTGAGTCAGGCCTTGGCTTTCTTTTGTGTTTTTTTAACCCACACACAGGGTGTGGAATCCTGGAAAGCAGAGATAGCAACTTGCCAGTCATGGATGAGAACACAGACCCCACACATTTCTTTTAGTTTGGGTTTTTATTCTATTTTGATTTTTATTTTATTGTTTGAGTCTTCCCAAGCTTTACAATGTATAATGACTAAGAAGACATTATGACATTCTGTATGAAGTCCCAATTGACACTTAATTTCAGAAAAGAAACATTTTTTTTCTAAGCACAGATAACTTGCTAAAGTAAATTAATGCTGAATGTTTTGGTAGAAGCAAAAACTTTACATACTAATACTAGAAGAAAAGAGGTGGGATGCATAAGGAGTGGGAAATTAGGACAGTGTTTTCAAGGTTACTAACATATAACATTTTCATTTTATATTTAATCAATAAAAACTGCTTACAAAACCAGCACACAACTGCTGAGAGGAGGGACTTTCCCAGTGGAGCAGGCCTGCAAGGATGTCTCCTTTGTGAGTAGTTCCATCTGCCGGGCCTGCTTGTCAGTACCGCAGCTGACTTGGAGCCACTCATTTTTCCTATATGTAAATCCAATCAACTCATTGGTTTACTGTACTGGGACAGATTAATTCTCATCTGGTGCGAATAGACATTTGCTTACATTTCCCCAAGAAAAGTCTGTAGTTGGAATTATTTCTTTGGGCTGCCAACCAACTCCCAAATAAAGATGCAGAGACTTATTAATTATGAATGTTCGGCCTTAGCTTAAGCTTGTTTCTAGCTAGTTTTTTTAAAAACTTAAATTAGTGAATTTCTATTAATCTATGTGCTGTTCTGAGGTTCATTTACCTTATCTACATGCTGTCCATCTTTCTTCCTGCTTCCTCCGTGACTGCCTGGCTGGCTCCTGGCCCACTGGCTGGCTGGCTCCTGGTTAGCTGGCTGGTTATTGGCTGGCTGGCCCCTGCCTGGCTGGCTGGTTCCCCATTTCTCTCTGCCTGCCAGCCTTGCCTGTCCCTCCTCTGCCTAGCTTTTGGTCATTCAGCTTTTTATTAGACCAATCAGAGTCCTTAGGCAGGCAAGGTAAAACAGCAACACATCTTTATCTAGTTAAACACATGAAGCACAAGCAAAAACAACACATCTTTACATAATTAAAACAAATGCATCATAAACAAATGTAATGCATCTTTGTATAGTTAAACAAATGCAATGCATCTTTGCATAGTTAAATATTCTGTAACAAAAGTCACTCACAGTTCTATATACACTGCTATTATGAATAGTACTTCAATTGAAAGCAATATACAAGTAGTCCTGAGAAATATAGGCCTAGAGACCTTTGGGTAAATAGGCAGGCATGTTATAATATGATAGATATGATATGGACTATATGGTAGATCCACCTTTAGCTTTGAAAGGAATTTCCATACTAGTTTCCACATGATGGAACCCCCAAAAGTGGATAGGCATTCCTTTTGCCCCATAGCCTCTGCAGCATTTGCTGTCATTTGCTTTCTTAATCATTACCCCTCTAAAGAATGAGATGGAATCTCTGGATAGTTTTTAATTTGCACTTAACAGATAGCTAACAATACTGAATATTTTAAACAATTACCTGTAAAAGGAAGATTTTTTTTTTATGAACATGAGACTTTTGAGGGATGTATCTCTATTGGTCATCTACTATTTTGGTGTCTCTCCATTGTTCACATACTTTTGTGGTGTATCTCGCTCTACTCGTCATCTACTTTTTTTTTTAGTTCTAGAGACTAAACCCAGGACTTTGAGCATGCTGGTAAGCACTGTACCACATAGTTATAGATCTAACATTTTTATTTTGTATGTGAGGCAGGTTTTATTACTAAGTTACATCATCTAACACTGAACTCATTTTGTAGGATAACAAGATATGGAATTTGTGATCATCCTCCCTCAGCTTACTGTGTAGCTAGGACCACAGGATTTTACCTGTAGACCCAGCAGTCAATCGTCCACAATGTGAGAGACATTATATTCCATGCTGAGATATAGAAATAAAAACCAGTCTAATGACAGCCTTATAACTAATATGAGCAGAGCCTAAGACAGATGGTGTCATGAGTGTGTCATTAAGAATACTGGTCTCAAGTGATCAGTGAACACTCCTTGAAGAAAGTAAAATACAAATAATTTCTAAATAAATAATAGTTGATCATCTGAGACAAAAAAGTGCACAAGAGTTTGGTGTATAATATAGAGCCAAAGGAAACATGAACAGCATATATAGAGTATGCAGAACTAAATACATCTGGGATTAATTAGTAAAAGGCAAATAATGAGTTGGAATTGTTAAGAACTGCCCTGGCCAGAGTGGCAATGAAGTCCTTACAAAGAAGAGTAGAATGGAGAGAGGGAGAGAGAGGGAAAAACAGAGAGAGAGAGAGAGAGAGAGAGAGAGAGAGAGAGAGAGAGAGAGAGCTGTGTTACTCCTGTTCTCCAACTGTTTCCAACTATCTATCACTCATTATTTGTTAGAGTCTTCATTTCCCATATTTATAAACTTCCTTTATGCTTACGGTATAGTGAAGCAGTTTGAATTTGCAACCAAGAACCTTGTCTAATGCAAGCTTTTTTTGGCATTTGCATTTGCTATAAAGGACTTTCAGAGTTTCCTTTCATATTCTTACATAGAGTTTTTATGTCATGTGAACATACTTCAAAGTATATAATACACACAGGTGCACACTCTTCTGAAGACCTTGTTAAAGGAAATGGCCAGCGCAGTTATGAAAACTGAAGGAAAAAAATGGACATGAAATGATAGAAAGAAGACTCTAAGGATACAGGCTAAAAAACTCAACATATAACTAACACATATGTCCCATGGTCAAGAGGCTTTTTATAGTCTGTGAATCTATTTACATGTGTGCTTGGATAATCCCCCATTCTAAAGCTAATGACACAATTTTAGAAATTTTGCACTATGATGCATCTCTCATATAATTTTCCAAATGATAGTTATTTGACAACATATATGTCTTCTACTGTGTGAGCCTGAACAAAAATGTGAGAGTTGTTTCAATATCTGTTTTCCACAAACCTTCAAGGGTGTGCTTATATGGAAGGAGAATTAGCTTTGAGCTGTAATGCATCCATGACATATGCTCTATTGGAGAACAAAACTAGGAAATTTTGATATGTTCATATTATTTTTAGATAATAATAATAGGAAGGCTATTGAGGGAAACATCTTTTAATATTGTATGTGTGCTGGCTACATTTATGTCAACTTGACCAAACTCTAGTCATCTAAGTAGAGAAAACCTCTATTGAGAAACTGCCTCCATAAGATCGGGCTGTGAGCCATCCTGTAAAGCACTTTCTTTTTTTTTTTTTTTTTTTAATTTATTTTAATTTATTTTGCAATACAATTCAGTTCTACATATCGGTCACGGATTCCCTTGTTCTCCCCCCTCCCGTCCCCTTCACCTTCCCCCCAACGCCCCCCCCCCCATTCCCATCTCCTCCAGGGCAAAGCCTTCCCCACAGACTGAGGTCAACCTGGTAGTCTCAGTCCAGGTAGGTCTAGTCCCCTCCTCCCAGGCCGAGCCAAACAATCCTGCATAGGCCCCAGGTTTCAAACAGCCAACTCATGCAATGAGCACAAGATCTGGTCCCACTGCCTGGATGCCTCCCAGATGCCCTTCAACTGAAGAATGGATAAACAAAATGTGGTACATATACACAATGGAATACTACTCAGCAGAGAAAAACAATGGCATCATGAGGTTTGCAGACAAATGGATGGATCTAGAAAAAATCATACTGAGTGAGGTAACCCAGACTCAGAAAGACAAACATGGTATGTACTCACTCATAGCAGGATACTAGACATGAAACAAGGATGAATTGTCTGCTACTCACATCACCAGGGAGGCTACCCGGAAAACAGGACCCCAAGAAAGACACAGGGATCGCCCAATGACAGAGAAATAGAATGAGATCTACATGAACAGCCTGGACATGAGTGGGGGTAATGAAAGGCGAGGGTCGAGGGAAAGAGAGCTTGGGGGAGCGGGAGATCCCAGCTGGATCAACAACAGAGAAGGAGAACAAGGAATAGGAGACCATGGTAAATGAAGACCACATGAGAACAGGAAGAAGCAAAGTGCTAGAGAGGCCCACAGAAATCCACAAAGATACCCGCACTTTCTTAATTAGTGATTAAAGGGGTCGTGAAGAGAAGTTGAGGCTTGGCACCGTGAAGAGTGCCTATGACAAACCAGATGAAGCAGGAGACCCAGCATTTCAGAGATGGTGGCACCATGGGATGGCACGAAGGACAGCATCAGTGGAGCCAGGAGACAGGCTGTGTGAGGGGGGGTGCAGAGCCAGAGAAGTGAGCAAACCCTGGGAGGAGCTCAGAGCATGAGTGGATCCTAGATATTGGGCATTCCATAATTTACAGGGTTGGGAGTTTAGCCCTGGTTCTTCCCTCTTGAAGTAACAAAGTGCTTACTTTATTTTTTATTTTACGTGATTCCACTGTTGAGAGACTTTACAAGCTTTTTAAAACAGATATTTGGGGTTTTTCAGAGAATTTTGATTTTAAAAGAGACTCAATATTTTTAAAGAGATAACCTTTAAAGTGTTTGAACTTGTAAGGCTGTGAAACTTTTTATGTTTGTAAATTTATATTGTGATGTCTTTATTAACGTGTGATCTTGGAGATGAACAAGAAAGAAAGGGTGTGACTTAATGGTGATGAGTTTGTGTGTAAAGTTGACAAGAGTCAGTTATGATGACTAGATTGATTTTTACTTTTTCATTTGAGAGGAGGAAACTGTGATTGACAAATGCCTCCACAGATCAGGCTGTAGGCAAGCCTGTAGAGTATATTCTTAATTAGTGGGTGGTGCCATCCCTGGGCTTGTGGGCCTGGGTTCAATAAGAATACAGGTTGAGCAAGCCAGTAACACCCCTCCATGGCCTCTGTATCAGGTCCTGCCCCCAGGCTCCTGCTCTGTTTGAGTTCCTGTCTTGACTTCCTTCACTGAATGACAATAATGTGGGAGTATAAGCCCAATGAACCCTTTCCTCCCAAACTTGCTTTGTGGTCATGGTGTTTCACCACAGCAGTAGATACCCCAAGAACTCTTTCCTCCCAAACTTGCTTTTTGGTCATGATGTTTCACCACAGCAGTAGAAACCCCAAGACAATGTGTGTGTGTGTGTGTGTGTGTGTGTGTGTGTGTGTGTGTGTGTGTGTGTGTGTGTGTCTGTGTGTGTCTGTGTGTGTTCATGTGTACGTAGGGGCGCATGTGTGTCTTGGTGTGCATGCACAGATATAAACTGTGTGTGGAAGACAGAAGGTATCTATATCCTTTCTCATACCTTTCTTTTCGGACACAGGGTCTCTTAGTGGTCAGAAACTCGCTGAGAAGGATGGATTGGCTAGCATCAAGTTCTAGGGATCCACCTGTCTCATCCTCTCCGAGGTTGCCATGCATGACTTTTCACATGGATTCTGACAACCTAACTCAGATCCTCATATTTGCTTGGTAAACACCTTAAGTTTTAACTCAACTCCATATCTTTTCAAATTTATGTAATTTCTATTATAAAAATAAGGCTATGCATGATTTAATCATTACAAAATTATCATTTGAGCATTTAGAAATGACTTAGATGAACAATTTTAAGTAAAATACTTGTTTTTTGCATAATCTTTTTTTTTATCAAAGTACCCTATTACTGTCATTTCCTGTTGATGCACTTGTTCTCTATAAGAATATAAACATCCTTCATATCAATTAGTTAATTGGCTTTATATCAGCAATTCATTGTTCAAAGATCTAGAATAAATCCAATGTCAGTTCTGTTATGAAATGGTGTAGAGGTAGTAGTCTCCAGGTTCGTTATAAAATATGCTGAATATTCCAAGGAGCTCAAAATTCACTACCAAATAGATAAACATATTATAGTCCTGAATATTCAGCTTCCATTTGTTTAAGCAGAGTGCCTATAAGTTCTCAACTTTTCTGTGTATAGATGATCCTTCTTGTAGACCATCAGGAGGAACAATAAAAGATAATTTGTACTGAACAAAATATATTAGCTGGGGAAACAGAAGCCTTCTCAGGCATGCGGTCTTCTAGTCTAGAGGGTGGATGCTTTGTCATGGTACTGCAAATTTTTCAGCAGCCAAGATGCGAAAATGTGTCTGCAAGGTTGTAGGAGGTTAATTTGCAGGAGTGGGCTCCCTGCCCTAATATGCAGTGATGCAGTAACTTTCCTTTGCCAAGAGGTACATTCTGAGATGCTTGCCTAAAGCCATGAAGATGATATCAGCACACATTGCGTCCTCCGTATTCATACCTTATTAGTAGTGTGAAAAGTACATCTTTCCTGGCAAGGGAAAACCATTAATTTGCATTGAGGTTGACAAAATGGCAATGTAATGGCAATCAAGAACCAATAACATTTATGTTTGTATTCCTTTAAGAAAGAGCACATGATTCAACTTATCTCTAGTTGAAGTATGTAGGATAATGTCTAGAGCTATAGACTACTGTTATTAGCACATGTGCTAGTTTACTTTACTGTCAAAGGATACAACTTAGAGTCACCTGAGAAGACAGTTGCAGTGAGGAATGACATAGACCATGCTGGTCTGTGTGAACGTCTGGGGGGACTGTTTTGATTGTCGGTTGAAGTGGATAATTCAGAATGCAGGTGCCACCATTTAAAAGGGCTGCTCCTTGAACTGTGCAAAAGTAGGAAAGCTGGCAAGAAAGTGTGCAGGCAGCATGGGCACTGTCCCTTTACTCTCATCTGTGCGTGTAATGTGACCAGTGTCTCAGGTGGCTGCCTCTCTGCCTTCTCTGCAATGGTGGACTGGAACCCCAACTGTAAGCTGAAATAAATCCTTCCTCCCCAATGTTGTACCTGGTTGTGGTTTTATCACAGCAACCAAAAAATGAAATGGAAACAGCACATTGTGAAATCTTTAAGCACTGTTTGTTTGGATGGAATTATTTATTGTCCCTCTACCTTGAAAGTTATGAAAGTAGCACATTTCAACACACTTGCTGGTATGGGGTTTCTTGTCTCAGCACTCAATAGCTGAGGCATCAGGCGTGGGAGTTGAAGACCAGCCTATGCTACAAAGAGACTCTCTGTGGAAAAAAAAAAGGTATATATTTCAATTAAAATAGACTCTCAGTGGCCCCATTCATACAGTCTGTTATAGTTTTGCGTTTCTGATTGAGAGCATAAATTGATGAATAAATAAGCCCATGAGTTCAGACCATGAATTAGAAACTTCTTAGCAGGTACTTAAATAAAAATAAGAAGGAAGGACAAGATAACTCTGTAAGTAGTTAAGTTTTGCGGATGAAGTTTTCAAAATTTAAACTTAGAATAATAGTAAAGGTCCTTCTCTAATGGAGGATAGTTGCTGCTCTGAGATGGTGCTCATTGACCAAAGTAGTCAATGAAATAGAATGGGTATCTGAGAAGAACCATTCAATCTCAATAAAATATATACTTTTATGAAGACTGCAAGATTTACCTAAGAGAACAGTAGGTTTTGCCACCACACAAAGTTTCCATGAAAATGCTTGTTTCTTATACATTTCTATAGTCGGAAGGTTTCTCCAGTCCTGCCTGGCCCTGTGGTCCCAAGTTTCTCTGGTCCTACCAAGCCCATGGTTTGCAGCTGCTTATAAAATAATTGCTCAGAGGCTTATATTAATTACCAATTGCATGGCCTAGAGCAGGCTTCTTGCTAGCTAACTCTTATAACTTAACCCATTTCTTTTTATCTATATGTTGCCACATGGCTGTGGCTTACTGATACTCTCACATCTTGCTTCTCCTGGTGGTGCTGGTGTCTCTCTAGACTCCGCCTTTCTCCACCGTTTCTTTCTTCTCAGATTTCTCTCCTGCCTCTAAGCTGCCTTGCCATAGGCCAAAGCAGCTTATTTATTAACCAATGAGAATAACATATATTCACAGCTTACAGAAAGACATCCTCCAGCACATTTCATACTAAGAAACAGTGTTTCCAGGGGTTTACTCCTCACCTTGTAAGAAAAAAGGCAGTTATTTTAAACAATGTACCACATTTGACAGTAAAAATTTCCCTGTTCTCCTATTTACTTTTCTGACTCTTTTCTGATCTTGGTTTTATACCTTTCTACTTCCCACTGAAGGCTCTTGCTGCCATAGAGTGAATCAAATATGGTCCTATAGTGCCCAATCTTCAATTGTGTGGATCCATAACATGATTTATCTTCCCCAAATATGCACAAACTATTTTAGGATTTTACTTAGACATCACCTTCTCTCTGCTGTCTGAAACTATATGTAAAGCTTCTTACATTTCTAGTCTATTTGTAATGTTGTCAGTTTATAATATGCATCAATTTATATTTCATAGATTATTTTAACTCTTTCAGTTCTGTGTTTGTGTGTGTTTGTGGGTGCACACATACAATGGCACACCTGTAGAAACCCCAAACAATCCCATCAGTCCCTACCTTCGGCTTGCCTTGCCCCAGGGTCTTGCTTGCTTCCAGCTGTTGTACATGCTAGGCCAGCTGGCTGGTGAGCTTTTGGAGCTCCTGCTGTCTGCACCTCCTATCTCACTGTGGGAACACCGAGATTACAAGACCATGCTGCCAGGTTAAGCTGGCTTTCAGTGGTCCCGAAGTTCAAATCCCAGTCTTTGTGTTTATGAATCAAGGGCTTTTACCCACTGGACTATCTTCCCTACCACATAAAGTTTCAAGTTATAATATGTTAAGGAAGTAGATTTTGTGTGTCGATTTATAATATTTTAAGAGGATAGATTTAATGACGAGAGACCATACCATAAATAAATAAATGAATTCAGTACTCAAAAAATTAAAGAATCTTATGTGGTTAATTTCTACCATTTTGGACAACTTAGAGTTAGATAAAGTATTTTAGACTTGCTTGTCCTGTCGTTTGGCTTTATCATGTGCATAATGAGATGTAAAAATACTTACTTTCAATGTTCATTTAAGGATTGGCTATAATAAGAATGTTAAATTCTCCCATTACACTTGACATTCCATGAACACTCATACAAATGCTGCTGATGTTTCTGATTCTGATGATCATGAAACCTTTATTAAGTTCTAGAAGGTCCTTTCTTGAAGTTTGAGACAATACAGAATGGCCACCTCTGTAAGGTCATCAACCCCACACGTTGCAATATTACTCACTGCACCAATTGGTTCAAACCAAGCCTCTAGAGAGAAAATATGCCATATTTCAAATACATATCTTATATTTAAAAAGAAAAATTCAATAAGAAATAAGTAAGTCAATTATTGGAAAACAATGTAATATAAAATTATTTTAGGGATTGTGTGTGTGTGTGTTTAAATATCTGACTAATGTTTAAGTTATTTAAAAAATTATAAAATGAGAATTTCCTTGTGTTTCTGTGTATTAAATGAACAAGCAAAAATTAAGAATGTATTGAAGGACATTGCCTACTACAAACAATTCACAGACACATCTCAGTGTGCTGATTGACAACTCATGGCTCCATGCCAACCAACAACAGCTTCCTTGGTTCACTACATGCCTGCAATAGGAAATAATATCCAGTTCCAATTCTCAGAGTGCTTATTAAAATCTATGTACTTTACGAAATAACTCACTTCTCCTAGAAATGCAAATTTCTTCACAGGGTAAAACATCTCTGCTCTCCTTGAGGAGCCCTGAAGACTCAGATTAGCCCACAATTTTTATCAAATAGTTTTCTGTGTGGATATGTATGTATATGAAGTGTCTATAATGATATTGCACAATATTTTATGATACATCTCCATATTTTTCCATTTCATGTCTCACCGATTTTGATAGAGTATAATAATGAAAGCTTATTTTAAGATTACAGTCATAATAGAAATGCCAATAAGTGAATAAATTTGGCAGAAATATAAGGATATTTTGTACCAAATATATTAGTAGGCTTCAGTCCTTCAATACATTCTTAATTTTTGCTTGTTCATTTAATACACAGAAACACAAGGAAATTCTCATTTTATAATTTTTTTAAATAACTTAAACATTAGTCAGATATTTAAACACACACACACAATCCCTAAAATAATTTTATATTACATTGTACAATAGTGTCCTATCTGTGGTACGTGCTTGATATAAATTAAATGTTTAATGGGTTAAGGAAGTGACCCAAACTCCTGATCATAGATGATAAAACCAATCTACATGGTTAAATTTAACCTTTCAACTTTAAAGATTGAACTTTGACTTGACTCACATGCACTCTAACCATCATTTGATTTCACTGCTGGGGCAGCCACTAGGTTCCACGTACAAAGAAAACAAAGTTATATTAGGTGCCAAGAATAAAAAGGAAAAACTGGAAAATGAAAGAATAGTTCCATGAGCTATTTATGTTTCTTCACTTTGCTTTGTGGTAGCTCATGGGAAACATGTCCTTGTCATTAAAATATACATGACAAAAACATGTCCTTTGGTCTTTGGCCATAAGACATATTTCCTATGATGTCATATGCCTTTCCCTGGCAATTCACTGATCCTCTGTGGAATTAATATTCACCTCCCTCTAAATTCAAGGCCAGCTTGAAGGTATGATGTATCCTGGACTCATTTTAGTCACCCACTAAGTACAGTAAGAACTGCTCTAATTGAATTCAAAGATTAAATTATACTTTTAACAAACTAAATGGCTTAATGAAATTTTCACACGGTAAAGCAGAGCCTGTTTACCAGCTCATCAACCCCCATTTCCTATCATTTAGGGCTGCATAGCTGAACTACATTTACCCTTCTTCTTCATATGTAAATATACTTATATAAATTGGATTCCAGGTTGTGGGATATAAGCACAATTGTGTCTCAGTTGTGCAATGGATGGCTTAGGAGAACCTATCCTGGGTGTTTGTTCATGCTTGTTTCCATTTGGACTGACTAAAATGCAGGCAATTGAAAGATAAACAGACCAAAGTTGACATGTTCACATGCTCAGAACATGTCAGAACATGGATTTCTTTCATGCTGGTTGAAGATCCTCTTTTGGTCAGAGTGTCTTGCTTTGGACCTTTTATTGATGAGAAATAAGTGGCTATTTTATTAAGCCATTGGAATTCTGGAGGTTTTTTTCCTTCACTAGAATTGTCTTAGAATGGAATGTGACAATAGGCTATCCATCCTTCCGTGTGAATATTGGCGAGGCAAAGTAATCATGCAGGAGAAAAACCTGCTAATGAAAAGCCAGGTGCCTTGTTGCTTCATAGTCTAAATAATACGGATGTTCTAGCATAAATAGTAGGCGCAGACGATTCAGCCAATTAGCACCCACAAAGAGAAAACAGGAAGCAAGAGGATGCACCTGACACTGAAAAGCTGGAGGAATGCTCACTGCAGCTGTCATCAAACTGATTCTCTGGAGGCAAAGCAATGCAATTCTGTGCAAGCAAAATATAATACTTAGAGAACAGCAATTAGAATCATGAGGCCTTGGATAAGTGAATGAGGCTGATGGTGTTTACTAGAGTTGAAATTGCTGGGGTAGTGATAGAAAAGAAGCCCTATAAAGCACTAAGAATTTTCACTCTGTAAACATTAACGGCAGACTCGACCCAAGGAGCTGGATAAAGCATAGGAAAAGTAGGGAAGAAAAGTCTAATAGTCTGCCTTGGTGGTGCTTCCTCCCTTGAGTTCACCCCTATCATCTGTTTCCATAGTAACTCCAGCTTTACAGATGGCCCTCATTTACTGTCAAGTTGCTTAATGAAATAATTTACTATGTATGTGGAGAGTGCATGACTCACCAGAGTATTTCATACTAACTCAGCAGTTATACATGCATCTTAACAACACTAATATGCAGAGGTAATTTACTGAGCATTTGTTGCTACAAGAGAAAAACAGTTAAGAGATACACTGCAGGAGCCCCATTCTGTTGACTTCCATGTCCAAAGCACTTCCATATGAGAACTGAAACAGACGAAGGTCATTTTGTAGAATTTATCAGCTGCTTTAAAAAAAATCTCCTATGCTTACTTTGTAAACACAGAAATGTGGTGATAGCAAAAGTCATTTCTTGTGCAGCTTAATTTATTTCTTCTCTATAAGCCAATCTCAAGTACATTTAATTTTCCTATATGAAAATTATTTGTAATAGCTAACATGAAGTGCTTACTCCTTTTACAATTATTGTGCATCCAGGGGTCAGCAGTGCATTTTATTAACCATGCGTAGTTCATTTGATGGCATATTTTATTAAAGCACAATAGTTACTCTGTGTTATTACAATGATAGGTTTAATTATTTTGGTCCACAAATTGAACTTAGAAAACTTAGGGAATTCTTCCAACTCACCGTGCAATGTACATGGACAATTTTAAATAAGCCTTTACTGAATATAACTAATTTAAACCTCATCAAATGTGGAAGGACTTAGTCAGATGTGTAAATCTGCCCCTACGATAGAGACAGCAGGTGGAAATACTGCACCTTGGGCTTCCAAAAGTGATCAGTTCCACAGAAACACAAATGAGCGTCTTAGACGATCAGATGCCAAGCTGTGTAATTAAGTGGCTGCTTTTAATACAACACGGTAGAGCTTAGGCTGGAGCTGTCAGTGATGTAGGAGGAATGGACTCTTATAATCATACAGCTGGAATCATGAAGGGATATTCTTACGGAGAATATTCAGTCTGACAAATTAAAGGAAGTCTGATGGAAGCTGACTATGGTCTCTGAAATATTTTCTGAGATAGCGTCATAAATCCCGGTACACAGTCTTCAAAGCAGGAGGCAGTCTTGAAGGAAGAAGAGGGCAGTGTGGAAAAGGAGGAATGATTTCAAAGGCGAGCGTGGATTTCAACTGCTGTCATTTGAAGGGACCTAATGTATGAGTTAAATCACAATGTTCTGAATTCATTTCCTTTAATGGTCATTTCCTGATAAATGTCTCCAAGGCAGGGAAGACGGCATCTATTACACAAAGTGATGAGTGAACAGATAAGGCAGCTGAACTTTATTCAATAATCTAATGAGCAACACTGTGTTGTTTCAGATATGGGACATAAAATAAATAAAAAATATGGTATAAAATATGCATTTACTGTAGAGAATTCAGCAAAAATCATGTCACACTGTCGAAAGATGGGCAAGGAAATACCTGAAAAGCTCTAGAATGCCAGTCATTTAATGACCACAGTCATTAAAGCAGGATGTGGTGGCACAAGTCTATAATCACAGTACTTGAGAGGCAGGAAAATAAAGGTCATCTTTGGCTATGTAATATGTTTGAAACCAGCCTTGATTATGAGACCCTGTCTTAAGAAAAATTTTAAAAAGCAAGAATGTAGTCATTGATACCATGAAGAAAACATGCTGTGTGAAAGTAGCAGCATTAACCAAATCAAAACCACTGATTATAATTTCTCTAGGAACGTCTCCAGTTCCTGTGATGAGCTCTCTTATCCATCTGAGCACATTGGCACTCTCTTTCTGCCCATAATTAAGCTGCAGGCTGATTGAACTACAACTGGATCCCTCTTAGGTCTTATATTCTCTTCCATAGTATTTTTATTGATTCTCTTAGTTAGGGTTTTAGTGCAGTGAAGAGACACCATGACCACAGCAACTCTTATAAGAGAAAGGTTTTAACTGGGACTGGATTACACGAATCAGAGGTGTATTCCATTATCATAATGATGAGAAGCATGGCAGCATGCAGACAGACATTGTGCTAGAGAAGGAGCTGAGAGTTCTATATCTTGATCTGCAGGCATCAGAAGACGACTACCATGTTAGGCCTAGTTTGAGCATATAAGACCTCTGAGCCCACCTCCACAGTGACACACTTCCTACAAGGCCACACGTACTCCAACAATGCCACACCTCCTAATAGTGCTGCTCCTTATGGGCCAAGCATTCAAACACATGAGTCTATGGGAAGCATTTCTATTCAAAGCAACACATTGATTATTTGGGAATTTCATATCATGAACTCTGAGCATGCTCACTTCCCAATCCACCCAGGTCTATCTCCCACCCTTGCAACCACCCTGCCTCCACACCCCTTAAAAAAGGAAAAAGAACAGCAAAAAAAAAGTCCAATTTGTGTTGCCCATATACTCACTGGAGCATGTCAAACTCCCAGTGGCCAGCCCCTTAAAGAAAACCGAATCCTTTCCCACCACACCCCTGCCACAAGCCATCAATTGTAGAGAGTTATACTTTAATATCCTTTAGAGCTCTTTTCATTGGCTTTCTGTCTAGGCTGTTACTTTGGGGGGGTGTATGTGGGGGTAGAGGCTGTCATAGAAGTCTTCTATGTTCCTCTTTCTCAACTATGAGTATGCAGTCAACAATACCATGGCAAAAAGTAGCTTTCTTGCCCTTTACAGTCGGTGGGAGCACAGATCATGGACTGGCAAGAGGAAGAACCACATCACATGGTCTCCAAAATCAGCACTTGCCACAGACCTCAGCGTGGTCTCTAGTGGCAGTACAGACTATGGACATCAGCACAGCACTCTGCTGCTTCACAGCCCATGGGCACCATCACAGCCCTCAGCAGCAGGATGTCAACATGGCTTCAAGCTGCAGCACAGACCATGGACACCTGCATAGCCTTTGGTGGTAACAGGAGCCACTGACATCAACACAAACCCTGACTCCAATAGGACCACAGACCCAGACATGGCCACCATGGCTGCATGGACCCAAATATCACCATAATCTAGACTAATGCACAAATCACAGACATTAGCATGGTCTTTGATGGTAACATGACCACAGACATCAACAAAGACCTAGCTGCAGTAGGACCACAGACACAGACATGGCCCTTGGTGGCAGTAAGGACATGAACATCAACATGGCCTCAGGTGGCTGCACAGGCCACTCATATCAACATAGCCCCCATTGGAAACATGGCCTGTGGATATCAGGATGGTCTCAGACATCAGCCCAGACCAAGAACATCCATATGGCCTTTTGTGGTAATTCAGGCCAAGGACATCAACACAGCTCTTGACTGCTATAGGACCACAGACATCCACACACGATCCTGGCTGGGCTTCAACACAGCTAAAGTGGTCTCCAGGGCCAGCATAGATCATAGAGGTCTTTCAAAGTGGTCTAATCCAGAAAATGAACAATTCTTCACCTTGGACATCTTGCTGCTCAGAACCAGGGAAACTAGGCAGGTGGGCAGCTTATTCTGGGGGCTGAGTTGGAGTGCATGCTCCAGGCTGCTGCACACCACCCTGTCGGTACTACTTGGCAGTGACACATTCCCTAGTCTGTTGCAGGCTTCTCCTACACTTATTACCTCTGTCTCGTCTCCAGACCCACCTCTCTCCACCACTAAATCACTGCTCCATTCCTCCATCTTTCCCACCTGTCCATCTCATATTCATTTGTCATAGTGACATTGGAAACTGGAATGTTTCACACAGTATATATTTTTGTTCAAACAGCTTCACATGCAAATATTCCTTGCAATGAGTCATTGATATGGTTCAAGATTTTAGGTTTCTGACACACCATAAATATTGGAAAATCTCTGAGACTCATCTCAGATATCTTGCTCAGATTGCCCAGAATCAGGGTAATCTTGTGTCTAAACAAGACTAGCAGGCAGGTTCTGTGCAACCTCCAGGCTTTTGCTCACATCCCTACCCTCTATGTCAGCCGCCTCAAGTCTCACTGGCCTCGACCTTTCTGCTTGCAGGCTACAGGCAGAACCACTGTGTCCCAGGAAGGCAAGCATCTGGGACTGAAGCCGTAGTGGCTTCATGCTGGGGCTAGCCAGTAGGCTTAGGACTAGCTTTATTCAGTAGTGACATCTGATTCTTCAAAACTGGCTCCTCTACTAATTCCAGCAGCTTGTAGACGGAGTAGATATTATGATGGACTGACTGCATGGATGGCAATTGAGTTGGTGAAGGTAGGCCTGTCTTCCTGGTGCCGTGTGTGTGTCTGTCTCAGGTCTTGCATTCTTAACTAAGAGGCAGATATACCAATCTACAGTTATTAGCCATGGAAGGAAAATTGATAAACTAACATTACTAAAAAATACAAAGATCTGAATTGACTCTCAAACTTCATGACATGTATATTATTTTTTGCCTTGCTATACATTATGTTGTTTTTATACATGTTTTAGATATCTAGATAGCAAACTCTATGTTTAAATTTTCTTTGATATCTAAAATAACAACCAATATGTATCTCAAATAGCTAATTGATCATAGGGAATTCATGATATTGTCTAAAAAAATATACTTTTGTTTGATTAGGAATAAGATTGTCTTTTGTGGTACAAATGAAAGGTGGAGACATTTTGATGAAAATCTTTGATGATAAAATTAGCAAATTCATTCCTTCAGTAAGGTAAGAACATGGAAGACCTTCAGTGAGTCAATGGTATGATTAAAAGTGAGCTTAGTGAAGATAACCATCGAGTGCTTTAGTTGGAATAAAACCTGTTAGATATGTAGTTATGGTCTGCAACAGTGTCTTAGGTAGTGGGGGTTGGGGACTATGTGTGCATTTCATAGGAAAATATAAAACGTTGAGAAAAGGATAGTGAATGAATAGATGCAAGAACACAGAACATGGGGGCTGGAGAGATGAGTTAGAAGCACTAGTTGCTCTTCCAGAGGACCAAGGTTTGGTTCCCAGCACCTACACTGGGCAGCACATGAACGAACTTCTGCAATTCCAGGCCCAGGGAACCTGATTCAGTCTTGCATACCTTTAGCTGACACTCACATGGACAAACATCCATGTTAATAAAAATAAAATGAAGTCCTAAACAAAATAAATAAAATAGAACTCAGAAAACAGACAATGAGAGAGATTCCACATGACAGATGGTGCCAGGAATGCCAAGTTACAGCAAAGATTAAGAAATGTCAGCAACAATAATTGCTAAAATATGCTGAGCATTTATTGTGTTCCAAAAATTTTTCAAAGCATGTGATTTCTAAAAAGCATGCATACCTCAACATTCTATGAACCTGTTGCTCTGACTGCTGTCCTTTACATGTTGACAGATTGAAGCAGATTATTTGCCTGGGACTTTAGAGAAATTATGGTGAAGCCAGGGTGAGCTCACATTATGAAGCAGTCTCTCATTCCCTGACTCCCAGTTTCTTGAAAAAAAAAAAAAGTTAAAAAAAAATCTTTTACTGCTACAACCAACTTTCTACAAAATGCCTCAGTCACTATTTTTCAATGAATGGTTCTTGGATGTGACTCCAAGTAAAACATCTGCAATGCATATTAAAAATGCAGATCTGAGAGCTGGATAGATGGTGCAATGATTAATAGGACTTCCTTCTCCTAGGGAGGATCTGAATTCAATTTCCTGGACCCACATCAAGTAACTCACAACTACCTATATAACTCCATCTCCAAATGATTCAACACTCTCTCTGGGCCTCTGTGAGTGTGTGCACACATGCTGCAGAAATACACATACACAGAAGAGTGACAGAGAAAGACAGAGACAGAGACTTTCTGAACTTTTCTTATACAGACACAGACTAATGCAGCTGCATGTATCCAATGAAGTGACAATATTAGTCAAGAAAAAACTATGCAAGCATTCTCCATTCTGGTCAAGCACTGCTGCATATGAATTAAAACAAAGTAAATCATTAGACTGAATTACAAAGCATCCGTTGGCCTGTGGGTTGGGTATTGTGTGTGTAAACACATATAGAAAACTTATCAATGTTGAGATTACTTTGTCATTTTCCCCTCACAAATCTTGTGGAGAAAATGTAGCTTCCTTATTATATAACATCTCACTGAATCATTATGCATGGATGGGTAATACTAAGCTCCCAGGCTGGAATCGGGAATGGGTACACCCTAAGCTTCATATTCTTGAAGATATTATCTTGAAAAAATTTAATCCTAACCTGCTTTATTATTACTCTAGAAAAACATCTTCTAGAAGAAGTGTTGGTCTCTCAAAATCCTTACAGTGAAGAGAAATTCTTTCCTTTCTATTACTGATTCGACTTATATTTTTATCACACAGTATTTGGGTTCTGATCCCTCTATCTCGGTCAAACTACAATGTATGCATAAGTTCCTTATTACTCCCGCTCGAGACAATGAACTTAAAGTTAGATATTTTGGTTTCTGGTTTCATCTGTCAATCAATCATCCTTGTGCCTCTGGACATCTGATGTCAGTAACACAATGGCAGGATTTGCAGGACAAAGACAAACCTCTCTGTCTTGTGTTCAAAATCTGAAACTAAGAAATAGGGGGAAAAATGTGCTTTATCAGAACAAGTCCTGGACAAACTCCCTTGCTAATTGTTGGTCTTGCCTTAGATGCCTATGCCTTTGTCAACACTCAAATAATCCCAAATTTATATCCCCATGTTTATCCCTTAAGCTGGAGAGAACATACCTGATTTTTGATATCACTTTGTATCACTTCAATCTCCATACTGGCTGTTCTTCCCCAACTCCCTCTGCTGGGTTCCGATTTAATAATAGGTAGCAGTTAACTTCTCTTTCTCCTCCCAGCATTATACCCACTGATCTTGGACAGGGCTTCCTTGTCATGATTTCTCTTACTCGGGCCTTTGTGACTGCTAGCATGGGGTAGGTACTCCAGTGTTTGTTGGTTTAGCTCATTAATGATTGTATGAATTTGTTTCATAAAGAACAAATGTGGTAAATCATAATGAAGAATGAAAAGTCAAAAGATAATGTATGAATTTCTATATAGAGGTTTAGCCCCATATCAGCTGTGCAAGCTCGTGCTCATTTCTTAGTATCTACCTCATCTTCTGCCTCTGTATGGTGAGAAATACAGTAATTTCCTCCAAATAGTCACAGGGTTACCAAGGAACTTATATAACACAGTGTCTACACTTATTATGGAACATGTTGTCTCTTCAAACATGCTTGCTATTTGCCAGAGGGGCATGAGTCAGAAGGATATGATAAAGAAGGGAGTGGGGTTCCTGTCAAAAACCTGGATAAATGGAATACATGAATAATATGAATGTCCACCGATAACTGTGGTGGATGAAATGTGTAGGCTACAATGCAGGCAGAAGTGTTACCATGAGGCAGGGGTGCTGAGGCAGGAAGACTGAACGGAAATGGGCTAGTCAAAGGAGGAGGAGATGAAGAACACAGGGGCAGCCGGGATCTTACCCTGCAGCACTCAGGATGCTTCCACTTCATTTTTCTAGGGCTTCTGTTTCCCAGAACATCCCACTTCTTCATGAAGGGGAAATGTGCACATAAATACGGTATCATAGATGTAAGCCCAATGGTTATAAGCAATATGACGTTTTGTCTTGTTAATAACTATAAGCACATGCCTAAAAACAGAGCTTAGTTCTTGTTGAAAACATTATATTTATTGGCTGATTGAATAGTTATCAAAAACAGTCCTACAGATATTTAGTAAACATTTAGATGGAGCAAAGTCCTTGAGTGAGAACAAGGAAAAACTTTCTCATATTTTCCAGGGAAAAATCATTTAAAAGCACTTTAATGTGGGTGTCGTTGTAGCCTATAACTAGATTACAGAGATTCTATTTGCTGCTCTCACAGAAGCATAGGACTATTCCCATGACCCATCTCAATGGATTGATACTGTGTTCCTTCTGAGAGAATATAACATCATGTGTTTGTGGATAAATGGACAGGAACTTTCATTATCAGCCAAAGGAAAAAATAACCTACAAAGTCTACATTTTAAAATGAGTCACCTAAGAAAATATTTTAGTTGTCTTCCTTGCTCCCAAAGACATGAGCAGGCTTTGCATCATCCTCACCTGAGGCATTGAATGAAGGATCTTACCTCAATAAGGATTGCCAGGGAATGGCAGGATTCTAGTTCTGTTTCTCAGAGGTTATATGGGTTTATCTGAAATCACTTCTGAAATGAAAAATGTCCTTGAACATGGATTAGTAGATTTGGAAGGACAAAAGGGAGGAAGAAGTACTGTAATTGAATTACAATCTCAAAAATAAACAACAACAGAAAGGATAATGATGTGAGGTTTCTGGATCCTAAACAGTACATGCTCGGGTCCTCATCCCTCGCTGGCATCGTTTCCTAGTGACAGCACTTATGATCCCGGTTTTCTGGGACATAGAAAACTGACTCCTCTTCAATAATGCCCTCTAAAATATCAGACAAAACTCTCAGAGTGGCAACTGTTAAAGCTATCTTTTGGGAGCTAGAATATTGCATTATTCAGAGCTAAGAATGGTGTTTGCCCGGGAGTGCTGGCGCAAGCCTTTAATCCCAGCACTCGGGAGGCAGAGGCAGGCGGAATCCAAGAAAGGCACAAAGCTACACAGAGAAACCCTGTCTCGGAAAAAAAAAAAAAAAAGGTGTTTGTTTGTTCCTTCATATTATAAAAATTGAAGATCAGTAGGAACAGATATGAAAAAATACTACTGTTTTGTATAGCAAAATATGTAGTTGTGGCTGTTTCACTAGAAAAAAAGAGTTAATATTTTTTCTGGAATTCTTAAGTTCCTTGTAAAAACCCTTGATTCTTGAGATCATGCTGCGCTGCTGTTAGCCTCTGTTTAAGAAACAAAACTTCCATCTGTTTTGTCTTGATTTAAAGATGCAGTTAACAAATAAAACAGAAAGGCAATGTTTACTGAAATCAAAATGCTTCTGCTCATCACCCAAATGAAATATAGATTAAAACAACAAATTTGGAAAAAGTAGAATTTTACATGTCAACATAACTTTAGCTGAAAAATCTTTTCATAAAACATACTGATCACTTTCAAAAAAGTTACATGGTCTGATCTCAGAAGATAGTTCCTAGGAAGATTGTGAGAGGCAAGTGAGTCTGCTCAGACATGTCTACACTCAGATGTTCTTTCTCCACCGGGTAGAAAACAGGATGCTGTGACAAGCCACTTTGTTTTAGGAATATGTATAGCATTTGGTGCAATTCAATTTTGCAGAAATATGAAAGGAATAAATTTAAAGCAGTTGTCAAGGTCTTCGGCTATGTAAAATTGCACTTTTAAAGCAGTTCTCTTGCAGAATAGCTCACCATTCTCACAATTCTAACGCAGAAACTGACTGTTGTATAGATTTCTAATTTTTCTTCAAATTTCCTTAAAATGCTGCATCCAAACCAGCGTTTTAAAGCACCAGTTTTAAATAGATTACAAGCCAGACTAAAGAGAAGTTTAAAATGTTGACCCAGCATGGGATACGCACATATACACTGTAAATATATGCATTCTATATGTGTGCACAGTGTACGTGTTTATAGTGTAAGAGGACTTCATCATTTTAAAATTTATGAAATATGGGAGCTGGGGAGATGACTTAGCGCATACAGCACTTGCCCAGCAAGCATGAGGACTGGAGTTCAGCTCTCCAGAAAGCAGGCAAGCTATGGGCGCTCCTCACAAGTCCAGCACCCCGACAGATGGAGACATGGGCTCTCCAGAGCAGACTTGCAGCTGGACTAGCTCTATCATCAGCACACTCTTGGTTCAACTGAGAGACACTACCTCAATGTGATGTAATGTGATCAGTGAAGATCCCCCATATCATTATTACTTCACAGACACTTGAACACAAATACACTGAACACACATTTTTTAAATTAAGAAATATTTTTATTTAAGACATTAAAAAATAAAACTTCACAGAGTCTGTTAAGCTTCCATTCAAATAATCACTGTGATTTGAAGGCCAAAGACCCATGTAACAATCTGAAGAACCCTAGACACTACCAAGGAGAAAGACATGCTTATGTTGCTATAAGGAAATGTTCCTGTGTGTTTTCTTCCTTAATAAATAGTTTAATTTAATATCTTGAATCACAGAATTTTTCTGCACAAAGGCCTTTGATGATTAACTAGTCTGGTTCCCTTAGAATCCAGAGGGTGGCTTCTACTAACATACATAGTTAAGTATTACCACTGACACTAGATCATCAGTGACCTAACTCTCCATGTGATACACCCTGTAAAAGTAGGCATGCCACTTTTAGATCGTGTTGCTAGCTCTGAATCAGTGAAAACTAAAGGAAGAAAAAAAAAAAAACTAAAGCAGATTTAAATTTGCAAATATTTCCACTGCTGTAAGAGCCATCCAGCTGAGTAATAGCAGTTTCCCTGGTGATTACATAAACACTAAGATAAATAAAAGGCACAGCTCTTGCTTTACCAGACAAATCCCGTAGGGCTAAATTTGAGTGCAGGGCTCCCATTAACTTCAAAGGGACTTTATTTCTTGGTTCAGCTCTGCAGGGACACTGAGCAGCACAAAATGCAGACCAAAAACATTGAGATAAAAACTAGAAACAAATTTCCACATGACAGCTGAATGTTACAAAAAATATGCTATTGCCCTGCATAAAATTGCATTTATTTAACAACTTCCCTTAACCTCAAGACGCTTGGGCCTCATTATTTCATGATATTGTTTCTACTTCAACAATGAAATTTGTGTTATGACTTCTCAGGAAAACAGGGTCATATTTGAGAAGTGGTAATTGTGTTACCTACATAACTGATTTGGCATTTACCTGTGAGGGATTCTGTTAGGGACATCGTTTGCTTGAGCTGTGCTGACTGATGCTAATCTTGTAGATATAGTGCAGAAAAAAGTTTCCATTTTTAGAAGTAAACACCAATACTTCTCAAAAAGTTTATTAGCCACATTTTCTTTCCCATGATATATACCTGAGGCAGTTTAGTGTATAAAGAAGAAAGGTTTATTCAAATCACAGTATGAAAGACTGGAAGTCCAAACAAGAACAGTCCAGGCTCCAGGGAAGGTCCAATAGCTAGAGACCTGCCAGGAGAGACTTCAGGGGTTACCTTCACTCTTACAATGTTTCTCTCAACAGAATTCAGCAGTCCCCTGAAAGCCACTTTAATACCTTCTGAGGATGCTGATTCAAATGACCTAAGAACAGGGACACATTAAGTTCCACCTCTGCAAAGTCAAATCACCTTTCACATTGCCACACAGGACCAATTGTCCAACATGTGAACCTTTCCGGTCACATCCAACACATATCCTAAGCACAGGCAAAAGTTGTGTCTTTTGTGCTTTAAAGATTCCTTTGACTTTTAATTATGTTTATCTATGGAAGGGGGTGCACGTGTGTGTGTGTGTGTGTGTGTGTGTGTGTGTGTGTGTGTGTGTGTGTGTGCAGGTTTCTGCCCAGCTCAGAAGATGACTCTGGATCCCTTGGAGCTGCTGTTAAAGATGGTTGCTACCAATTTGTGGATAGTAATGGGAACCACGCACAGGTCCTCTAATGGAGTAATAAGTGTCCTTGACTACTTCACCATCTCTCCAACCCTCAAAAGTGAATTCCTTCAAACAAGTACAAAACTGTGGGTCATTGATCTACCTGGATACAGCATAAAGATTAATTTTTAAAACAGGTACTTTTTAATAAAAAATGGTAGACCAAAGGCCTAAGAATGACTGTAAATTTTCTTCACTCCCTTTCTTTTGTGTAATCAAATTGGATAAGATAACAAATTAAGAAAAATCTCAAGCCGGGCGGTGGTGGCGCACGCCTTTAATCCCAGCACTCGGGAGGCAGAGCCAGGCGGATCTCTGTGAGTTCGAGGCCAGCCTGGGCTACCAATTGAGTTCCAGGAAAGGTGCAAAGCTACACAGAGAAACCCTGTCTCGAAAAACCAAAAAAAAAATCTCTGTGCATCAACCAATATTGTACAAGGTAAAAAAAATCTCAATATGGTTATTTTAAATTTTTCATGAGTGGTTAAAAGGAATCTTGTTTAAAACCAGAGTCTAGTCAAGGCCTGAAGTGAGCCTTGGAAATTCACATTAGTAACAAGCTTCTAGAAGTAACTGATCTGAAATTGAGAAGTAGAGTTTGGGATACTTGTGAGCTAAAAGTTTACTGATCATAATTTGTGAAAAAAAGTATTCAAGTTTATGGAACTACTGATATGACAGACACTCTTTAAGACAAACATACAAAACCTAAAAAGAGAAAATGTAGTTGTTCTCAATTTATAGATAGTGAAAATTGAAGCTTACAAGAGAGATACAGCGCATAAAGAAAGTAAAGGTTACAAATGAATTGACAGAGTCTACACTGAGGTTTGTCTAACTCAAAATCTTGTCATTAACATACTCAGTAAACCATTTATGGACAGAATGCTTTCCCCCATGTGGCATTGTTTTAAGTATTGAAGAAATAGAGCCGGACACAAGACTAAGTTCTACAAGTTTCAGCCCAAGTTTCAGCAAGGAAGAACAAATTAAGCCATTAATTTCTGCAACTAATTTCTTCATCATCATTCTCTACTTCCTGAGAATATTACTTAGGTCAGTGTGCTCTAAAATAGTATAAAAAGTAGAAAGATTAGACTAATCCTTGGATAGAAAAGAGAGGAAAAGATGTGGGGAGGAGAGGAAGAAAATGAAAAATGAAAGGGAAAGAGAAGAGAGGCTTCTCTAATTCAATACCTTTGAGCAGAATTCAGAATAGTCAGCAAGAATTAACCAGTTGATATGAGGTGCATGGGCAGGAAATAGACCCACCTGGGCAGATGTACAGACACAGAGAAAAAGAAAGGAGGGCAAAATGCCTCTTCAGTTAGAGATGGGGCAGAAAGTAGAGCTATCAAGAAAGTACGGACAGATCATACAAAGTTATAAAGGCCACAGGAGTAGTTATCTTTTTTTTTTTTAAATATTTTTTAAAGGTTTATTTATTATGTATACAGTGTTCTGCCTGCATGCCAGAAGAGGGCACCAGATCTCATTACAGATGGTTGGGAGCCACCATGTGGTTGCTGGGAATTGAACTCAGGACCTCTGGAAGAACAGCCAGTGCTCTTAACCACTGAGCCATCTCTCCAGCCCAGGAGTAGTTATCTTAATACAGGTGTGCCTATGAAGGTGTAAATAGAGATGAGGCAAAAGGAAGTTCATATTTCTGAAGAATGCTTTGTCACCAGAATAGAGGGGAGGATAACATGAGAAAGCCCATGAAGACCCAGTAGGATATAACTAAAGCAGATGGAACCAGTGATTTTTGAGTTGAAATAATAACATCCATTTGCCTTGGTGATGAACCAGATAGCCCCACATTGCTTTTTATACCCATGCTTAATGACAGCTGGAATTATATCATAATTTAAAATGGGAAGGGATCCTTTGGCATCTGTTTTTTACTTTTTGATGTTACTATAACTTACTATTTAAGGAAATATAACTTGATTTTGACATTGCTATGTCATGAGTACAAATTTTCTGGCTTCTTTTGTTCAAAGTCCCCCAAAAGTACATCACCATTTCCATTCTTTTCTCATTAATGATGCAAAAAATTAGAATAAACAAACTATTTTTAATACAGTATGTGCATGTGAGTTTCCATTTCTGGAGGGAAGGAATCTAAAAGAGATGATAGCTGTGTTCTTGCTGAGCCTCAGTGTAGCATTCCTTCCTCTGACTTTCCTTGCCTCTAGACACCCAGCATTGCACACTCCTAACACTGTTTCCTCATCTATCATCATATAAAAATTTCTGATTGACTGTTCTCCATCCTTCTCTCTTACGGTGATGTTGCTATTACCATAGATTTAAACCACACCATGCAGGAAAATATCCTCTTCTCAAAACCCTGAGTACAACCACTGCAAAGGCAATTTTACTCTCCATTGTAATATGTTTCCAGATGCCAGAGAGTAGAATCTGCTCACCTCTGTGGCAGCAGAAATGCTCATTTACTCCAGTATGTGTTGAATCCTCTTGCCCCTTTGAAATTTTAGGCATCATGGAAAATGCATTTTCTGGGCTCCATATTCCAGCCCACAACTCTAGCTGCTTTACCAGAGGCCAGACTGGTCCCAGGTAAGACATTACTCACTGTGCTAACAGTCCTTAAAGCCAATCCAACAGCCCCAGACTAAACCCCTTCCCCTGGGCTCCATATTCCAGCCATAATGTTGGCAGAAAAATTCTGCTTTACCTGAGGCTAGGCCTATCCTAAAGACCCAAAGTAAGACACTACCCACAGCTCTTTCTAAAGCTGGACCAAAATACCCCAGCTTCCCCACTCTCCTGAACTCCATATTCCAGCCTATAAACACAACAGAAAACTTCTCTTGTACTGGAGACCATGTGATACTAGGAAACCCAGAGACCAAGTCAGTACCCAGAATCCTAAGTATTTGGATGTAGAGAGGCAACATTGGCATTCAAATCCCCAGAAGTCTTGCAGGCCACAAAATCCCCAGCAGAGATACCCTACTAGATCTGAAGACTTACTAGTCACCAGAACCCCAGGTCACTTAGCCAGAAAACCAGAGAGGAAAGAGAAAACAAAGAAACAAAACACCCATTCAACAAAGACAAACTCAGGAATCAACACTTAGACCTATAATCATCCCAAACCCAGAAGCCTAAAGGTCAGTGTAAGAACACAATCAATAACAGAAAGGGCAATATGGCACTACCAGAACCCAGTGGGCCTACAACAGCAAGATCTGAACATCCCAATGCAGAGGAAGCAGAAGAAAACAACATTAAAATTAACTTTATGAAGATAATAGAGCTCCTTAAAGAGGAAATGAAAAAATCCCTTAAAGAAATTGAGGAAAAGACAAAAAAAAAAAAAAAAAAAAAAAAAACTGGAGGGAATCAATAAATTCCTTACAGAATGCCAAGAAACACCCCTCCCCCCAAAAAAACAGTCAAAGGCAACAGCCCAAGACCTGAAAATGGAAATAGAAACAACAAAGAAAACACAAACTGAGGGAATTCTAGAAATGGAAAGTCTGGGTATGTGAACAGGAGCTACAGATGCAACCATCACAAAGAGAACACAAGAGGTGGAAGAGACTCTCAGGCATTGAAGATACGATAGAAGAAATAGATTCATCGGTCAAAGAAAACGTTAAATCTAAAAAATTCCTAACACAAAGCATCCAGGAAATCTGGGACACTATAAAAAGACCAAACCTAAGAATAATAGGAATAGAAGAAAGAGAAGAATCCCAGCTCAAAGGCCTAGAAAATATATTCAACAAAATCATAGAAAAAAAATTTCCTAACCTAAAGAAGGACATTTCTATAAAGGTACAAGAAGCTTATAGAACACCAAATAAATTATACCAGAAAAAGTCCCTGTACCACATAATAACAAAACATTAAGCATACAGAACAAAGAAAGGATATTAAAAGCTGCAAAAGAAAAAGGACAAGTAACATATAAAAGCAGACCTATCAGAATTACACTTGACTTCTCAAAGGAGACTCTAAAAGCCAGAAGGGCCTGGACAGATACCTTGCAGACTGTAAAAGCCCACAGATGCCAGCCCAGACTATTAAATCCAACAAAAAAATTTTTTTTTTGTTTTTTTTTTAGGACAGGGTTTCTTTGTGAGGTTTTGGTGCCTGTCCTGGATCTCACTCTACAGACCAGGCTGGCCTCAAACTCACAGAGATCTACATGACTCTACCTCCTGAGTGCTGGGATCAAAGGCATGTACCACCACCACCTGGCCCAGCAAATCTTTTAATCACCATAGATGGAAAAAACAAGATGTCTCATGACAAAGCCAAATTTAAACAATATTTATCCAGAGACCTAGGATGAAACCAAGCACTACTTGTCTAAACAAAACAAAACAAAAGTATCAATAAAATGATTCCTGATGATATTTTGTTATACTCATAGATCAGTGTCTTATCCAGTCATCATCAGAGAGGCTTTCTCAGGCAGCAGATGAGAACAGATGCAGAGACAAACAGCCAGACATACGTGGAGAAAGTCTAAATGGGAGGGCTCCATCAAATCCCTCCCTCAGAGTCAGGGAATCCCATGGAAGCTGAGACAGAAAAAGTGTAAGAACCAGAGGGGATGGAGAACACCAGGAGAACAAGGCCCCTGAATCAACTAGGCAAGGCACATATGAGCTCACAGAGACTGAAGTAGCAAGCACAGGGCCTACATGGGTCTGCATCATGTCCTCTGCATATATGTTATAGCTATTAGCTTAGTGTTTTTATGGGGCTCCTGACTGAGAACAAGTAAGTCTGTGACTCTTGTGCCTGCTCTTGGGATTCTTTTCCTCATGTTGAGTTGCAGGTCAACTTTGATAGGACAGTTTTTGCTTTATCATATTATTTTTTATGTTGTTATGTTTGGTTATTATCTCTTAGAAACCTGATCTTTTCTAGTGATAGAGAGAGGGAGTAGGTCTTGAGGGAAGGGAAGGTGGGGAGGAACTGAAAGAGTAGAGAGAGAGAAAACTCTAATCAGGATATATTGATGAGAAAATAATCTATTTTTGATTAGGAAATTAATTTTCCTTTTGAAAGGAAAATTAAAAAACAAAACAATGATAAAATGCAATTATTGTTTTACTTGCATTTATACCTCTATTTTGCTTCTAATTCTTAACTTCTCTATCTGCTCTAAGAATTTTATCCTTTTTTGGTATTTTTTTAATCAAATACAATGTTATTACTGTTAGGTTTTATACCACTATTAGACATTTAGTTACACATCTTTTGCTATTAGCCTATTTTACTTTTAAATAATATTTCAAAATGTCCTATTGTCTTAACAGCACTATCTAAATTAGGATTCCTCACATGCCAGAATTGTGACGACCTCAGGATAGTCTACTCTCTTTTAACTACCTCATTTCTTTTGTGCTATTATTTTCACATACTTTAATTACAGAAAAAATTAAGTCAATAATATATTGTATTTAGTATGCACAACAAAACCCATAAATTAGGTGGTTTATAATCATGACTTTATACTTCTAAAGACTAATAAGTGCACAGAGTACTTGTGGATGTTCTGAGTGGTGGCTACATGCTCTCTGGTGAAGGGATACTGCCCACTTACTGTGTCCTCACAGGAAAGAAGAGGACAATGAGCTCTGTGACGTTTTAATGAGTACTAATCCCATCCATAAAGCCTTTGCTCTGATCACACTATCACCCTATCATTTCTCTATCACTCAGGTTTGAAGACACTTTATTCAGAAATTTGAAGCTTTCACTCCAGTGTGTTTTCTATCATTTCTGCAATAATCCACATAACGTTTTAATTGTTTCTTTGAAAGTAAGATTCCATTCTTCTGTTTCAGGAGTTTCTTTATTTTCTTCTGTCATTTGCTTTTGGAACATTGATTTTATGATTCTTTACATTTATCCTGTATGGTGTTTTATAGTATTTAATCTCTTGTTTAATGTGTTTCCTCCATTTTAAAGATGATCAGTTCCCAAACACTGGATCACAGGACATGCAGCCATGCTGGGTTTAGAATTTTTATTTAATTGTTTTTACTTACCTTATTAAATTTATTTATTTTACATAGAATGATTCTCAGTTCCTCATGCTTGGTGGCAGGCACCTTCACCCTCCAAACAAGCTCACCTTACCAGCCCCCAGTTTACTTTTAAAGAAATTTACAAGACTAATTATAACTAATGCCTTGTATTAAATACTACAATTAAAGGTTTTTAAGAATAAATATTATCAACAGAGTACAGTGAACATTGTCAAAGAAAGTCATAGCACTATAAAAAGAAAAACTCGATAAATGTAGAAAAGTCAAATGGGCCAGAATGGTATGGGTTGATAATGACTTGTGGGTTTTGGTTTGTTGTATCATTTAACACTTTGTTTCTTTACTTGGGGCTGGTGGTTGTCAAACTTTATATCTCTATTCAAGATGTACTTTTATTTTTTCAATTAATAATTACAAGTACACATTTAAATAACAAGTTCCTGCAAGCTGAGACATTGAACCAAAACTGCATATCATGCATTTCTCAGCCTTGCAGTTACGTTTTCAAAGGTTTTATGTCTGGCAGTTAGCATTTTCTACTCTCTTTGATTAGTGAAATGGATGGAAAATGAATAGGCAAATAGATGTACCAGTTCTGACTACTACTTTTTCAGTGATTTTTTTTTTCCTCTCTTAACTCAGAGAAGGTGCTGAATCATTTAAAGAAATGTTAAAACTTTGTAGCACTGTTCCTAGAAATAGAGTGCAGTTATCTGATGAATGATGGTGTCTGGCACTTTTCACCAAAATTTCTAAAGATTTTACAGAATTAAGAAAAATAAATTTGTAAGATCGTCTTTAATGGAATTTATTTCTTTCACTTAGGAAATACTTATCTTTTACTCAATACCAGACATTGGCAGGCCAGATAAAAGAGCAGAGAAAGCCACTGCCCTAATGAAAACAAACGAGATAAACACAGATCTAAATAAGCCAAACAAAGCACGTGTAACCCATGATAATAGATTTATTCGATAAAAACAACAGAAAAGCCTCACTTAGGTTCAGGTGCCAGTGGGACTGCATGATGGGGAGGCGCTAGAGTCACTCAGGAGCATAGATGGCCCCACGCAGCTCAGGGGAGCGTCTATGACAAACAGCAGGAGGCAGCCATCCCTGTAACACATTTAGAAGCAATGCTGTGATTTTTGTCTTTACAAGCTATCCAAAATGTCATAATTCCTTGATAGCACTTTCCTTGAACTGGGATTCCAGGTAAAAGATTACGATATAGAGTTGTTGTGTCTCATTTATGGGGAGATTTTTTTTTTTAATACAACCCAAAATTGGCTGAGAAACATGAGCCTAATATTTAATACTGGCAAAATACCTGGTGGGGTTTGTAACTGGTGGTCTTTGCACATTTCCTTTAATCTATGCCAGAAAGAAAGATCTTTATCCCTAAAGTTATGCAGATTCAGAAAATAAAACTGAAGGAAACATCCAGGTAAATGTAAATATTGTGTAGTTGGAGTGTGAAATATCCTTACAAGCTCATTTGTTTGAACATCATGCACAGTGAGTAGAACTGTTTGGGGGTTATGGAACCTTTAGGAGGTGAAGCCATACAACAGGAGGTGGCTTTGCAGTTTTAAAACCAGACTCCATTTCTGTTTTCTCTCTTCCTCCTGGGTACAGATGAAACTTGACAAGCCAGCTTCTGCTCCTACCTCCATGCCTACCTCACCATGATGGACTGTGTCCCTCTGGAATTGTAAGCCAGAACAAACAATTTCTCCTGTTGTCAGGGTATTTTTTTCTAGAACAAAGAAAAGAGATTAATGCGAATGCAATCCTATCTTTGAATACTTTATTTATATGTAATGTAAATAAAGTCTATTTAAGTGAAAATAATTACTGTTCACCTGAAATTCAAATGCATCTGTGTATTCTATGCATGCTTTAGCAATCCTGTCTGTCCATACCTCAGAACCACCTCATGAATTATTAGCAAGGTATTTCATCTTTCTGTGTCAGTTTTTACACTGTTGACAAATGCATACTCATGAATGAATACTATGACAGCATGGAATTAGAGAAAAAGTAGAAATTACATGAATGTATATGTGTGTATAAACAAAAGGCTAATATATAATATTCAATATATTGTTATTTATAAAAATTCATTTTATTTTTAGTTTATATCATGATAAAGGCCCTAATCTTGTGAAAAGTAATGATTAGGAATCTTGTGGAGTTGGGAGATAATGATTATTGCAGGAACAAATTAATGTTTTAGTTATACAAATAGGTAATTGTAAAATGTAGAGATCTACTGAAGTAGAATTTATTAATGTATACATGATTATTGTAACAAGAAAAGCAAGAATACAGACTTTATAACTGCTACATATTTTTTTTAAAATCCCCTTTCACATTCATTTTTAAGTTAGCCATTTGTAATGCAAGAGAACTAAAGCTTTTACTTAACATTTCTAGAACTTCTTTGGAAATCTAATGAATTTCAAAACCTATCCTCTAGGATAACTAATACATACAAATTCCATTATTCACAAAAAACGGTAAAGATCTTGGTAAAATTTACTTCCTTGGATGCATTACTTTGGGAATTAAAATCAGTAGCTTAGTTTTTAAGTAGTCATTTTTATAGCCATGGACTAAATTTAGCAATACATAGTGGATTTAATCTATTCCAATTAGATAAAATTCTTTCACTGCGACTCATTTATGACTTCATTGTTTTGGAGCACTTTTAGTCGAAAGCTAAATGAAGTAGAAAGCATAAACATTTCCTGCATACTCTCTGCTGTACAAGTCCATATCTGCCAAAGTTCTCTATTCCTCCACCACGGGGGTACGTTTGTTACTGTGGATAACTTCCATTCGCACATGGCAAGCACTTACAGGTCAGGAGGTGATATTCCCTCTGGTATGGCATATTCTATATGTTCAGACAGATGTGACATGGATTCACCATTTGTCATGCAGAAGTTTTCACTGAGCTGGATCTTGCATGTGGTCATTTCTATCTTCCTCGTCCCAGTAATCTCTGACTCATTTTTACTTTTGGTGTAGTTTTGTTTTTCCATGAACTTCATATAGTAGGGACATGATGCATAACCACTTTCAGTTGGCTTCTTTCACTCTGTAATATGCATTTAAATTTGCTTTGCAGTTGTTGTTGTTTTAGTTTAATATTTATTTCCCCATGTAATGATAATAGTACACCGTGTAGCTACACCAGTTTATTCATGCTTTTATTGAAGCCTCTTGTGTTTCAGCAATTATAAAGAAATGTGCTGTAAGCATTTATGTGCAGGTGTTTTCAAGGGCCTCCGTCTTCAAGGTCCTTAAGCAAATATCAATGGAGATGATTGCCATTTCATAGGACAATATATGTTTATTTTTGTAAATTGGCTAAAGATTTAATTGTTACCTGCTTCAAAAAGATGTGTAGATAACAAGTAAGTGCAAATTTCTCCACATCACTAGGAAAATGCAATGTTCAAAGAGAGTGTGTGCTATACATCCATCAGAATGCTCAACATATGAACACTGACTGCCTGAAACAGTACTTGTACTCTGAAAGAGAGTTTGATGACATCTTACAAAACTGAAGCTCTGTGTTGACTGTTTCTGGGATTAATAAACATAGAAGAAAGACAGATGCATTATTCAAAAATATTAGATTTGGTTTCAATACACTTACTTTTCTCTAATTTGTTCAATAGTTTCAGGTCTGCCCAAAGTGAAATGTCACCCCCTGTTTTTGGACATATTACACAGAAGTAAGAAGATAAGAGATGTTTGTTGAAATTTTACAATAATGTAATGTTTACAAAACTTAGTTTGTTTATTTTTCCTACAACTATAGGAATATAAACCATAAAAATAGAAGCCAGGATACTCTGATGTTATTGTTCCATTAGTGCAGTGCATGTTAGGGGGGACTTGAATTCCTACATAGAGTGTAAACTAGTGGATAATTATTAAAATATGTTCTGCCTTTAAACTATATTCCTATAAACATTATTTCCAGCCGGGTGGTGGTGGCACACGCCTTTAATCCCAGCACTCGGGAGGCAGAGGCAGGTGGATCTCTGTGAGTTCGAGGCCAGCCTGGGCTACCAAGTGAGTCCCAGGAAAGGCGCAAAGCTACACAGAGAAATCCTGTCTCGAAAAACCAAAAAAAAAAAAAAAAAAAAACATTATTTCCATTTCTAACTGTTTGGCCATTTAAGAAAGTTGAAGAACAGCCTGGTCTTGGCATATAATTCCAATTTCTCTACACTGTGTCTGTTGATAGTCACAGAAGGTTGTGTTTTACCTCCTGAAGCTAGTTCAGCAAGCACCAGGAGGGAGGCAGAATCTAGATTTGCTTCAACGGTGTTGGATGATGTCATTTCCTATAAAACCCAGCCCATTTAATAACCACTGTGCCTCTGTTCTTTCTTCCTTCCTCAGTGCCCCAAACACAAAACTGTTCATCTCTCACTCTCCTCTCCTTCCTCTCTCCTGCACACTACCCCTGATAAAATGGTCATGTCCTACATCATTTCAAAACTCCTGGCTTTGCTAGGTGTGCTTCGGTCACTACACTCATCTAAAGCCCAGTTATTCTCTCACGCCACTTTCTAGGCTGTCCAGACCATTGCTGTCCTCTACGTACTCACCTGTCACACAGACACTGTTCCTATTACTGCCATTTTCTAGTTATCTGGCCTTGAACTATCTCATATCTGACAGCATTATGGCAGCTTTGCCCAACAGGCTACTAGCCATATCTCATATATGACAGAACCACCCCACCTTTCACCTTGTGTGCATGCCAAGTATGGTACTTGCTTGACTGCTTATTTATCTAATTTTTCAGCTCTTTCAAAATAGATAGTGCACCTCCTCTCTTTACATATTGAGAAAATACCTGATTTATTCAAGACCTTAAATTGGAAATGGTCCCTAGAGCCTGTGGCATAGACATAATCACAAACTGCAGTTGTGTAGTATGTGTCTCTCTCCCCCTTGTGATTGGCAGTTCACCCCACCTAGGCCACAGTCTTCTCCTTACTGTCTGTCTCATCTTCAACGACCAGTTTCCTGTTCTAATCCCGCATTATACTCTTTATCCTGCTGGGGTTTGGCTTTTACCTTCCTGCTCCACTGAAATTGGTTTTAAAAATTCTAAGCAAATGCTTGACTTGCTAAACGAACATTCTAATGCTTAGAAATGAATTTCTCTTCTCTTGGTTCCACAGATGTCTCACTTTCCAGGTATTTTAAAAGTGACTGATGTCCATCTGTTTCTTTTTCTGTCCTCCTATCTGTCCAGTCTCTGCTGTGACAGGCACATCTTAGTGTATTGCTTGATTTCTCCACTTTATAGGAATAAACAACCATGTGCCACCTGCACGGTTGTAATGCCCACTAACTTTGTCTTAGAACTCTAAGAAAACAAGTTCTGAACCTCATTCTCAACCTAAGACAATGGGAAAAGAGAGAGTTTTAGAAATATTATTTACCAGGCCCGGTAATAGATTTCATGCTTATGACTTAATGTTTTCAAATAGAATACAGCTTCTTAAGTAACAGGAACTGGAGCCTGCAACTACTGTTTATATTTGATTTCAAAACAAAAGCAAACATTTTATTACAGTGAAAAGTTTGATTAGAGATGCAGTTATTCTTTTCCATTCTCACCTTATTCTGAGCCTCCCCCAGTTCTGTGATCCTCATGATTTCTGTTTTAGCCCTGAGCAGTGTTTTTTGCGTGGTCCAGATCTGTCATTGCTGTTTAACTCAATTATACAAAAATCTTCATTACAGGACATTCTTGGGGTGCTGGACTTGTCCATAAAGAAAAGAAAGATTGGATCAGTGAAATAAGGCGGCTGCTCTGTAAGCCCAGTCCCAGAATCTCTGTAAAGTTAGGAGGGAATCAGTCATCCTCATATCTCCATATGTGTCATGGAATGCACCCCACCCCATACACCCATGAGAAATGAAGTTAAAGTTGTTTAAATAAAGGAAACATGAATTGTGGGGAAAGATAAATTACATTCTCTTCTTCTGTATAATAAATATAATTTATAATAAACCTTGGTTATCCAGAACTTAAATTAAACTGACATAAGATAACAGTGATCTTCATTATATGTAACTAGCAGGCTTATCAAAATAAATTCTAATTTAAAAATAAATCACAAAACTGACTAAAGAAGGCTACACTACCTAGAAGAAGCAATGAATTCTTGAAATGTACGAAATTGAATGCCACCTTTCCACAGCTATTCAGGTGAAGGACCATATCATATCCAATGAGTTCTCTTCACTTTCAACTTCATCTAGATTTTTTTAAAGAGAACCCATAATATGAAACAGATACCAACCAGAACTCCTGAGTTTTTATTAATGAGTGCAGTTTTGAACACTTCCAAAATGCTGTACCCCACGAAATATCAAATTCAGTTTTTAATGCTCCCTTAAAGATCAGGCAAGTCTGGTAATCACAGAACCACTAGTGTGCAAATGTCTGTTTCCAAAAATGTAATGACATAGAAATATTTAAAATTTACAGGCTTATTAATACCTACAACTCTATTCTCATTTAAATATATCAACATGTATTTTGAGACTTTTCATTTACATATTTAAAATAGAACATGGTAAAATTAGAGAGCCTGAATAACTTTTAAAATATTTGTTATATGAAATAACAATTTCATAATGTTAAAACACATTTTCTGGATCTTATACTACCTTAGCTATCGCAGAAAGTCCAGGGCATGAGAATGTGTCCCATCCTGTTTGTCCATCCCATTTATGGCTCTTTAGCTCAATCTTGTAGTTTCTTTATTTTCTCTTTTTTCAGTGCTTTGATCTAACACAAGCTGTACAAGCATTGTGTCACTGAGTTACTCCCAGACCTTTCCTTTTAGAGATAGGGCCTTACTGCTGTAGCTCACAATGACCTGGAATAGTCTGTGTGACATGAGAGGGGCTCCTTTGCCTCGAACTCCAGACTGCTAGGATTAAAGTCAGTTATCACTCTGTTCTCCTATATCCTTTAAAACACTTGAATACCCTCATTTTTATAGATGTTACACAGATAAACCTGTTTCAAGTCACCATGACATTTTCCTCAACTACTGTAGCACATGCTAACTGACATCTTCATGCCCAGTGAAACCATTCTTTTACCAACGTGTAACTCAAAAGGTTGACCTAGAGTGACATTAAAAACATACATCACATGATTCTTCTGCATAAAGTCCCTCACCTCTTCAGTTTGCCCTTCTTGATTTCCCACTAGTTTCTGTTCGAGATGTTAGTTTAGCTCTTTCTCTACCTTGAGCACTCAGCTACCATCTGTCCCATTGACTTCTGGGATTATTTTCCTGACTTCTAGATGTTTGGACTTTTTCTATCTGTCAAGAATTTGATTTTCCTCTCATCTTCATTCTTAAGGTCTGAGGAATCACAGACACTATGTCCTTTTAATTTCTGTATAGATTATTTTGTTTACTTGATAACTATCTCATTTTAATGTCCTGTTTGTTGTCTTTCTTTTCCATCCTCCTGTATCTTCACAGTGTATCTTCACAGCACTCAGCACATACTTGCTGTCTTAGGGTTTCTATTGCTGTGAATAGACACTATGACCACAGCAACTCTTACAAAGGAAAAACATTTAATTGGGGCTGACTTAGAGTTCAGAGGTTTAATCCATTGTCATCATGATGGGAAGCATGGTAGCATGCAGACAGGCATGGTGCTGAGAGGTAGCTGAGAGTTCTACCTCTGGATCCAAAGGCAGCAGGAAGAGACAATGAGCCACCAGACCTGACTTGAGCTTCTGAAACCTCAAAGCCCTTCCCCAGTGACACACTTCCTCCACAAAACCACACCTGCTCCAACAAGGCCATGCCTCCTAATTGTGCCACTCCATGTGAGCCTATGGAGGCTGCTTTCCTTCCACCACCACACTTGTTGACATAATGTAAGAATGCATGTTGCTATGGACACACACAATCCTGGCCCATCACTTGTATCAAATGGGCAGGAACTCACCATCTGAGAGGTTCTTCCCAGTTCTTCTGTTACTTGAGTTTCTGATCAGACTCATTATTGATAATATGTGTCCTTACACAATACAGCATACAAAACACAGACCAAACTGTTCTGGTTATAAAGTCAAATATTTAAGTAAATTACACTGGAACTGATTTGATGAAGCATTAGCTCTCTGAAAAACACAAAACAAAACAAAAAATCACTATACAGAAATAAGGACAAACAGGGAGTTGGGGGTCTCTGTGCTTTAGTTACATGAGTATCTTTATGTAAAAAACCAAACATTTTATAAATGTTCATAATAATATTTAAGTACCTGACTTAAAAATTACTAAAATATATTGGCAGACAACTATAAATTTGATATTGTTTACATTTGATATTTTGTTTGAATATCAAAAACCTTGAAAAATTATGCTTCATCAAAAAATAAAACCAGGAATTTCCTATTTCAAAAACTATGTCTGAAATTAATTTAACCTGATGAATGACATTCAGAATTTAAAAATTAAAAGTGCTTATTGGAAAAAATCAGGTTACTCTTGTGGTTCACATTCACCTCTGCCTACCTTCACCTCCATCTTAGTATCAAAACTCTGATTCCTTCTTCCCTTTTTCTCCTTAAGCCCGGTTGCTTCTCAGAAGGTAGCTTGCACTCTTTGACAGTATGGCTTCACATTTTTAGCCATCCATGATTGTTCTAGATAGTGCCCGGTTCAGTCATGACATTTTGACACAATTCCTACAATTGAAATGTGAGAGAGAATCTGTTGCACGTCTTCGGTTAAATGTTGCTTTGCTTTTAGATGGAAATTCAAACTAGATATGTCCCCTGATCCTCACAGGCCTCTTTAGTTTTTTGAGTACATAGAATTTGTGGAAACATGGAAGTCTTCCTAAAGTGATGGGGAAACTAGCTAAAGGGGAGAGCTTACCCTCCGCGCGCGAGACACAGAGATGAAGAGTCTAGCTTCTTAGGGAATCCGACTATGTATTGCTGATGTTAAATTAGGTTCTAAAGAACTCTATGACACTGTGAAGATCCTCTCTAAACACCATATTACATACAATGTATCATAAGTCATACCTCTATGTATATCAGAATTAAAAGGAGGAAGGAAGACATCTTTTGGGTTTTTTGTTTTGTTTTGTTTTTTCAACACAGGATTTCTTTGTGTAGTTTTAGAGCCTATCCTGAAACTGGCTCGGTAGTGTAGACCAGGATGGCCTCGAACTCACAGAGATCTGCCTGCCTCTGCCTCTTGAGTGCTGGGATTAAAGGCGTGCGCCACCACCACCTGGCCTGGGAGGAAGGCATAAGTGTGAAGAAGAACATGAAAGCAGAAGGGTGACTGAAGTAAAGGAGGAGAAACAGCCAGATGTAGGCAGAGGGCATAAGCAGAGAGCATGGAGGAGAAAGTGAGTTAGAACAAAGTAAAACAATACATGTCGTCAAGATATCTATTACAGGGTGTGCTATCTTGAGAAAACCATTGAACAGTCAAATTCAAGACACTTGCTATGCTGTTGATATCCTGTCTTCTATGAATGCAATAATAATAGAATTACTAATTGGGAAATGTTTAAAAGTTTTGTTTCTGTCTCGTAAGCCAAAAAAACTTGTAGTGACTCAGTAATCTATACCCTCTTATACTGCTCCATTTCTTTCCACACATCAGGGAGCTGTGCAGGACACAGAGAGAAATCCAGAGTATCCTCCTACATGAGAGCCATGATGCATCTTTCATGTAATTAAAATTTCTCTAGTATCTATACCCACATATCAAAGGGAAGAAACAAAATAACTTTAATAATATGTATATAATGTAGTGTGATATATCAAAATCACAAGTCAATGTCTCCTCAATATAAAAGTTATTGGAACTTTACAAAGTTTTATTTTCACGGTGTCTTCAGTATATTCTCAGGGCTTCTCAGCTCTGCTAGTTACTAGGAAGGGTAATAACCATGTCTACTAGTAATTCCCATGTTGTAAAATCTAACTTCATAATAATGCAATAGGAAAATTATAAGTGAATGATGAATAGAATTTGTGATATAATATTGATAAATAAATTAATTTTATGATTTAAATGAAACTAATTTTAATCCTTTGTGGCCTTATTGATGGACTTACACCATTCAAACAAGGTCTAGATATACACAAGAAACTTTTGCAGTTTTAAGCCTTTGAGAACATAGTTTCAATGTTACATCAAATCTCACTGCATCCCCTGTATGCAAGGGACATGTATTCCTATGATAAACCTCTTTTTCCTCTATACAGGCTAGAACTTAGTTGCCTTAGGAAGACTATGGAGCAAGGCTAACCATTTGCATCATTTAGAATCAGTTAATGTGCTTCTTAGGATCTGGTAAGCTAACCATAGAGTTCTTTTGATGGCTCAAGGTATGTTCATTTTTTGTGCCTAAACACATCTGAAAGCTGCCTAATGAGTGTTATAAAGTCTGTGTATACCATGTATTAAATAGAAAGGATTTTCTGACTCATTCTGGCATTCTTTAACTAATTGTCCCTCGGATTTTCTGTTGTCCACAGTGCTCAGGAATTAAACCTTGAGTTCTTAACTACAACGGTGAAGTCTGCACCACAAGACTATGTTGGAAATGTAAATATCCTTAATTGTGCTTTTTCCCTATGGAGAATATTCAACAACCAATAGGATCCAGTACTCAATACAAAGTCAGCAGACAGTCTTCTATTCTTGAAGTTGGCTGTTTATAAACTGGACTGCTAAAGATTTACCAAAAATATTGAAAGGATATACAAGAATATATTATTTTTCTACATATTTCACCTTTTCTAAAAGATTATCTACAAGAGGGAAATATTATATTTGAAATTTTTTAGTGGGAGGAATGATAATAGGAAGGCAGGAAAGAAGGAAGAGGAAAAAAGGAGGGAAGGAGAAGTTGTCAGCATCCATCATTCTGCAGCTTCCAACAAACACTCTCATTAACAGCCCTTATTGTTACTAAGAGAGAATGTTTTCCAGAATCATGCTTGAGTGTTCCTGGACTCTGGATGCTGACTACAAATTGAATAATGTTATTGCCAGCATTATTGCTACTTGCACAGATGTAGCCAGAAGAACTCTGGCAGAAAACGGAACATCTGGATGCAAAGAATAAATACAAATAAACACATGGACACATGGGAAAAGCTACCACCAGGAAGCAAAATCTACTTCAAACTCCATTTGTCCTGCCAATCACGAAAAGACTACTCTTAGATCCGAGTAGAAAAAAAAAAAAAAAAAAAAAAACTTATCATTGATGGAAACCTAGTCTGCTGGGGAGTGGCAATGCACATGCTCCATGGAGGAATAACCTGACAAAAATCACAGTGAGACCCAGAAACTGGAGAAGCACTGACTGTATGGTGTCATTACTGCGAAGGAGATGCTACATTTTAACTCAAAATAAAATAAACTGCATTAGATTTCACATGCATTGAAAATGGTTATTGGTATTTTCTGATTCAGAATCCTGTGGCTTCTCACTCACCTATATTCTCTCCATGTTTTGTATTCTTGCTCTGGAAACAGGTTAATTGGCTCAAGCTGCCAAGAACTTTCTTTTTAAATTGAGGAAGATTTTTACTCTAGAACAAGAGCTGACATTTCAAGAAGCAGGTTGGCTGCTTGATGGAGTCTGCTCACAGAACTAGGAAATTCATCCTGATGTTATTCTTGACACTGTGGTCTTTTGGGCTATAACTTTATTTTATAATACTTCTCTTATGTTCATTATTAGAATTAGATACAGTGTTTAAAACTCCAACTCATCATTTGTTTTGTAATCATTTGTGTTTTAATAGGCATAGGAAATATACAAAAATCTTCTATGAACTTCATTTAAAGGCAGGCTTTCACCTCCATCTGTTCTTGCTGCTCGATCCATAAAACGATTAATTTATAGAGAAAACATTTCATTTCACTTATGGTTCTAAGGACTGTGAAGTTTAAGGCATGCAGATGCGGTAGGGGACTTTCTTCAGTGTCATGACTTGATTTGATGGAAGAGGGACAAGCTAGTATATGTGAAAGAGACTAATTATGAGGAACCATTTGCTTCATAGCAAGCCATGCTAACAATTCCACTGCTAAAGAATGACATCAATGCTCCATATCTATGACTCAGATGCCACACTTGAGTGCTTTGGGATGAGCTGACACATGACTGTGGATACACACTCAAGCCCAAAAGGTTTGGAATGAGTTCACACACGACTATGGATACACAAAAGAAGCATGCATAAGCCCAACAGAAGCTTCATTATCCTTAACATATCATCAAATAAAGAATAGACTGTGATGAATACAGTAAATATCATAACCAAGGCTCACAGAAATAGTATCATGCTCCTAATCATGTGTCTGGGGAAGAACAGAGCGAAGACTATTTACCTCTCCTAATATCCTAATATACTCTTCCTCTATCTCTCAGTGGTGGGAATTGTAGAAGAATTTTGTTTTGTTTTGTTTTGTTTTCCTCTGAGTAGTCTTGGCTGTCCTGGAACTCACTCTGTAGACCAGGCTGGCCTTGAACTCAGAAATCCACCTGCATCTACCTCCTGAGTGCTGGAATTAAAGGCATGGGCCACCACCACCTGACAAAATAGTTTTCTTATGAGGATAATAATAGTTTAGTCATATAACTGAGAATAGTTTTAATTGAGAGCCAAATTAACTGCTTGATAATTTCAAGAGTGGAAACGTAATGTGGATATCTCCCTGCACACAATGTTCACATACATAAGTAGTCATATATATGTACATAATGAAATATAATCATTAAGCAGAACATAATTTGCAATTGTATGTTATATAAATCTGAAAGTGAATGATACAGTACTGAAAAACTTCAACAGGAAATCAAAGACTGAAACTCTCAGGATGAGAGATGGGGTCACTAAGGTGAGGCTTGGATATTAAAAAGTTATCTGTACTGTCAAGCAGTAAAGCAATCCACTTCAGTGAAATTCCTATTATTTGCATTATCTTGAAAAGGATGGAGCCACCAGTATGAGTAAAGTTCTTCACTGAGCTAAGAAGAATTGGGAGAAGAAGAAAATTATTCCCATCATCTAAACAAATAAGTGACAAGGAATGAATCTATACTTCCTTTATCCAAGATTTCAATTCCCTCTGAGAAAATCACTCTTCAGGAACTGATAAAGGAAATGTCTGGTATTATTACAGCAAATGATTGTGAACACACACACACACACACACACACACACACACACACACACACACACAGAGGGAGCGGGGTGGGGGAGAGAGAGAGAGAGAGAGAGAGAGAGAGAGAGAGAGAGAGAGAGAGAGAGAGCGCATACACTATAGAGGGAACTGAGATGAATTGGTTCTTGTTTCTATTCTGGTGCAGTGCTTGAGTCTCAATTATCAAACACAGCTGGGATGGATGAGTCAGCTCAGCCACTTCAGCTGATTCCCCTCCAGCAATTCCTCCAGAAACTTCTCCAAAACTCAAACCAACTCTGGTTGCTTAAAGCGGGTAAAATAAAAGAGCAGAGGCAAGTGAGACGTGTCCAGTAGAGCACTACCAAGTTAACTTTGACCTAGAAATCTGTTTTCCACTTTCCAGGCAGCTGTGCCTCGTGACTCAGACAGATCTGCATTCTTTTATGAAGAATAGCATGTGTAGATATGCATGCATGTGGGTACATTAAAGAGCCTTAAAATAGGCCATAAACCTTTAAAACTAAAATGTCCACAAAAGGGATGGAATAAAAACTGATTGTTCACACACAGGCTCCTTCTCTTTTGTTCCCACCTGGTCATAGGACCCGACCTTTCAAATACTGATCTCTCAGCACCTTGCAGATCACAGTCCTATGTGTCGGTCTCTAGACAGACAAGTGTTGACATCTGGAATAAGTGCTTCTCTTTAAGGTACATTATACTCAAAATACAGAGACTATCCAAGGGATGAGGCAGTGAAGGTCACCCGAGGTGGCAATCAAGTTCACTAGAGGTGAGGCCTGAGGTTATTCTGTTGTACACTCTTCAAGCTCCCCAAGAGTAAGGGTAATACTGTAGTCACCAATCCATAGAGCAATAACAGGACAGATGAGAACCCATTTTCTAGGACGAGCAACTATCTCACACTTCTTAAATGCACCATCAGAGTCTCTGAGGGAAAATTAATCTTGCTCATCACATCAAACCTTATTATACTTACAATTATTACTAAAATACTAAATCCAAAAGTGATCACAGATGCTCAGGTTAGATGCCAAGTGGTTTTATTCAATAGATTATTAGAGAACATCAATGAATTTTGGAATCTTCATGAATTATTAAGTTTTATGTTTCTAGATTAATCACAGATGTCCTGACATAACACACATGTTTGCTGAATTCTGAAAACTTTTATTCACACTTACAGGGTGTCCATGAAGTAACATGATATCAATTATACTCCACCTTGTTCCATGATTTTTATTTTTCTACTTCAATATTTTTATTTTAAACTTTATTATAATGAATACAAATAAATCACACACACACATTAACCATATCAAAGACTATGCAGCACAATAAACTTCAATACAGTTTCAGTGGCCATTTGAAACATTTGTGCAGCTTTCCATTGGATACTTTCACCATCAGATATTTTATGTACTTAACAACCTCCCAAAATGAAAAACCCAGGACAGAGTTAGAACTAGAAAAATAATTAGCTTTGTGTCCTCTTTCATAACGAGTGCCCACTACCTGTGTGAAGCCTTCCCTTGCCCCCTTATACTTAGCCACTCAGAGACTTAATATTAATTACAAATGTTTGGCTGATGGCTCAGGCTAATTATTAGCTAGCTCTTACATTTAAATTAACCAGTCTCTATTAATCTAAGTATTGCCATGTGGTCATGGCATTAATGTTCTGCTGGCATGTTGTTCCTTGGGTGGCTAGATGGTTTCTCCCAGACTCTGCCCTTCTTCTTCTATATCTATGCTTGGATTTTCCATCTGACTCTATCCTGCCTTGTCATAGGCCAAAACAGTTTTATTTATCAACCAATGAGAGCAATACGTATTCACAGTACACAGAAGGACACCACATCATTTTCCCTTTCCTGTCTAATCAAAAAGGAAGGTTTTAACTTTAACATAGTAAAATTACATATACCAAAATAGTTATCAAGCAAGAATTATGGTTACAATATTTAGTCTATTTGTATTTGGCAAAATTAAAGAAAATGCTCTTTCATCTATCCTATCTTTGTGAGTCTAAAGTTTCATAATTATCTTTTATCATAACTAAGGAAAACTATAATTATAACTATCAATTCTTCAACTCCATCAAAGACCCCGGAAGTATATAATATTACCTGAGTAAACAGGAATTGCATTCCAAGCAACTTCTAAAACTCTAGAAATGAAAGAGACATCTGGCTGCCTGGACAGTCACTCAAAGTTCCTCTGCAATGTTGGGGCATCCATCTTCAGTCTATAAGCCTAGAGTATTTAGCAGACTTTTCAGTGAAGCAGGAAATTTGAAGCACTGTCCCACCAATTTTGGCAAAGTTCATCAGTCACTTGCCTCTGTGTCCTGCAGAATGTCTGGACAGTTTCTTCTATGAAGCAGGAACCCTGAAGGACTGTCCTACCTTGTTTAGGCAAAGTTCAGCAGTCACTTTTCTCTGGGTCCTGCATGTCCAGTTTATACAGCATACAGTCAAGCAGTTAAGACAAAAACAGTTTCTTGTCCAAATGACTAATCCTACGGAGTTTCTTCCATGCCCATTATCCTTTAATTAAGTAAATTAATTATTTGGTGCTGCCAGGAGCAGATGTGTCTCATTGTCATGAAAAGCCCTAAGTTAACAAAACATTTTGAATGCCATATTCTATAGGCCTTTGAAGTGTTTGAAGACCATTTATCTATCTAAAATATACCTCTGTATTATCTAGAAACATGTCTAACATATCACATATTTGACTGTTATAAATAACTACTAACTTATGTTTCTTGATTATCCTAAATAGTTTATAATAAATCATAGCTTTGAGAAAATAGAATTTTACCTTACATTTTTAAATGAACTACATAGGTACAATACCTGAAACAAAAGTAGAAATATATATATAATATGTTGTACCAAAAATAACCTTAAATTTGTATCACTATACCAAAATCCATGCCAATGCAAAATATCTGAGATTTATAGTTGTCTTTTTATCCTTTATTCCTATATTCCCCTAAATATAACAAACATTCATGACCCACCAAATAATCAAAGACCAAATCCGCCAACTCCTGGGAATGTGACTGCTGCTTTCTCTAACCTTCTTCCTGCTGTCTGTGGACAAAGTATCTTGAGGGTTCCTGAGAAAATTTGAGATAATGTCAAGTCTTGGGAAGAAGGCTATAACCTTTATTGATTGATATCACCTGTCAAGGTTTAGGATGTCTCCCTTGATCAAATCTGGTCCATCTTAACCTGGAACAAATCCTCTTGTTTCCTGTGAAAACAAAAGCAAAACTACTTCTCCAAAGCAAGGAACCTTTTAAGCTCCATTTTACAAATATATTTTTTGACGTTTGTTTTAAAGTTAAGGCATTTTAAAAATATTTAGGTTAGTATATTTTACCAGTCTCACTTTCTATTCCAAGTCTCTTAGCAGCTGTCCTTTGCTTTTTAGCAATAAAATTAAATTCAACACAATACTATACAGGATCTAGACTCCTTATGTATTTCCCATCTTTATGTGGCTTTTTTCTTCTATAATAATTTACTGTCTTTTTAAAGACTTTATTTTATAAAACTATTTAAAGTTTTCTACAATTGCCTATACTCTTCTCTCTCTCTCTCTCTCTCTCTCTCTCTCTCTCTCTCTCTCTCTCTCTCTCTCTCCCAAGCCTAAATACAGTTATCAAACAAAATGCAACCTAACCTATTTGGAGGTTTTTTCCATCCAGACCTCTTTTATTGTGTATCTTTAGTTTTTTTGACTATGTGAGCAAACCTTTAAACTGCTAAGTGGCATGGACCTCTGCTTGCATCTTTGGTGGCTGGCCCCGCCCACTTTTCATGTTGTGAAAGTCAAGCATAAAGCTCACAGCACAGTTGGAGATTTGTGACTGAGAACTGCCTTAAACCTTTCCTAGAGCTCTACAATACCAATGTTTAGACTGTGGCAGGCATTTTTACTTAGTTTTCTGTTCCTACTTAATGTACTAACTGCTCAAGGGCTCACTGCTCCACAAAACTCTTTTTTTTTTTTGGTTTTTTCGAGACAGGGTTTCCCTGTGTAGCTTTGCGCCTTTCCTGGAACTTGCTTGGTAGCCCAGGCTGGCCTCGAACTCACAGAGATCCTCCTGGCTCTGCCTCCCGAGTGCTGTGATTACAGGCGTGCGCCACCACCGCCCGGCCCACAAAAACTCTTAAAGGAGCCATATTCTCTTTTGTTTCCAAAGATTTCTCAGGCTCTATGGGAATTTGAGAGCCTTACATTTGTATGCCATTTGTAATCATAAGTTTCTCTCCTGCCCACCAATTCCCAAATAACCGCTCAGAGGCTTAATATTAATTATAAATGTTTGACTGATGGCTCAGGCTTATTACTAGCTAGCTCATACATTTAAATTAGCCCATTTCTATTAATCTAACTATTGACACATAGCCATGGCATTAATGGTCTGCTGGCATGTTGTTCCTTGGGTGGCTAGATGGCATCTCCCAGGTGCCACCCTTCCCCTGATTTCTGCTTTGATTTCACACTTGGCTCTATCCTGCCTTGCCATAGTCCAAAGCAGCTTTACTTATCAAACAATGAGAGCAACACATATTCATAGCACATTGAAGGACATCTCACATCAGACTGGAGTGCTAGGTATGGGTAAAGGAGAAGACAAGCTTGGAAGATTGTATCTACAAATCAGGCAGTGGCAAATTGGTCAAATTCTGAATGCCATGGCAGGTGGCTTTATGGATTTTTTTATCCCCTGTTCTTTTTTATGTTTGTTGTGCAAGCCTATATGAAAAATCCTGTGTCAGACCAAATGAGAGCAAGCAGGCTGGAGAAATGGTTCCTCTGGCAAAAGTGCTTTCTTGCATAAGCATGAATTCAATTCACAAGACCTGTATAAGAATTAGCCATATGTGGCCCTACACATAACCCATGGAGGACATACATAGGAGGATAACTTGTGTTTACTGGCTGCCAGGGCATCACTAGGTCAGTGATTCTTAAAGGAAAAAGGTTGAGAGTGATAAAGCAGGACATCCTACATCCTTCTTTGGAATCTGCCTTCAGATAGACAGAGATGCATGCACACCTGCACTCATGCCTGCACATACAACACACACACACACACACACACACACACACACACACACACACACACCCCACAAATGCAAGGGAACAGCATTAGGCAGCAAGTTGGGTCATCAATCATCACAGGCAGTGACAGATGACAGGCTTACTGTCTGTTGCCCTGTCTTCCTGATCTCAAGGCTTCCTAATCTAATTCATCCAAAATTCTGTTTCTATTCAGATGATATTTTTTGCAGTCAGTTAGGTTATCAATGCAATTTTTCAGAATGTCATCACAAGAATATCCTATTGATGATACTTGGCATTTGAACTTTAAACTCAACTGATATATTAAAACCTTTATTTTTTTTAATTTGATGAAACAATTCACAAATAGAGCTTTAAGGATCTCATTTGACCTAACTAGCCATCTTGATCACTGCTGTCTTGTGCATTTTGTGATCCTAGCATATATTCCAAAGTCAGCAAGATAAACTGTGGCTAAGAGAGTCAGCTAGCATTTCATGCTAGATGCCCACGCCTAGATTGTCTCAACTGACACTTGACATACTGACATTTATTGATAAAACACTCCAGCTGGGCACAGGTCAACTCTGTCTAAGACAGCAAAGAATCTCCTTCCTTCCTCCTCCTGGTCTTTCTTCTAACACTTAAGTGGAAAGTCCATCTTGACTTAAAGTGCAGCTTTAAGTTCACAACTCACTAGAAACCTGGGCCAATTTAATGATAAATGAGGTCTTCTTCACTTACACAACATTTTATTTTCATCCTAAACTTCATTATTCATATGTTTATCTCTCATCTGAAAGACAAGTCTCTTTTAGTTTTCCAATTATTATTTATTAGTGTGAGGTTACTATTTTTTATAGATGTCAGGAGATAACTGGAGGAAGTCAGGTTCTGCTTCCGTAATGTGGGTCTGAACTCAGCACAGGTTTAGCAGCAAGTGCACTTAGCAGCTGAGCCTTCTCTCTGGCCACTAGATGATGTCTTTTAGGAACAAATGGGTCTTTCAATATTTTATCTACATCAAGATCAGTAAGAACAGAGAATGGGATTGGATCAGAAGCTAATTCAATCACACAAATTGCCCACACACTTTTTTTTACTAATAATCTCTTGTGATCATTATCTCTAGGATGTTATGAACATTGGTTCCATCAAATTTAATAATTAAATCATGTTTTGCTCAGTATGTGTTATATAATTACTTGGATAACAAGAACTTTATTCTGCTTTAATTTGAGTAATCAAAGGAACCTGGCATACTTTAGTGTAGACATATGTCTTTCTAGAAAGCATGTAGTCAAAATTCAAGATTTTGTCATTTCCTCTGTGTCTGTTTGTACAGAACAGACTTTGTCTCCATCACCCAGTCTCACTGCCTACTGCCAGAGTAGATATCAGGAAGGTTAAGTTTAATCCACACGGCTTATCTGAACCTTGGAACTACAGGTGGACTCAAGCCTTGGCAGTGCAATCTATATACAAATCCACCATGGAGTCTAGAGAAGATTGAAACTGCCACCATGACTTTTTCTTCTCTTTCGTTTTTTCATCACACTGAAGGAACACAAACATAATGGCTGTAAGAACACTGAAATATTTCATCATCATAAAGAGACAGGAACAGAGAAATGCCTCAAACTCAGCACTGTGAAGCCGAATACTTTCATTTCATGATTACAAAATCATCTGTAAAATATTGCTGTTATAGTTATACAAAATAAACATGTATTTTAAAAGCATAAAGGATGAATTCTTAGTAACCTAGTAATTAGAGATATCTACAATGAAAAATTTATGATATCAAAGAAAAAATTTGAAAATAAAACTAGAAGATAGTCTATTCTTAGGGGTCATCTGAATTAATATAGTGAAATACCTATTAAAATTCCAATTACATTCTTCACATAATTAGTAGAAATCCTAAAATTCACGTAGAAATACAGAAAACACTAATTAGTAACATTAATTCTGAGCAAAACAAAGAACACTGGGCATATCACCATATCTTATTTCAAGATCTACAGCAGAGCAACAGCCATAGTCACAACATGGTGCTTATACAAAAAAACAGATGCATAGATCAAAGGAATAAAAGAGAATAGCCAGAATTAAATCCAACAGATACAACCACACGATATTTGACAAGATACAAAAGTATGCATTTGGGGAAAAGACAACCTCTTCAACAAATGATGTTCGGAAAATATGTAGGATATCCACAGATGTGAGTAAAGCTAGGTCACAACCTCTTACTTGCTATAAAAATCAACACAAAATAGATGAGAGACCTTAATCTAAGACTGAAAACTATAACACTTTTAGAAGACAACAGCTCAAGATACCAGCATAGGCAGAAACTTTCTGGAAAGGGCTAGAGGAATATAATACATAATTCCAAGGAAAGACAAATTGGATTATATGACATTAGAAAGATTCTATACAGCAAAGGAAACAATTGAAACTATGAAATGGGGAAATATTTGTTAATTATAAATATGACAGAGAATTAATGTTCAAATTATACAAAGAGCTCAAAAAACAAAACATCAAAACAAATCTAATAACCTAATGTATAAAAGGCTAGCAAAATGAACAAATACCTCTAAAGACATGAATAAACGACAAAAGAAAAAATGTTCAACAATCTTAGCTATCAGGAAAATGCAAATTAAAACTACATCAGGATTCCATCTCACTCTGTCAGTACACAGTCCAAGAATGGAGTCATGTGAGACTTCTGAGTGCTTCTGAGAAAACTCCAAGAAAACAAGATAAAGTCTTGTGATCCAAGTTTCTTCAAAACACAGAATTGTTCTTGGAATGTGTTTTCATGTTCCTCCCTGGTGTGTCAGATAGGAGTGAGTTTTATATCAGCTGTTATTTTTTATATGTCTCTATGGAAAAATGTTTTTGCTACATGTGGCTTGTCCTTGTGATGGAACACCTTACTCTTGTGATTCCTCTTATCCCTCAGAGTATAATTTGTCTCATGTTCTGAATAAAATTGGCTATTGCATGAGACTTTAGTCCACCTCGTTTTTAGGGCCTGCTATCCCAGGCTCCTACCACCAACTTGAGTGGTAAACAACCCTGGTCAATATGGATGTCATAAAGAAAACAAATAACAAGTGACAGTGACTGTGTAGGGAAAGGAACTGCTAGTTGTAAATTAGTGTAGCCACTATGGAAAACAACATGGATGTTTGTAACAAACGAAAAACAGAACCACAACATTAGCCATCTATAGTACATCTCTGTGTACACATGAAGAACTAAGTTGTAATAGCATGAACACAACAACTCTTTCATATTTATTACAACAATCTTCACACTAGTCAAATTATGGAAACATTCTTGGTGTCTACCAACAGATGACAGGAAAAAGAAAGTGTTGCACATAAACACTGACCCGTGTGTTTTCTGGGGCTATAATAAAACACTGGCCAAAGTCAGTCTGAGAAAGGAAAATATTTAATTGGCTCTCGCAGGTTACAGTAGATTACTGAGAGAAGCCAAGAGAGGAACTCAAGTAGTAACCATGAAGGAATACTTCTTACTGGCATGCTCCAGAGGTTTCTTCAGCTGCCTTTTTTATTCACCCCAGGCCCATGTGCCCAAGGATGGCACTGCCACAGAGAGATGGACTCCCCATAGCAATCAGCAATCAAGGCAGTCATGTCCATAGACCAATCTGATGGAAGTAATTCTTTCATTGAAAATCCCCTTCCCATATATGTCTAAGTTTATATCAAGTTCACAAAAAATGATTATAATAAATATAATAAAGTTTTATTCAACAACAAAGAAAAATAAAGTCATGGAATTTGGAGAAAAATATGGAAATGAAGATTATCATACCAAGTAAATTAAGCCAGACTTTAGAAAAATAACATGTTTCTCTCATTTGTGTATCCTAGATTTGTCATTATTAATTAAAATTTTTCTTTGGGTTTCATATTCATGTGTAATGCATTATGATTATTCTCACCCCTCTCATCTCTGTTATTTTAGTACCAATTCTGTCAACTTTCCTTCCTCTCTGTAGGCCCCTTCCCCATGTTCTTTCATTTTGTGACCCATTGAGCTTACTCAAGGGTGTGGCACCCTGGGTATGGAGTTATCTAATAGAGACTGGCTAACCAGAGCTCAACTTGGAGGAGAGAGGATCCATGATCCCCTCCTCTGCAGGTGCATGCCTATTGGCAAGACAGTCTTCTGAAGACCTGGCATAGACAATTATACCTGTATATCATCTCTAATTGTAAAGGCTATGACATTCTCAGAAGATAGCACTTCATTGCCTTTCTCCCTACCTTCAAGCACTCACATTCTTTCTGCCTTTCTTCCACATTATTCCTTCAGCCTTAAAAGGAGTGGTATAAATGTCCTGTTCAGTGTTGAGGATTCAACTGTCCTAAATGCAATTGCATTAAATCTTTAAACTGCTTTTGATATGATGGATATTTTTACAGTATTTCTTCCAATTAAAGAACATGGAAGGTCTTTCCATCTTTTAGTATCTTCCTTGATTTTTTTCTTAAGAGTTTTAAAGATTTTAAGTTTCCTCCTTGGTTTCAATTACTCCAAGGCAGTGGTTCTCAGTCTTCCTAATGCTGTGACCCTTTAATACAATTCATCCTGTTGTGGTGGCCCCTAGCCATAAAATAGTTTTCATTGCTACTTCATAGCTATAATTTTCCTACCATTATGAATTATAATGTAAATATCTTATATGCAGGATATCTGATATGAGACCCCTGTGGAAGGGTTGTTTGACTCCAGGGGAGTTGGGACCCACAGGTTGAGAATCATTGTTCCAAGGTATTTTATGATTGTTAGGCTCTTCTGAATGGGAATATATCCCTGGTTTGTCTCTGTGTGTTTGTCATTAAAATGTAGAAATGCTACTAATTTTTATGTAAATTTTATTTATTTATGTATTTTGACTTTTTTTGTTTGTTTGTTTTTCGAGACAAGGTTTCTCTGTGTAGTTTTGGTGCCTGTCCTGATCTCACTCTGTAGACCAGGCTGGCCTCGAACTCACAGAGATCTGACTGGCTCTGCCTCCCAAGGGCTGGGATTAAAGGCATGTACCACCGCTGCCAGAGTTATGTAAATTTTATAACCTGACACATTGCTGAAAGTGTTTATCAGTGCTAGAAGCTTTCTAGTGGAGTGTTTAATGTCTCTTACATATGGAATCATACTTTACTGAAAACAAGGATAATTTGAATTCTTCTACTATTTGTGTTACTGGGTCCTAATGGCTCCCTCAGGAGAGGTAGTGAGAAGGAATGGAGTCAATGACACAGATCCCAGGAGTCAGGTGAAAGACATACAGCAGACTCTTTTATTCAGTAACAGGGACAGCCTTATATACCCTCCTCCCAACAGCTAGGCTGTGTCCTGATTTGGTGATATTATGTGGGCATCCCTCATTGGCTGGGCATGATCAGGAGCTCTGGACAGCAATCAAGTGACATTGCATGGACATCCCTCATTGGCTAGGCACAATCAGGACCTCTCACAATGCCTGTTGCTAGGCCCTCAGGCAGACTCCACATGATCAGGAACTCTGGACAGCACCTGTTGCTAGGTCCACAGATAGACTCTAGGTTGGCTCATAAGGAAGTACATGCATTGGCAACTGGTTTGAGCCAATTTTCTTGACCCTACCTTGAGCCTACCCTACAACATATGTATATATGTCTTAGTCTCTATTCTCTTGTTGTGGAATCATATATTATTGAAAACAAGGATAATTTGAATTCTTAATTTATTATCTGTCACTATTCTCTTATTGTGACCAAGACAACTCTAATGAGAGAAAGCATTTAACTTGGAGCTTGCTTACAGTTTCAAGGGGTTAATCTGTTTTTATCATGGCAGGGAGCACGGCAATATGCATGGTACTAAAACAATAACTGAGAGCTACATCCTGATCCATAGACAACAGAGAGAGAAAGAAAGAGACAGATACAGAGAGACAGAGATATAGTGGGCCTGGCATAGGCTTTTGAAACTCCAAAGCCTACCTGCAGTGACACACTTCCTCCAATAAGGCCACACCTACTGAAAAAAAAAAGGCCATATCTCCCAATGATTATAATTCTATTAAACAATTCCACTTCCTGATGACTAAGAATTCAAATGTATGAACAAATGGGGCCTATTCTTATTCAACCCAACACATTCCACTCCCTGGCTCTGATAGATGTATAGTCATATCATAGTGCAAAAATACATTCAGTCTAACTTCAAAGTTCCCCATAGTCTATCACAGTCTTAACACTTTGTAAAATTCAAAAGTCCAGTTTCTTCTGAGACAAAAGGCAATCTCTTAACTGTAACTTTTTGTAAAATCAAAATAAAATAATCAAATCACATACTTCCAACATATAATGGCACAGAATACACATTACCATTCCAAAAGGGAGGAAAGGGAGCATAGAGGAGAAACACTGGATGAAAACAAGAACAAAAACCAACGTGGCAAACTCCAAACTCTGCATCTCCATGTCCAATGTCAAAGAACTGTTTAGAATTCCAATTCCTCTCAGCTTTGTTCACTGCAACACACTTCTTCCTTGGGGTAGTTCTACTCTGTTAGAAGATTTCCTCAAAAAGTATCCCAGAATTCTGGCATCTCCAATATTTTGGGGTCTTCAACCAATCTAAGCTTCATCTTCACAGCTTCAAACATTGGCCTCTCTGAACCTCCATGCAGGAACACCCTGATACATGCCTGCTCTCAGCAGCTTTCCTTACCAGTGGAGAGAGATTCTATAACCCCTTTCTTGTATCCTTAACTCTGAAGTCAGAACCACATGACCAAAGCTACCAGATTCTGCTGCTTGATGGCTGGAAATTGGCCTACTCCTTACATTAAATTTGCATTTGCTTTCTGTTTGTGATGGTTTCTTTTACTGATTAAGCTCTCTTTTAATTCCTTTTCATTAGTTGGAAGCTTAGCTGTGTAAATTCTTGCAATCAGGCCATCAACTCCCCTTTTTTCGTTTAGCATAAGGCTTTTCTTTAAACTTTTTACCTCTTTATATACTAAACTTAGCTCTATTACATTTCCTGGTGCCTCTTTTCTTAAACCACATGTTTAGTATCTCACTTTGTCCAGCTTGCTCCTTTTCATTGTAGATCTGCGTTAGAATGATTACTAATAACCACACAACACAGTCAGTGTTAGGCTGCTTTGAAACCTCATCTGTAGCCTCAGGTAGATTTTTTTTTCCTTTCTATTCATTTTACATATCCACCATGGATTCCCTGTCCTCCTTCCTCCCACCCCCCAGCCTTCCCTCTCAACCCATCCCTCATTCCCACGTCCTCCAAGGCAAGGTCTCCTCTGGGGAGGCAGCAGAATCTGGTCCATTCAGTTGAGGCAGGTCCAATCCCCTCCTCCCTAAACCAAGGCTGAACAAATTGTCTCAGCATAGGCACTAGGTTCCAAAAAGCTGGCTCATGTACTAAGGACAAATCCTAGTCTCACTGCCTGGGGGCCCCCTAAACAATTCAAGCTAATCAACTGTCTCACTTATCCAGAGGCCGGGTCCAGTTCCATGGGGGCTCCTCAGCTATTGGTTCACAGTTCATGTGTTTCCACTAGTTTGGCTAGTTGTCTCTGTACTTTTTCCAATCATGGTCTTGATAACTCTTGCTCATATAATCCCTCCTCTCTCTCACTGATTGGACTCCTGGAGCTCCACCTGGAGCTTGGCCATGGATCTCTGCATCTGCTTCCATCAGTCACTGGATGAGAGTTCTATCATGACAGTTAGGGTGTTTGGCCATCCGATCACCAGAGTAGGTCAGCTCAGGCATCCTCTCGACCACTGCCAGTAGTCTATAGTGGAGTCATCTTTATGGGTTCCTGGGGACCTCTCTAATACTCTGCTTCTTCCTATTCCCATGGTGTCTTCATTTATCATGGTACCTCATTCCTTGTTCTCCCACTCTGTTTCTGATCCAGCTAGGACACACCGATCCTCAAAGCACTCTTTCCCCTGACCCTTTCCCTCCATTAACCAGCCCCTCACCCCCAGTTTGCTCATATAGATCTCATCCATTTCTCCATCACTGGACAATTCCTGTGTCTTTCTTAGGGTCCTCTTTACTAGGTAAACCTCCCTGAAGCTGTGGGTTGCAGTCTGATTATCTTTCGCTTTACATCTAAGTATCCACTTAAGAGTGAGTACATACCATGTTTGTCTTTCTGAGTCTGGGTTACCTCACTCAGGGTGATATATTCTAGTTCTATCCATTTGCCTGCAAGCCTCATGATGTCATTGTTTTTCTCTGCTGAGTAGTACTCCGTTGTGTATATGTACCACATTTTCATTATTAATTCTTCAGTTGAAGGGCATCTAGGTTGTTTCCAGGTTATTTCCTGGCTATTACAAATAATGCTGCTATGAACATGGTTGAGCATGTGTCCTTGTGGTAATGATTGAGCATTCCTGGATATATGCCCAAGAGTGGTATAGCTGGGTGTTGAGGGAGATTGATTCCCAATTTTCTGAGAAACTGCCATACTAATTTCCAAAGTGGCTGTACAAGTTTGCATTCCCACCAACAGTGGAGGAGTGTTCCCCTTGCTCCACATCCTCTCCAACATAAGCTGTCTTCAGTGTTTTTAATCTTAGCCATCTTGACAGGTGTAAGATGGTATCTCAGAGTTCTTTTGATTTGCATTTCCCTGATGACTAAGGATGTTGAGAAATTCCTTAAATATCTTTCAGCCATTTGAGCATTTCTATTGAGAATTCTCTGTTTAGGTCTATATCCCATTTTTTAATTGAATTGTTCAGTATTTTGATGTCTAATTTCTTTAATTCTTTATATGTTTGAGAGATCAGCCCTCTGTCAGATGTAGAGTTGGTGAAGATCTTTTCCCATTCTGTAGGCTGTTGTTTTGCCTCATTGACCGAGTCCTTTGCCCTACAAAAGCTTCTCAGTTTCAAGAGGTCCCATTTATTAATTGTTTCTCTCAGTGTCTGTGCAACTGGTGTTATATTTAGGAAGTGGTCTCCTGTGCCAATGCACTCAAAACTACTTCCTACCTTCTCTTCTATCAGGTTCAGAGTAACTGGATTTATGTTGAAGTCTTTGATCCACTTGGACTTAAGTTTTGTGCACAGTCATAGATATGGATCTATTTGCAATCTTCTACATGTTGACATCCAGTTGTGTCAGCACCATTTGTTGAAGATGCTTTCTTTTTTCCATTGTAAAGTTTTGGCTTCTTTGTCAAATATTAGGTGTTCATACATGTGAGGATTAATGTCAGGGTCTTCAGTTTGGTTCTATTAGTCCATATGTGGGTTTTATGCCAGTACGACGCTGTTTTTATTACTGTAGCTCTATAGTAGAGCTTGAAATCAGGGATCATGATGCTTCCAGAGGTTGGTTTATTGTACAGGATTCTCTTGGCTATCCTGGATTTTTTTGTTTTTCCATATGAAGTTGAGTATTGTTCTTTCCAGGTTTGTGAAGAATTGTATTGGGATTTTGATGATAATTGCATTGAATCTGTAGATTGCTTTTGGTAAGATTGCCATTTTTACTATGTTAATCCTACCTATCCATGAGCATGGGAGATCTTTCCATTTTCTGATATCTTCTTCAATTTCTTTCTTCAGAGACTTTAAGTTCTTGTCATAAGGTCCTTCTCTTGCTTAGTTAGAGTTACCCCCCCAAGATATTTTGTATTATTTGTGATGATTTTAAAGGGTGATGTTTCTCTGATTTCTTTCTCAGCCCATTTGTCATTTGTATATAGGAGGGCTACTGAATTATTTTTAGTTAATCTTGTGTCCTGTCACATTACTGAAGGTGTTTATCAGCTGTAAGAGTTCCAAGGTCAAATTTTTGGGGTCACTTATGTATACTATCATGTCATCTGTAAATAGTGAAAGTTTGGCTTCTTCCTTTTCTTTCTGTATCCCCTTGATTTCCTTTGGTTGTTTTATTGCTCTAGCTAGAACTTCAAGTACTATATTGAATAAATATGGAAGAGCAGACAGCCTTATCTTATTCCTGATTTTAGTGGAACTGCTTTGAGTTTCTCTCCATTTGCTTTATGTTGGCTGTTGGCTTGCTGTAAATTGCCTTTATTATGTTTAGGTATGTTGCCTGTATTCCTGATCTCTCCAAGACCTTTATAATGAAGGGGTGTTGAATTTTGTCAAAGGCCTTTTCAGCATTTAATGAAATGAATTTTTTTTCTTTCAGTTTGTTTATATGGTGTATTACATTGACAGACTTTCATATGTTGAACCATCCTTGCATTTCTGGGATAAAGCCTACTTGATCATGGTGGATAATTGTTTTAATGTGTTCTTGGAGTCTTTTTGCCAATATTTTATTGAGTATTTTTGCATTAATGTTCATGAGGAAGATTGGTCTGTAATTCTCTTTCTTTGTTGCATCTTTGTTTGGCTTGGGAATCAGAGTTATTGTAGCCTCATAGGAAGAGTTTGGTACTGTTCCTTCTGTTTCTATTGTGTGGAACAATTTAAAGAGTATTGCTACTAACTCTTCTTTAAAGATCTGGTAGAATTCTGCATTGAAACCATCTGGTGCTGGGCTTTTTTTGGCTGGGAGACTTTTTAATGACTGTTTCCATTTCCTTAGAGGTTATTGGTCTATTTAAATAGTTTATCTGGTCTTGATTTAACTTAGGTATGTGGTACCTATCCAGAAAACTGTCCATTTCTTTTAGATTTTCCAGTTTTGTGGAGTACAGGTTTTTGAAGTATGACCTGATGTTTCTCTAGATTTCCTCATTGTCAGTTGTTATGTCTCCCTTTTCATTTCTGATTTTGTTAATTTAGATGCTCTTTCTCTGTGCCTTTTGGTTAATCTGGATAAGGACTTGTCTGTCTTGTTGATTTTCTCAAAGAACCAACTCTTTGTTTCATTGATTCTTTGTATTGTTCTCTTTGTTTCTATTTTATTGTTTTTAGCTCTCAATTTGATTATTTCCTGGCATCTATTCCTCCTGGGTGACTTTGCTTCTTCTTGTTCTGGAGCTTTCAGGTGTGCTGTTAAGTCACTAGTGTGAGATTTCTCCAACTTCTTTATGTGGGCATTTAGTGTTATGAATTTTCCTCTTAGCACTGCTTTCGTAGTATCGCATAAGTTTGGGTTAGTAGTACATTTATTTTCATTGATCTCCAGGAAGTCTTTAATTTCTTTCTTTATTTCTTCCTTGACCCATTGGTGACTAAGCTGAGTACTATTCAGTTTCTATGAGATTATAGGCTTTCTGTAATTTTTGTTGTTGTTGAAATCTAACTTTAAACCATGGTGGCCTGATAGAATACAGGAGATTATTCCAATTTTTTTTAATCTGTTGAGATTTGCTTTCTGACAGAGTTTGTGTTCGATTTTAGAGAAGGTTCCATGGGGTGCTGAGAAGAAGCTATATTCTTTTTTGTTAGGGTAGAATGTTCTGTAGATATCAATTATGTCCATTTGAGTCATAACATCAGTTAAACCTCTTATTTCTCTGTTAAGTTTTGATTTGGCAGATCGATCTGTCCACTGGTGAGAGTGGGGTGTTGAAGTCTCCCACTATTAATGTGTGGAGTTTTATGTGCGATTTAAGATTTAGTAATGTTTCTTTTACATATGCGGGTGCCCTTGTGTTTGGGGCATAAATGTTCAGAATTGAAACCTCATCTTGGTGGGTCTTTCCTGTGATGAGTATGTAATGTCCTTCTTGATCTCTTTCGACTGATTTTAGTTTGAAGTCTATTTTGTTGGATATTAGGATAGCTACACCAGCTTGCTTCTTAAGACCATTTGATTGGAAAGTCTTTTCCCAGCCTTTTATTCTGATGTAGTATCTATCTTAAAATTGAGGTGTGTTTCTTGTATGCTGCAGAAAGATGGGTCCTGCTTTTATATCCATTCTGTTAACCTGTATCTTTTTATAGGTGAATTAAGTCCATTGATGTTAAGGGATATTAATGACCAGTGATTGTTAGTTCCTGTTATGTTTTGGTGGTAGTGTGTATGTATTTCTCTTCTTTGGAGTTTACTGCTGTGGGTTTATCTATTGCCTGTGTTTTCTTGGGTGTATCTAACTTCCTTAGTTTGGAATTTTCCTTCTAGTGATTACTATAGGGCTGGATTTGTGGATAGATATTGTTTAAATCCGATTTTGTCTTGTTCACTCTGTCTATAGTGATTGAAAGTTTTGCTAGGTATATTAGTCTAGGCTGGCATCCATGGTCTCTTAGTGTCTGTATTACATCTGTCCAGGTCTTTCTGGCTTTCAAAATCTCCATTGAGAAATCTGGTGTTATTCTGATGGGTTTGCCTTTATAAGTCACTTGGCCTTTTTCCTTTGCTGCTCTTAATATTCTTTCTTTATTCTGTAGGTTTAGTTGTTTAATTATTATGTTGTGAGGGCACTTTTTTTTGGGGGGGGGGTCTAGTCTGTTTGATGTTCTATAGGCTTCTTGTATCTTCATATGTATTTTCTTCTTTAAGTTGGGAAATTTGTCTTCTATGATCTTGTTGAATATATTTTCTGTGCCTTTGAGTTGGTATTTTCTCCTTCTTCTATTCCTATTATTCTTAGGTTTGGGCTTTTCATGATGTCCCAGATTTCCTGGATGTTTTATGTTATGACTTTTTTGGCTTTGGTATTTTCTTTGACTGACGAATCTATTTCCTCTACTGTATGTTCTACACCAGAGATTCTCTCTTCCATCTCTTGAATTCTGTTGGTTATGCTTGCATGTGCTTCCTGTTTGTTTACTCAGATTTTCTGTTTCCAGCATTCCCTCTGTTTGTGCCTTCTTCATTGTTTCTATTTCCCTTTTCAGGTTGTGAACTGTTTCCCTCACATGTTTAATTGCTTTTTCATGGTTTTCTGGCTTTCTTTAAGGGATTTATTAATTTCTACCAATTTTTTGTTTGTCTTTTCCTCAATTTCATTTTTTCTTGAAAGGCTCCTATCCTCTTTATGATGCTATTCTTCGGTTGCTTTCTGCTTCTTCTACATTGTGATGTTCAGGTCTTGCTGTTGTAGGAGGGCTAGGTTCTGGTGACGCCATATTGCTCTTTATGTTGTTTTATGTATTTTTGCCTTGACATCTACCCATCTCCTCTCTTGGTCCAATGCAATCTGGAGGTTTGGTTTCCATGCCTCAGGAAGTGGCTGGGGTTTCAGGCGGATGGGTATGGGGGCAGGGTGTGTAGATTGCAGGGTCTGGTGGGGGGTTCTGTTCAAGGGGGGGCATTCTGCAGGAGTTTTGCCTGCTGGTCAGCACCTGGGACAGAGTTGGGCGGGGCTTCCCAGGGACCAGCTGTGTCCCAGGGATGTGTCCTAGGGGCAGGACTCTCTGGGTATGAACAGAGTCACTCACCTCGCCTCAGGAAGATTTTTAAGACAAGGGCAAAAACAGCTACAATCTTTGCCAGAATAGCACAATAATGGTCTTTAGGCCACTTACTAATATTCTTCTCCTCTGAAACTTCTTGAGCTGGGCCCCTACAGTTCAAATCTCCCTCTGCACTCTCTTCCATGCTCCTATTAGGATGGCCCATTATGACCTGTTTAAAGTGTCAAACCACTTTTCTAGTCCAAAATCCCCAAATCTTACCTATACCTACAACTAATAGCATGGTCAGGCCTGTAGCAACAGTACCCCACTCCTGGTACAAACTTAGCCATTAATGTCTTAGTCATTGTTCTATTGCTGTGAAGAGACACCATCATCAAGGCAACTCTTTGGGAAGTTAGCATTTAATTGGGACTTGCTTACAGCTTAAGAAGCATAGTCCATTAGCGTCATGGCAGGAAGCATGGAGGGGTTCATGGTACTGGAACAGTAGCTAAGAGCTGCATCCTGATCCAAAGGCAGTGGGAAGAAAGAGAGACAGAAAGAAAAAAAGACAGAGATTGAGACAGGGCCTTGCATGGGCTTTTGAAACTTCAACACCCACCCCTAGTGACACATTTCTTCCTACAAAGCTACAACTTCTATTCCTTCTAATACTTTTACAATAGTTTCACTTCCTAATGACCAAGCACTCAAATATTTGAACCTATGCAGCATATTCTTATTCAATCCACCACAGTATCCCTTTTATTTCCTTGCTTTTCTTTCTTTTTTTTCTTATTGCGACGGCTAAGACTTCAAGTATTGTATTGAGTAGTACTGGAGAGAGTGGGTATCCTTATTTTGTTTCCGACTTTTGAATAAAATTTACTCAGAGTTTTCTACATTTACCAGGATGTTTGTGATGAGTTTGTATTATATAGCATTTATTGTTTTTAAGTATGTTTCCTGTACTCCTAAGGGCTTTATCAGGAAAAGGTATTGGGTTTTGAAAAAGTTTTTTCTGTGCAAATTGAGATGATCATGGAATTTGTATCTTTAAATCAATTTATATTATTTATTACAAATACCAATTTGGATATGTTGAACAACTCTGTATTCCCAGGATAAAGTCAGCTTGGTTATGGTGAGTGATCTTTATGATGTGCTCCTGTATTGTTCTGAAACTACTTTGTTGAGAAGTGGGGGTGGGGGGGGGGGGTGGGGGAGTGAGAGTGTGAGACATAAAAGTATAAAACATTGGGAGAAGAAAGATTTGGGGGAGGGTGAAAATGAGAAAATGAAAGTATAGACAAATAAATATAGTTAAAATACATGATGTATTTAAAATATATTCTCTTTATTAAACCTAATATTATGTTCCATGTACATACTACAAAAAGTTATAAATTATACCTGAATGTGTGTAACACACACACACACACACACACACACACACACACACACACACACACACACACTTCCTTACATATCTATGAAGGTCAGAGACTAATGACAAGTGTTTCCTCAATCATGATCTATCTTAATTTTTTGAGACAGGATCTCTTACTCATCTTCGATTCTCTGATTTAATAGATTGACTGTCCAGCATGCTACGGGAATACGTTGGTCTTTGCACCCACTCCTCAGCACTGTGGTCACTGATATAGACTATTACTCCAGGTTTTTGCATGGATACTGCGATCTTAAATCAGCACTTTGTCCATTGAACCGTCTCCCTTGCCTTCATAAATTCTTCAGATCACTCCATAATGGTATGAATGTTAGAGAAGTCTTCTTATATTTTACATAAAAATTGACTTTGAAGATTATAATTACATATAATTTTACTTTCTATATAATTATATATTTAAAAATTAAATAATCTGTCTTCAATTGTTTTTCTTCAGGTATGTGAATTTGCTAAAGTTTGGAAAACTAAACCATTCTAACTTGGAGTCTATGCAAACTTGGCATCATGCTCAAAATAATGAAGAAACAGGAAGTCATTTTCTTTAGTTCTGGGAAATTTTTCTTTTTTAAAGAAGTATTTATTTTATGTATATGAGTGTTTCCCCATCTGTATGTATGTTCATTGTGTGTATGTCTTCTGGCCTCAGAGCCAGAAGAAGGCAGTAGTTCCTTTTCAAATGGAGTTATAGGTGATTGTATACTGCCACATGGGTGCTGAGAACTAAACCTTGATCTTCTGGAACATCAGTAGGTTCTCTTAACCTTTGATTCATATCTCTCCAGATCCAGACAAATTTATTTTTAGCTGAAAATTTAAGTACTTAATTTCATAATAGAAAGTATGGTTCAGAGAGAATTATATATATATATATATATATATATATATATATATATATATGACTTTTAGAAATGTAAATGGTCTAGACAATAGCTCATGGAAGAGGTAGTGGGGAGCAGAAGTAAGGCAAAGAGAAACATACTTAAATTTATCTCTTATAGTGCTTTTATATTTAGAGATAGCTTTTATATTTGTTAAACCTGAATATTAAAGATATAATCCTTCTTAAATCATCTTTTAATACTTTCAAAAGCTCGGTTATAATGTTTTCCTTGGGGTATAATTTAGTGTGAAAATTTTGTAATGGGTTAATCACTGTCCACCAAACCAATTCTTCCCATAGTTCTGTTTCTTCTTATAGCCATGCTACAAATTACAGCTATCATATGAATGCCTGCATTCTGTAAGATTCTTCTTTTCTAATCATTAAGAGAAAATTCAAAGAATATCCAGAGCCTGATAATGCATCAATATGTCACAATGTGTAAAAATATGATGACTATCTTAAGTCCAAAATACTGAATATTCTTGTGCTAGTATTTATAATCACATCTCCAACTTGCTCTTTCACTTATTAATAGTCACTGAATATCAACGAGGTGTCTGGTGCCTGTAACAATCATACCTTGTGCTTATGGTCTTGGATCTACCACTCAAGTTTTTTTTTTTTTTGAGTTTTCTAAACATGTCATGAACTTTCTGTTGCTTTCTACTAATTATTTAGAAACATGTAACTTACCTTTCAAGGAAGAGAAAGTGATTTATTGATTTAGAAGGTAAAACAGTTTTGAAAATGCCACAGGTTGGTGTATAGCTTCCAACAGCTGAAATATACTGCTATTTCTATCTGAGTTAATGTAATTAAACTATCCCTTCTTCCTTCTCAGCATGTGCCATACAAGTAAGACTTAATGATTAAGAAATTCTCTAATTCGGTTGTCAGTTTGGACAATCCATTTAACATTCTTGTTCTCAGTTCTTAGGTATAAAACAGAGGCAATACTAGTATCATTTTTACAAGGTTCTCTGAAAAATTTAAGAGGCTACTAGGGTCAAGTGCAACCAAAATGCTTCAGATCAAAGAGCATAACATTGAAATAAAGTTAAGCCTTAAGTCAGACAGAAACTATTGGCTAATAGGCAATTTTGCATAAGGAGAAGGGAAAAATAGTAACAGTGAAGGGAAAACTAAAATGAATAGGAAGAAAGGACTGGTAGTCTGTGTGAGTTGACTACAACATGGAAGGACAATGACAGACAGGCTTGTCAATTCATCAGACTTATAGTTGACGTCCCAAAGTAGAACTAAAAGACAAATCAGGAAACAAATTCCAATCATTGGTTATCAGGCAAATTTAAGGAAAACCAAATATAAACACCGGAGATCTAAGAACAAAATGAGCATTCAACAAGCATTGCAAAGTCAAGGTTTATAGTCAAAGAAACCACTTATAGTCCGGTCCATGTTTTACTGATCAAGTAGTCATTTTCAAGGTAAAGAAGCAATTGTGTTGTTAACAAAAGGATTTGTGTTCACATAAGCACTTTTTGTATGTAGGTTTCTGTCATTCTTTTGCCATACCTCACTGAATTCTCTCCACCCATAAACTGCCATCCCAATTACAATGTCTTCTATGCTGTCAGCACAGTTTTCCTGCTCTTGTGAATAGGAAACCAAAGGAGAAGTTGGTTCAGAAAGAGACCTTGTGTTACTGTTTTAAACATATCCCTGCATAATTCTAGATAATCAAGCTATGTTTATTAGTTTTGTCAAGAGTAAAATGTCAGCAATGTGCTAAAATTTTTTAAAGACTATAAGTCTCTAGGGTTAGGGAGACGTTTATCACAATGTTGACATTAGAGGTTTTTAACAGCAATTACATGAAGAAATGCTGAGTAGACATTTCAAACTTTGGTTTAGTACAGTTTCCAAGTTTCCAGCAATAGCAAGTTTGAAAACAGAGCTTTTCCAAAAACATCAGAATGTCATTAAAATTCCTGAGATTAAAGACAAATTTGTCACTGTAAACAGGAAAAGAAAAAGGGAATTAAAAACGAAGACTTAAGATGGTTGAAAACTGACATTTAGTAGGAATGACTGATAAATTGAAAGTTTCTGTTGTTTGGTTTTGTTGTTCTAATCTCACAACTAAGCTGAGTGCAGAATGAGGCCAGTAAAGGAATGGGCTATGGCTGTGGTATCAGCCACACCCTGTGCTGTGGTATCAGCCATACTCTGTACTACAGCTATATGAAATATTCCAAAACCAGAAAATCCTCCACTACTAGTTCTTTTCCTTTTTGCTTTTTAATATAGTTATTCCAAAGATAAACTTACTATAGTCCTTTATACATACCAAAAATGAATCTATCTTATGGCTTACTTTCTTCTACCAATAATCCAAGAGGAGATATGATTGATAAAGAGTGGGAGGAATTCTAGTACAGAGTGCTTGAAGGTGAGATAGAACTTTAAATAAGGAAAGCAGCCAGGTGAACACATTAAACCTTGAACTGGGAAAGCTGAGATGAACAGAAGGAGGAAAAATACCCAGGAAAGGTGGCAAGAACATCATTATACATGGGTCTCCATTACATGCCAACTACATACAGTGCTCATAGATAGCATGCCCTAAATGAACTCTTTCTCCTTTGGAGGAATAAGCTGCAGATAGGCCTCTAATAGCATTCATAGCATGGACAAAGAAAATGGGCAGTAGATGTAGAGGATGACAGTGTTAAGGATATCGATGTGATCTCAGTTTCAAAGGGAACAAAGATACAGACAATCTCACATCTTTAGAACTTGATATGTCTTCAAATCCAATGTTCATGATTATAGCTGTATAAACCGAGGTTTTTTGCACCAGATTATACATTTGGGACATGACCACCCAAAGGTATTGTTGAGGGGAAGATTTATTTTATTATATATTTTTATTATTATGAGGCGTCAGAAGGAGTCCAAAGCAGGGAGAGAAAGTAGTGGACTGTATGTGGCCAGTAGACTGAACTTTGCAATGAGAGGAGAAGTGGTGGAGAATGAGAGAGGATGACTACAAAGAGGGGAAACCAAAACTGAGAGACTACAGCCCAAACAGTAGAGTTATAAGGGAATGAGAAACCATGAGGAAGGAAGCCCTTGAGCTGGAGAAGGTTAGGGTAGTGTGGGAGCCCACAAAATCTTCCTAGTAAGATCTGAGCTTGCTTAACACAGCAGGGATGCATTAGGGGATGGCTGGACCACGTGCATGGTCACCAGGTGTCTTGGATAGTCTGCACTTGACTGTGGTAGGGGGAGGTCTTTTGCTCCACCCCTTGGCATTCCTTTAAAAGCCCTTTAGTAGAGACAGAAGGGGCTGGTGGGTTTTGATCCAGGCCCTCCCAAGGCTATCCTATGTTTCCAACTGTCTTTTTCTCCTCTATATTTCGATCTGCATATTCCTTATTTCTCCCACTCAACAGTACCCTAGGGCAGGGGAAGAGGGAGCTGGTCACCATGAGGGTAGGGGCTGGGGTGTTGTGGAATATTAGTTTAAAATGTGTTACATTTGTTTATGCTGTGGAATATCTGTTTAATGATGCAAAGACGTGATGTATTTTTTTTATGTTGCATTTGTTTAATCTCTGTAGAGCTAAGCTACTTTGCCTGTCTAAAATACCTGATTGGTCTAATAAAGAGCTGAATGGCCAATATTGAGGCAGGAGAGGGATAGGCAGGGCTGCCAGGCAGAGAGAATAAATAGGAGGTTAAATCTAGGGAAGGGAGCGAGGAGTGAGAAAAGGAGGAGAGGAGGATGCCTGGGGCCAGCCACACAGCCAGCCATGGAGTGAGAAGGAAATAAACACACATATAGAATAAAATATTTATTTATTTGGGAGCTGGGTGGCAGGCCTCCAAAGAAAAAAACCAACTACACCAGGGTGAGAAGATCTGAGAAGAGCCATGGTGCCAGCATGGAGTCTTTAACAGGTATTTGTGATGGAGACCAGCTTTGTTTTGGTATGTAATAGTCATGGCAGATAGTCATTTGCTCTGAATTTCTTTTAGAACTAAAAATAGCCAATGGAACTGTCCCTGACGGCTTTTAGAATATAAGCCAAAGGAAAATTTCCTATTAGAATGTCTCTCAAGAGATCATTTCTAATATAAAATGGAGAAAAAGTAATTTCTTACATTTCAAGAATTTAAATCTTACACTCACTTGGAAAGTATAATAGATTCACTCTTCTCCATAACCAGCAGTTTGTCAGGGTCTGTGACTGGTCAGGGAAGCCAGCAACACAACATGCAATAAGATGAGCAGTGAAATCATTGTAAAGTTAGAATATAGTACCACTGAGTTTGTGGACAGACAATGAAAAGACTGCTTTAGCTATAAAAAGAAAAAAGTAAGAAAAACCAAGGTAATGGCAAGGGCTAAGGATATTAAAGTCCAAAGATAAACTTGTATCCCAATACAGATAGAGCCCATACAGAAGCTAGCCTCTGTAACTCTTGCCTCGTAGGACCTCTCCCTTTAGAATACAATAACAGCAAAACTCATCTTCATAAATGCCAGGTAAAATAGAAGACAGATCTGACAGGTAGGTTTGTCAGTTAAACAAAATTTGGGCTAGTTTCTAAGGGTGAACTAAAGGCCAGCCAGAAGGAAATTTTTTAAAAAATGTAACCATCAGCCAAACTCTGAGAGAGTCAAGTACAAACATCAGAAGGCCAAGAACAGATTGACAGTGAATTCCCAGAGCTAAACTGAGGTTTATAGCCAGAGAAACTAGGAAGAGAAGACACAGAAGAGAAAAATATGTGAAAAGAGCCAGCCCAGTACATCACATGATGGCTTTTCCTACCTTATTTCCACATGCTGGGTGAATGCTCTGTTGTTAAGAAGGCTAAGGTCAATGTGTATTCTTTTTCCAAATTTCCATTCTGCTTAAGGGCTACAAATTATTAGTGAATAACAAAGTTGTTATAATTTAATAACATTTTCATTCTTTTTGAAATGTTACTTTAAAATTCTGTTTCCAATTCTTTATTGACACAAAAATTTAACAGCAAGTAGCACTCATCTTTTTTATGAGAATAATCTGATAAAATAATACCCCAAGCATAATTACTGACATAAAAAGGCATATCTATTCAAATTAGGTACATTTTTATTATAACAAAATTCACTTATACAATTTGTTAATACTAGTTAATAAATTCATATTAAATACCACCAAATATTTCCTGATTAGTAGACTTTCACCATAGGGTTTGAAAAGAACAAAATGGAAAGGTAATTACTTATTTGTAAGGAGATTTAAAACAAATCCAGACACACAGGGTCAACTTGCTACAGCACCATTTCAAGTCATTAAATTAACTTTATGCCAAAATTTACATGAGAACTAATTTTCAGATAGATACTAGTCTCTCCATGGAACAATATTAATTGATGATTCTTGTTGTAACAGACATTCACTGAAAAGGTGAAGGGATGTGTCATCTACAAGCTTCCTCATTATACTGTGAAGATTAGTACTAATTGCTCATGTTTTCCCCAAGAGGTATGAGATTCCTAGATACAAGGATATGAATGACAAACCATACTTAATATCCAATGTCCAGTGAGTAAAAGAAAGCATTTATTAAACCAACTTTTCATTAAATTTATACTATAGTTAGAGATTTTGTCAAAGAAATCTTTGAATCAATGATTTTATTTGGGTATCTGTTTTTAAAATAAATTTCTATAAACATTTTATGTATTTGCAACAAGTATTTGCTTATTTAGTGAATGTTTATAATCGCCATCTATATGAAGTAGTTATAAGCAATGAGTTCTTCAGTTAAATATTATTTAAACAATTGTATCTACCAACAATTTTTCAAGGGAGAAATATAAACTCTTTATCTGTGAAAGCTTGTTATAAATGTAATTAAAATGTTACACAACAGTGGGTGAGGGGCCATCCAAGGGAATATGGGAACATGGGAAACGTCCTAACAGGAGCACTCTCAGGAAAGCATGGTTCTCCCTCACTCAGCAGCCATCAAAATGCCAACAGCTCTCAGGAAAGGGCTGGAGAGCACTTCCAACAGCTACGCCAGAATTGCTTACTGTGTTTTGGGATTTACTTATGGCTAAAAGTAAATTAGTTGTTTTTGCCTTTATGCAAAAACTGAAACAGGTTCCTCTTTATATATTATTTTTAGTGATATTAAAATATCAGTCATCTCTAAAGCCAATCATCCATATAATTTAATCAAATAGAAGGATTTTCCACAGTTGCAAAGAAATATGTCCATCAGCTATGAAATAGCACTCAACAATGTAACACATTATCTCATACAAGTATTATTTTTAAATTAGGAAATTAATTAAAATTGCATAGTAAATGTCTCCCAACCTGCTCAGACACTTCATGGTTCATTGATTTAGACTGTTTGAGCATGTTAATGACAAGTGACACTCTAGACATGGCAAATGTGATTAAGTTCCTCAGGACATAGTTCCCTGATCTCTGAATGAAGGGAGAGAGGGGTTTCTGGGATAATTCACTCTTATGACTATTTATTAATTATTAATTATTAATAAAGATTAAAGCAAATTACTCATTTTGAAACAAATTATGAATTCTTTCACAGTTTGCCTAGACAAGACATTCTGATGAAGGACAACTATATTCCAGTCACTACAAATTGTATACAGATAATGGCACAAGATTAGTCATAAGATTAATATTAAAATTAAGCTACATTTTCAGGGTTTTAGAAAGCTACATATCACACTGTGCGGCTGCCAGGAATGTGTATTCCTCAGATGTTCCTTCACAGGTGGATCATCCCCACAGAGAGAAGCCTCCAGATACACTACCTTCAGGATCCTCTGTGACATCTGAGGCCTGGCCATTCTTGCCTTTAGCATCTTCAGAGAACAGCTGGACCTGATGATAACCTTAGTTCTTAGGCCACTTCTGCATAAGTTCAGCTCATCCACAGATAGTATTGTGTTTAGGCCACATCCGCAGTGAAGTGGTTCCCAGAAGCACCACAGTCTGGCCTTTCTTCTTCTCAGTCACATCTCCCCTTTTCTTCTGTGGGTGTCAGGTCATATGCACATACGTACACATGCACATATGCATATTTTCACAGGATTGAACATGAATACTCACATACACACAATACAAATACTTCTCTCTCCTCTCTCCTCTCTCCTCTCTCTCCTCTCTCCTCTCTCTCCTCTCTCTCTCTCTCTCTCTCTCTCTCTCTCTCTCTCTCTCTCTCTCTCTCTCTCTCTCTCTGTGTGTGTCACACACACACACACACACACACACACACACACGCACACACCTTGGAACCTAAAGAAACTAGAGTACCACTGATTATTTCAGGAACCCAGAATAGTGTTATTTAGGTGAGTATTGCATGTTTCATGCTATATGAATTAATACTGTTTCATTTAATTGTATAGTGCACAGTTGTGTATGGTTAGGTTCACATAAACTTTAATTTGGAAAACAAAGTCATTTTAATAAATTCCAATATAGTTTAGTTTTGCCATTTGTGGGTTTATATACTCCATTACATCAAAATCTCTAAGTAAAGTTTAAACATTATTTTAAAGAAAAGTATACTAATACTAGTGATTATCTGTGAGTTCTCTTAACACTATTGAGTAAAAAGAATCAACTGAGATCTATGAATATTGACAATCTTCTCTCTGACTATGTTTATCTATAATATAAAAATTGAATAAATGGAGAGCTGAAAGATAGCTCAGCCAGTACCTGGCACTCAAGAATGAGGACATGAGCTCAGATTCCCAGCATTCACATGAAAATTTAGGCACGTTAACTATGTAACCCCAACACTAGGAGGGCGGGACTAAAACACACATCATTCGAGCCTAAGATGTCAACTTCTGGCTTATACATGCACATACACATTGTCTTAGTTTGGGTTTCTATTGCTGTGAGGAGACAACATGGCAACTCTTATAAAGAAAATATTTAATTGGCATGGCTCCCTTACAGTTTCAAAGGTTCAATCAATTATCATCATGGCAGATAGCATGGAGACCTGCAGGCAGATGTGGTGCTGGAGCTCAGATCTCTTACTTCTTGACTCAGAAGCAACAGGAAGTTGATTGACTGTCACACTGAGTGAAGTTTGAGAAAAAGACCTCAAAGTCCACACTCACAGTGACACACTTCCAAAAGAAGGTGTGGTCCAGATTTACTCCAGCCTCAGGGTCTGGATTAAAGTTAAGTGTCATCCAGCCTCCTCCAACAAAACCACACTTCCTCCAACAAGGCCACACCTCCTAATAGTGCCACTACCTATGCGCTTATGAGGGCCAAATACATTCAAACTACCACACACACATACACAGGCACTAATACACAGATACACACATGCATTATTACAAGGAGTCTACATACACTCAAACACTCAATAACACATGGTGTGTACATGCAGACAACACTAATACATGGACTGTACATGCAAACACACAAACATTTTAAAATGAACAGATAGAGAAGTTGACACTTTATATCTTTATTAGGTGTTATAACTTTTTATGAATCCCAGTTCTCCTAGGGCCTGTTTGGTAACTCTGCTTATGATAGATCAAGGAAACTAGAGTCACCAACTATATTCTTTCCTCTCATCTACAAAAATTACCAAATAAACTTTTAGTATAATTTTTACAATATTTTATATACAAATTTAAACACTAAAATTTTTATTAAAAAGTAAAACAAATTCAATAAACAAAGAAACACAGAAGACAAATCCAAAGTTTCACATTTTGCTTAAGTTGTCATTCTTCTTATGCAAGTGTACACACACAAAGAGAATGTGCGGCTATTATATTACACACATTAGTTACATATAAAATATGACTTAGAAAGATAAAGGTTTTGTGTTCTCAATGTTTCTTCCAATTGACCACAGAGTGTATTATTGAGTTATACCAATCAAGGGATATTTAACCATGATAAAAATTTTGGTAATCTCCATATTTCCTTAGGCTTGTGATTCACAATTCTTTTGGTGAATATGTACTGAGAAGAATGAAGAGAAAATGGGAGAGAAAGGGCATTCACACTTTCAATTTGGATACAAATTTCTCAATTACACTATGAAAATTACACTCCACTAGTATTTAAAACACCATTTCCTTTCCTTTTTACCTCAATAAAATGTAATCAGTGTTCTTTGCTTTACAATTCTGAAAGCAAATAAATAAATAAATAAATAAATAAATAAATAAATAAAAATGAATGCTATTTATATAAGACTCCATATAACCTGAGTTTGAAAAACTTACAGTTTTTTCCAGGAATTATAACTATGACCATCTCCCTTCTTTTGGGTTATCCATATTAACTTTATTCATCCAAGGAAACTTTTTGTCATTATACTGATTATACGAAGTTAGGAGTCTAGTGATGTGTCTGTAGATGTATATGGCTTTGACATCTCCTCTCCTATTGCTCTTTTCCTCTTTACAAACTGGCATTCTTTCTTTTAAAAGAAACTCTCTCTATGCAACCATGCATATAGTTCATAGGAATTTTAAAAGAACTATAATTTTTTCTCATAGGAAATTTGAAATTTTTAGAAGTACTGATGACTTTTATTTGAAATAAATTAGTCAATTTTTCTTCTCTCCTTCCAGTGTAGGGTGGGGCCTTATTCATAAAAAAGGTTTAAAGTTAACACAATGATTCTCATTTTCAAAGTTTATGTTTTCATTGCTTTAGTTTTGCATTCTATTGCAAAAATGTCACATAGCTAAGATATTTTAGAAAATATACTTATTAGAGTTAATTTTAATCAATAAGTACATTGAAATGTGCTATAAATTATAAAACCAGTTTCTCTCATCCAGTAAATTATCATCATTTTTCCCATTGGTTTGAAATAAAATGATGAGAAATGTTCCGAAAATAAAGCTAAGTATCACTATGGAATAATGCAAAAGTGTGTGTCTGCTCTTATTGCTAGTGACAGCTTTTCAGAGTCTAACTTTGGGGCACAGATTTCATGGACAAGGTGAGAGCAAATCCAACCAATCCATTTCTTAGGATGGAAGTCAATGATGCTATTCAAATATATTTGAGAGTAATTGTGTGAACAATACTCTGTCACCATGGATTAAAGAGAAATAGAAATTAAGGAAATGAAAAAGTTTAGATGCTTCTAATGAGAAACATGGAATTAAATTAGCAGCTTCAAACACTGTCAGTCCACTCTGCTCAAAAGGGAAAATATGAAGGAAAGTGGATCTAAACCCATCCTATAAATGGAAAGATTGTAAGCCAGGAGGTGCTGGAAAGCCCCATGGAAGGACAAACTGTCAATACTGATTCTGCACATCCTGTCTCATTAGGTTCTATTCCTATTTCCTTAGAGATGTCAAATGAGAAAAGTCTGATATCATATGAAATTCAGAAGTGGGAGAGAGTACAGATTAGATTAATGAACACTCGTGACCTGCTTTATTTATCAACAAATATTTACTAAGTCACCAATGACTGCTAAATATTGTTCATGCATTGACACATAAGGAAGAGACTGAAAACCCCAAACTATGCATGCAAGGAAATATCATTTGATACAACATTGCATTCTAAAAGTACAACATTTTGTCATAGTAAAAGAGCATATAATCTCTACCAAAAAACAGAAGCATAGAAAGGTATTCTAATTTGTGTTTTTCTGAGACCGAGGACCCAAATAGTTCTTTTAAATATTCCCTTAGAAAATATTACTGATCAATTAAAAATTAATACATGGAATTTGCAAGATGATTGAAAATTTTTCCATAATGTTTAATGTTGGAGAATATATTCATGCAATGTCATCTGTATTTTCCTATAATTCAATCATTAGTTTACATGTGGAAGCTTTCTCTGACACTCAGTTGTCTTGGTAGTATTCAAAATCCACCATTATTCACAGTAACAGGATAGTAGATGGTAACAGATGGCTTAGCCTCCTACTCTCATGAATCTTAACAAATTTACCTCTGAATTTGCTAAGTTAAAATTAATTAAACATGAATGGCTTATCATTATGCCATTTGTTCTAAGAGAGACTTTGCAACCACAATTAGCACTCCTGTCAATCAGTTTTAATCAGCCAAGGTACATTACCCATCCTTGTTCACTTTGTGAGTCAAAAGCACACAGAAATACATCTAGCTGAGAAGGTCTGTTTACTAAAATGGAATGGGCCTGGGATCAAGAATGGCATTGGCAAAGAACACAGTGAGTCAGCAGGAAATAAAATAAGCTGAAGGCGCTGAATAGAAATGTGCATTATATTAAGTGAATTCTTCATTTTAATTGTGTCAGACTTAAGAATATATTCTGTTGATTACTGTTCTTTTATTTTGTGTACATTTGTGATACTCACATTCACACACACACACACAAACCTTTTATATTTAATTCAAGTCCATTTAAATCCATTTGTCTTGGTAAAAGTATTATGAGTTGGAGAAAATAAAAAAGGGAAAAATTAGGAAGTGACAAGTAAAGTCAATTTATGATGTGAATAATTTATCAAGAATTATTTATTTATTAAGATAAATTAAAAATGCAGACAAAAGAGGCTATCTCTCTTAGGAACTAACTGATGTGGGTGTTGGGAATGGAACCCAGGTCCTCCTCAAGAGCAGCAAATGCTATCTTTCCAGCTCCATTTTGTTGATATTAAATCACCTCAGCATTTAGCATTTGCTCAGGCCATTATATTTCCCCAGAACTGCTTACTGCATGGCAATAGTATGTTTTGTTTTTATTTGAGACAAGATATCTTTATCCAGGCCAGCCCTGAAATTGCTATCTCCCTGCCTCTACCTGCTGAGTGCAGTGAAGATAGATGTGTACCATAATGGATGGCTAGACTATCCATTTTTAAAGCCCCTTTCATTATGTATCCAGTAACTGAACTGCTATGTGTTTTTAGCCATCTGGATTTAGTAACACAGGGCCATCAGCATTTATATTGCTTCGGTGTGTGATTAATATGATTATTAAGAATTCTCCCCTTCACGGTGCTTTAAGTTCCTTTACTTTTAAAATCTGCAATGTTGAGTTTCTTCAAATTTGCCTCAGCATTAATGCATATAATACAAAAATTTAAAACATAAGGAGTATCTTTATTTTGGGTTCTTAAAGCTGTGTTGTATCACATTACCTGAAACATTTGTTTCTGTGGCATTAATGTAACTGTGATTTGAGTTCAGTAGATCTCAGCATAAGATTAGACCAAACAGCAAGGTTATTTGTGAGATACAAAGAATCTCTAATCTTTACAGTGTACTGTTTAACAAACTCAACTGTGATAACAGACTTCAATGTCCCTGTACTGACTGCATAAGCACAGCTGTGAATTCTCAGCTTCATTCTGTATTTATTGAGCTGAAAACAATGCATAAGAAAATTTAACAATATAGTCTGCAGGCAGTGACTTAGCTACCACCTACAACTTATTCGGTAAATACTTACCTACTGTTCTAGGTGTTAAGGAAAGAAAGGTAGCAACCAAGAGGAATGCAAAAAGCCTCCCTGACATGTAGGTTTTTTTCAACACCTTAAATAGTCATCTTGCATAACAATGGGACAGACAGGATAAGAGGACCAAGAAGGATCAAGAGATGCAGGTGGGGGGCTGGAGAGATGGCTCAGCATTGGCTGTTGTTCTTCAGGAGGGCAAGGTTCAATTCCCAGCACCCACATAGCAGCTCACAACTGTCTGCAACTCAAGTTCCAGGGGATCCAGCTTCCTCATAAGACAGGCATGTCAAACACCAATGCACTTAAAAATAAAAATAAAAAATTTAAAGAGAGACACAATCTGATAGCATGATGTTGGAACAGAGATAGGAAAGAAGGAGGAAACAAGGAAGAAAGGAGAAAAAGAGGGGAGGACCAGGCACACAGGCATAAAACTATACTGGTATAAGTTTGGTACACCAAAAGATGAAGTCAAGAAAAATATACAATATCAATATGAATCAGTCATACACTAATAGAGTAATATTATTTTAATAAGGAAGTGTGAGAATAAAAGGAGTGCATGCAAAATGAAGGGTAGATGAAAACCCTCGGTTCTGTTAAGGTCTTGAAAGCTATGAGACTGGATAAAATATCCCAAAGTGAGATTAGATAGGAAAAAGAAAGCATAGCTAATGGCCGAAAGTCACAAGACTGCAAAATTGAGCCCTGAAAACATACATACAAGTAACATTATATGGACTCAACAGGTTATATTTGGGAATATATATGTCAATACAAATACATATACATATGCAAAAACAATTAATGAAAAAAGAGGCTATGAGTTTGAAGGAGAGTTGGGAGGGGTATATAAGAGAATTTGAAGGGAGGAAATTTAATTATGTTGTAATTAAATTAAAGCACTAAAAATAAACAAAAAAATTCACAGGCTAAAAAGAAGAATGCAGAACAGAAATATCAATATTGGCCAAGGATAAAGGTTGTGGAATGAAGCAAAACCAAATGAAGAAGATAAGTCAATTCCTATCGTACTTGTCAAATGTTGTGAAGAATGTTGGACCCCAAAATCTAGGGTCTCAAGTGGGCACCCCAAGAACCCAGACTCCGGTCCAGTTGATGCAATAGCAAGAGGTGTTTATTGTTGTGGCTGTACAGCTGGCAAACTCTGCTCCAAAGAGCAAGAGTTGCATCGCACTACAATCACATAGGTACTTTTAAAGGAAAAACCCACAAAAGCCATAAGATTACAATTCCCATACAATTTCGTTTCACAAGATCATGGTCTGATCACAGAGTGGGTACAGTCACGTCCACATGCACATTCTTCCTGAAACCTCAAGGGGGGTATCAGGGCGGTAGTAGAGTTTACATAAAGGTCACAGTGGTCCTTCCTGAAACTTGCAATTATCCCAGTCACAGTTGAGCACATCTCTTAAGAGAAATCTCTTTACATTGTTATATTGTGGCAGGGGTGGTTGAATAATGGCTGAGTCAGTTTGTCCTTGGAACTAGTTTTCTTTTTAGTTCCTTATTCTCCTGGGGCTTGAGGGGTGTAAGCCTGAAGGGTTAGGGTCTATCAGAAACTGTGTAAAATGAAAATATATTAGTGGTGGGATTATATAATGTGGCAGTTGGCAATCAGGAAATATGTTAAGGACATTTTCATTAAGTATTATAAATAAACAATTCTTTGCACTGATTATAATGTTGGGAAGAGATCAAGCACATACCACACATAGATAGTTTTCTAGTAATTTTATACAAAAAAAGACAAAGTAATGTACTACTTATAAATTACCAACTCCAGTAATTTAGTGATAAATAAAATCAAAAGATTATTTTCATTTTAAATAGCTCTCAAATATATTTATACAACAATAAGAATTTATATAATGCAGAGAACAAATGACAAAAAGATTTGGCATAATCCCAGAATCAAAATCCTGGAGTAGATGAGACTGTGTGGAATTCAGTGCTTTTGGAAGGTCTTACTTAGAACAAATCATCCATCACAACAGGATGGTATTTCACAGTATTTCACACCTATATCCATCATTCAGGAGGCAAAGGCAAGGGGACCGGGTGTTCTAGACCAGACTTGATTAAAAAATAAGTCTGAGCCTAGCCTGGTTGACATTTGACATGAGACCTCATCTGAAAAATTAAAATAAGAAACAGGGTAGAAAACATAGTTTCAGATGCAAGTAGTATGAATGAATGGATTTAGTAATATGAGCACACCTAAGTATGGTTTTAATTGGTCACTCTTCTTTTTAAAACACTTGTTGTCTTGTTTAAACCAGACAACTTTAGGGTGTGCTGTCAGTAGCTATAGCCTGATTTTGATAGAACAGTTAAGCAAGTAAATGCATCAGAATAACACCTTGAGAGACTGAAGCAGAGTTACAGATGGCAAGACTGGGGTACGATAAGTGGAGAGGGGAGACAAAGCTTGTTACTCTTCAGCAGTTTGGGGGGATTGCAGATTTTGAAAAACTGGTGACTTGTCCTTTTTTTAACCCATGGCTCTTGCATTCCACTGCTACCAGCAGTGGTTAGGCCAAAAGAGCCACAGCCTGAGGGAATTCTGTTCTTTCAGGCACCGACTCTTTCAAAGCTATGACGGGAATGTAACTAAATCTCTGTCCCTCTAAAGAACTCAAGATTCAAAGGTTAAGGTGGAATTCTGCTCCTCAGAGAGGCTGAAATAACAAGCACCTCACCTCCTCTCCTCACTCTAGTCCTCCAAAAAGCCCTCGTGCTTCCCCTCGCCCCTCCTTATAAACCCTTTCTCACCTGGCTCCTTCCTACCACTTCCTTTCAGCTAGTTGCTAATGCAGCCTCCTGATCACAGGTGAATTTTATTTAATCAAACTCATCTTTGCATCATTAAACAAATATTCCAGAGCATAAACAAAGTAACACACCTTAAAATATATTATACAGCAGTGGCTACTAACGGCATCAAAAGCTGAACTCTTAGCCATGCCTTTCCTGCCTTAAGAAATCCCAAAATCTGCTTTCCTAACCTACAGGGAAAGTCTATTATCGCTCAATACTCTTGCCCTGTTAGTCTTTTAATTTTTACATTAACTAGAGTTTATTTCTGTCACTTACATCTAATAACACTGTATAAAATATCATCAGAATTACTTAACAATGCTGGCAAATGTGTGGAACCCTAAAAAAATCCCATTAGACAAACTTACAGACTACCTAGTCCGTTCCATCCTTTCAGCTATTTTTTTAAGTTACCCATAGATCCCCTAAAGCTGTAAGTATTACAAGGATATCAGATGATGTATTTAGGGATTCAGCTATCACTGTTAAACATTGAATGGTAACATTTTAATCAAATCTTACAAGAAAATCTTGACACTGGGTCAAGAAGGAAATAAGTTTCCCTATAATGAGCTATATTGTATAATCCCTTACAGAATATAAGGGAAATACATCCATGGAAGAAGGATTAGGTATCACTATATATACAAATATTCCACCAGTTAAATCCTAGATAATGCATCATTGATAGCTAAACACCAAGAAAGGTAAAGAAGCTGAACATGATTAAAGCCCATAATTACAACATAATCAGGAATATTTTAATTATATTTTCACTTATTTATTTTATGCATTGTGTGTGTGTGTGTGTGTGTGTGTGTGTGTGTGTGTGTGTGTGTGTGTGTTGGTGTGCACATACCATAGTACACATGTGGAAGTTAGAAGACACTTTGATGGAGTCAGTTCTTTGCTCCTACCGTGAGGATTCAGAGATGAAATTCAAGTTGTCAGTCTTGTAAGTAAACATCTTTACCCACTGACCCATCTCACCTGCCCATGAAAATTTTCTAACAGGTTAATTTACAGTTGATCAGCAATCCATTTTCTATGCAAAGCCTTACTGCACACAATGTATTGTCCAAGACAATCCATATTCCTTATTTTATTATTTTGTTTTCTGTTGTTGTGATTAAACAAACTGATCAAAAGCAGTGGGAGGAAAAGTTTCATTTCTTCTTATTATTCTAGGTCACAGAACACCACTGAGGAAAGCCAGGGCAAAAACTAAAGCAGAAAGTATGGAGTGATGCTGCTTGCTACCTTGTCCATGGGTTCATGTCTGGTTAGTTTTCTTAAACAGCCCAAACCCACATACCAGGGGATGGTGCAATCCACAGTGGATTAGGCACTCCCTCATCCATGTCAGTTAGGGTGATCTCTTACAGACTTGGTCACAAGCCAGTCTGCTCTGGGGAATTCCTCAATGGAGGTTCCTGCTTTCCAGGTTGCTGGGGATGCTATGAATGTGTTGCTCTGATTGATTGATAAATAAAACGCTGATTGGCCAGTAGTCAGGCAGGAAGTATGGTGTAGGTGGGATAAGGAGAGAGGAGAATTCTGGGAGGTGAAAGGCTGAGGCAGGGACACGCTGCCAGCCGCCATGTGGAGAAGCATGATGTAAGATACCGGTAAGCCATGAGCCACATGGCAAGGTATAGTTTTATAGAAATGGATTAATTTAAGATAGAAGAACAGATAACAAGAAGCCTGCCATGGCCATACAGTTTATAAGTAATATAAGTCTCTATGTGTTTACTTGGAGGACAGGAGTGAGAGAGATTTGTCCCGACTGCTGGCAGGCCGGGACACAGGAAAACTTCAGCTATACCAGGTGACACTAGGTTGAGAAAAGTTGACAATAAAATCCAACCAGCATGACGTATTCTAGTCACTCATTTCTGTTTACACCGCAAACACTGAACACTATAAACAGTTTTATCATTTTAACCCTAAGTGCCGTCTCCCATAAGGCCTCTGGAATATAGAAAAGTGAAATTTTAGTTACATATTTTCTTTTTTTATTTATTTTGTGTGTATGATGGATTTTTGTGTGTGTGTGTATGTGTGTGTGTGTGTGTGTGTGTGTGTGTGAGAGAGAGAGAGAGAGAGAGAGAGAGAGAGAGAGAGAGTATTCATGTGCAGGAGTGAAAGTGTGTGTTTGTCATAAGGACATGGTGAAGGTCAAAGGAACATAGATGTGAGTCCTCATTTTTTCCTCATGTATTTCTGTCTGTGCCAGGCCTGATGGCCCAGGAATGGACAGATATTCTTCTGGGTTCGCCTCCCATTTTGATAAAGCATCATTGAGATTTAAGACTCATGTTATGGAATAAAAGTTTGCATGGGTTACAAGGATCTAACTCACGCCTTCATACATGTGGCAAATGCTTTACGTGTTGAGTCAATGAGCCTCCTGTTATATTTTTTTTAATTTATTTTAATTTATTTTGCAATACAATTCAGTTCTACATATCAGCCACGGATTCCCTTGTTCTCCCCCCTCCCGTCCCCCTCACCTTCCCCCCAACCCCCCCCCCCCATTCCCATCTCCTCCAGGGCAAAGCCTTCCCCACAGACTGAGGTCAACCTGGTAGACTCAGTCCAGGTAGGTCTAGTCCCCTCCTCCCAGGCCCAGCCAAACAATCCTGCATAGGCCCCAGGTTTCAAACAGCCAACTCATGCAATGAGCACAAGATCTGGTCCCACTGCCTGGATGCCTCCCAAACAGATCAAGCCAATCAACTGTCTCACCCATTCGGAGGGCCTAATCCAGTGGGGACCCCTCAGCCATTGGTTCATAGTTCATGTGTTTCCATTCATTTGGCTATTTGTCCCTGTGCTTTATCCAACCTTCGTCTCAACAATTCTCGCTCATATAAACCCTCCTCATTCTCACTAATTGGACTCCCAGAGATCCACCCGGGGCCTAGTCATGGATCTCTGCATCCAGATCCCTCAGTAGTTGGATGAGGTTTCTAGCACAACAATTAGGGTGTTTGGCCATCTCATCACCAGAGTAGGTCAGTTCGGGCTGTCTCTCGACCATTGCCAGCAGTCTGTTGTGTGGGTATCTTTGTAGATTTCTGTGGGCCTCTCTAGCACTTTGCTTCTTCCTATTCTCATGTGGTCTTCATTTACCATAGTCTCCTATTCCTTGTTCTCCCTCTCTGTTGTTGATCCAGCTGGGATCTCCCGCTCCCCCAAGCTCTCTTTCCCTCAACCCTCACCTTTCATTACCCCCACTCATGTCCAGGCTGTTCATGTAGATCTCATTCCATTTCTCTGTCATTGGGCGATCCCTGTGTCTTTCTTGGGGTCCTGTTTTCCAGGTAGCCTCCCTGGTGATGTGAGTAGCAGTCCAGTCATCCTTGTTTCATGTCTAGTATCCTGCTATGAGTGAGTACATACCATGTTTGTCTTTCTGAGTCTGGGTTACCTCACTCAGGATGATTTTTTCTAGATCCATCCATTTGTCTGCAAACCTCAGAAAGCATCTTCAACAAATGGTGCTGGCAAAACTGGATATCAACATGTAGAAGGCTGCAAATAGATCCATATCTATCACCGTGCACAAAACTTAAGTCCAAGTGGATCAAGGACCTCAACATAAATCCAGCTACTCTGAACCTGCTAGAAGAGAAAGTAGGAAGTAGTCTTGAACGCATTGGCATAGGAGACTACTTCCTAAATAGAACACCAGTAGCACAGACTCTGAGAGAAACAATCAATCAATGGGACCTCTTGAAACTGAGAAGCTTTTGTAGAGCAAAGGATACGGTCAACAAGGCAAAGCGACAGCCTACAGAATGGGAAAAGATCTTCACCAACCCCACATCTGACAGAGGACTGATATCCAGAATATATAAGGAATTCAAGAAATTAGACATCAAAATGCCCAACAGTCCAATTAAGAAATGGGCTATAGAACTAAACAGAGAATTCTCAACAGAGGAAACTCAAATGGCCGAAAGACATTTAAGGAATTGCTCAACATCCCTAATCATCAGGGAAATGCAAATCAAAACAACTCTGAGATACCACCTTACGCCTGTCAGAATGGCTAAGATCAAAAACACTGAAGACACCTTATGCTGGAGAGGATGTGGAGCTAGGGGAACTCTCCTCCACTGCTGGTGGGAATGCAAGCTTGTACAACCACTTTGGAAATCAATATGGCGCTTTCTTAGAAAATTGGGAATCAATCTCCCCCAAGATCCAGCTATACCACTCTTGGGCATATACCCAAGAAATGCTCAACCACACCATAAGAGCACTTGTTCAGCTATGTTCATATCAGCATTGTTTGTAATAGCCAGAACATGGAAACAACCCAGATGCCCTTCAACTGAAGAATGGATAAACAAAATGTGGTACATATACACAATGGAATACTACTCAGCAGAGAAAAACAATGGCATCCTGTTATATTTTTACAGCTGGTTTTAAGGCCTGAAAATATGTCCTGGTATTTTTCCATAAAGATGTCTTTCATTTAAAATCTTGTCGTCTCAGCCAGGTGGTGGTGGCACACACTTTTAATCCCAGCACTTGGAAAGCAGAGGCAGGCGGATCTTTGTGAGTTCGAGGCCAGCCTGGGCTACCAAGTGAGTTCCAGGAAAGGCACAAAGCTACACAGAGAAACCCTGTCTCGAAAAAAAAAATCTTGTAGTCTCACTTCATACCCTGGTGGCTTGTAGGCTGCTGCCATAGCCATTCTCAACACAGACCGTCATGCCTTCGATCACTGTCCCTTTGGAAGCAATGTGAATGAGTATGCACTGTCAATATTTTCTAGCCTTTCTGTTTCAACATTTTCCACTTCTCTTCAAGTCATTTTGTGTTTTGCTAGTTTTTAAAATGCTTATACTAACAAAATAATACTTTTCATTGAAATGTAATCATTAGATCATTAATTTGATATGAATAATATACTTTCATTTTTTTTAAGCAACAATCTTAAGTGGGGAGTGATTCCACACAAAATCATGAAGTAAAATGTCATGCCCCTCTAATGTGGTCCTAAGGCTACCCACAGCTCTCCCTTGTTAGTGGTTTATGGAGAAGTATTATTTTGTTAAAGGTAAGCTTGCCTCTGTGAATAGAATACTGTATATCAATATTAGGATTTTTCTTGTCTCTCTCTCTGCACCTCTCTCTGCTCCTTTCTTTCTGCCAGGCCTGGCTTCTCCTGTCCTATCCCCCTTTCTCTCTAATAAAGCCCATTCTAACTCCGGTTAAAAAAAAAAAAAAAAAGATTTCTCTCACAGTACTATGAGAATTATTTTCAGCAAATCTTGGGAAATTTTGCAAAAGGTCATAGAGATGGCTCAGAGCTAAGCAGTTAAGAGAACTTCTTACTCTTAAAGAAGGCCTGAGTTTCCTTCCCAGCAACTCGCCTTGGAGACCTACCTGTGTGCTGTAGAATAATCCTTCTGTACACTGTGTAAATTATGCTGTAATTGGTATAATAAAGAGGCTGACTGGTCAATAGCTGGACAGGATATGGTTAAGCAGGAAAACCAGACTAAGGACATTGGAAAGAAGAAGGGCAGGTGAGAGAAGTTGCCAGTCAGATGGAAAGCAAACAGGACATACAGGAGAGGTAAAAGCCATGAGCCTTGGAGCAGCACATAGATTAATAGAAATGGGTTAATTTAAGTTGTGAGAGTTAGCTAATAACAAGCCTGAGCTATTACTGATCATTTGTAATTTATATTGAGAAAAGTCTGCCTACACCTATGGAGACACAAAACTGCTTGTGACTCCAGTTCCAGATCTGACACCCTCTTCTGGACTGAGTAGGCAACTGCACACACACACACACACACACACACACACACACACACACACACACACACTTCAAAAATACTAACAATAAATATTTAAAAATTAAAGTTGCCAGTATTGGACAAACACTTTCCCTGAGCCAAGTACCTTTTCCAGTTACTTTCTTCTTCCCACTATTTCTGCTTCTGCATTTAAATGTTTTATAAGTAAATGAAGATGCTTCAGAAATATGCTCATTTCAGCTGTTTTTGATGTTCAAATCTCACAAATAGAATTCAAAAGTGACTTAACTAATAAAATCTCTGCTAAGACAGTTATTTAGTACAAAGGATGATGTGAACATTTCTCAGAACTACCCTTAGGAAAGATATTGGGTTTTATTTTCAGTGTTCAATTTCTATTCTTCTATTGTCAAATGCATTGATTTTCCCAGATTAAATCTGTCATACTCAGGCTCAACTGCTCCTTCACAGTCTTACATGAGTAGGGAGTTCATATCACTTGTTAAAAGGTTGCCTTCAAAAGAAAATTCTGTTCCTACAAGCAATGGTGTTTAAACAGGGTCACCTTTCTTTAATTTTAAAGATAAAGTCTAAGAAAACTGTATTTGGCTAGGCTGACTCAAATGCCAGACAAGAAAGGAAGCTCTTAGTGCTTTTGCGAGAGCTGCCAATGCTGGTTGTGGTTCTGAGCATAAGCGTCCTGCTCACTTGAGTTCATCACAAAGAAAATCCTCAGGGAACCAGGTAAGAGAAAAAAAATACTAACACTTGATCATTTGATTTCCTCTATCTTAACCTAAGCTAAATTTCATTATTTTATTCTTACACTAAAACCTTTATCAATAAAATGGTTTTTGTATTTCTAATACGCACTTGATTTTGCAAAGAGGTAGTCTGATTTAGGTGTTTCTACTATACAGCCTTATTTCAATAAAAATGGAAAATAAAGAGATTTATTATTTTTCTTTGAAGGTATAGATTCTTGATACAAATCACAGACAATGGAAACTGACAATTTGAAAATCAAGACTATGTAGGTGCAGCCCAGCATGCTGAATTTTTTTCTTCTGATATTCTAAAGTGGTGTTTGTTAGGAAAGAAGACAAACAATGGTTAATTTACCTCCTCTAGGGATACAATCTTGAAAAAGTAAATATGTGCATGAATAAAAAAAACAGACACCACATTTCATATGTCTTTATGACAACAAAATAATCAAGCAATATTGACCTGGGCATTTTGACCTGTGGATGCTAGAAACACGGACATTATTTTTAAAGTATATGTAAGAACCTAACAGAACACTACATACTCTTCATTAATCAGCATGCTTTGTTCTTAAAGGAATTATATCACAATAGAAATACATACATAGATATGCCTCAGAAGACCAGCATGAAGATGTATTCAGGAATGCATTACAATAACCATAATATGTTGTTATATATTATGTATAACCCTCCTTACATGCAGCATTCAAACACGCTACATTGGGTACATTCTTGTGGTGGATTTGGATGTCACATGGTAAAGATTTCTATGTTATTCTTTACCTGGAAATGTGTGTGTAGTGATATATTGTATACACTAATAAAATTTGCCTGAAGATCAGAGAACAGAACAAGCCAATAAATTAAACATAGATGCCAGACAGTGGTGGCACACACCTTTAATCCCAGGAAGTGATGGTTGGGTGGAGAAAGGTATGTAAGGCATGAGGAGACAGGAACTAGAGGCTGTTTCAGGTTGAGGAGTCCAAGAGCTAAGACATAGGCTTATTCCTTTGTCTCTCTGATCTTTCAGCATTTACCCCAATATTAGGCTCCAGGTTTTTTATTATAACACTATTTAGCAATTTGAGTTACATCTGGTATCCAACTTTTAGGGCATGAATTCATGAATTCATCAGCTCAGGCTGGAGCTACACACAGCCAGAGTCCCCACCCTGCTGGCTAAGTATTTATTGCAGCCTCTCTGCAGCAAACTCCATAGGTTTTGGGGCTCCAAAAACCACAGGAGTTGCTTTTGCACATTCTACCATGTAGATGGCTAGATCTTTCAATTCTTTCCTCTCCTGGTTGGTGTTGTCTTTCTCTGGGCCCCCGCCTCAGGCTGTTGCCACACTGTCATCTGAATCATCATTGTCAGCAGATTTGGTGAGCCAACTTGGATTTCTTAAAGGGAGGAATTAGTTAAAAGAAACTTTTTTTTTTTCCCACAGTAAAAATTGGGCAACATTTTTATAATAGAGGGAGTTTGGTCTCTGCTTGATAATATGATTGACAGTCTGAAAATGGAACAATTAAATGAGAGGATAATTAATGATGGGATTTATGTAATGTGAATTATAAATATTATTTGTTTAATTATTTTTGTTTTATTATTTAAAAAGTTGGTTAATATGACTGCCAAGATAAAAGTTTCAGAAAAACATGCTAAAATAGATCATAGAGCCATTCCAACCCAGACAGAGGAATGTAAAGAACCAATTTCAGCATTGAATTATAAGGTTACAGAGAAACAGCCTAAGGTTTTCAAACAGCCAACCTTAATTTATCCAATAACCATACAGAAACTGCCAAATGATAGCTCTGCTCAAGGTTATATAAGAGCTGAATGTTAGATTTGAGGAGATTCAAAGAAGCAGTAGTCTCATATTGAATCCACTCATTTTTTGTGAAGCAGATGTTAAACTCATGGTCAACTTGTAATACAATTATTCCTCAAGACTGGAGAAATTTGGTTACAGCTGTCTTAGAGGCTGGTCCCTAATTAAAATGGAGGTACTGGTAGAAAGATGAGGCTAAGACCATTTAACAATTAAGTAGAGCTAGAGGTATGGAAATTTCACAAGATCAACATCTTGGAGAAGATGATTATGCTGATATACAAAGACAATCTTTATATAATGATGCCAAATGGCAGCCTTGAATGCTTGGGACAGAATTGAAGAAATAGAAAAGAAAACTGACTCATTTACAAAAGTTATACATGGCCTAAAAGAAACCTTCACTGATTTCTTACAAAGACTGAATTCAACAGTGAATAGAATGATAACAAATTCAGAAGCTAGAGAAATAATAATGGAATCTCTGGCTTTTAAAAATGCTAATGTGCAATGCAAAGGGGTAATTAGGACATTGAAGGCAAGATCAGTACCCTTGGAAGAATGGATCTAAGATATAATTAATATTGAATCTCATGACCATGATGATACTTGGATAAGAGATGTGATTTTCACAGGTTCAAAGAAATATTGAAATGTTAGATGATTCAATTGCAATAAACAAGGTCACCTAAGAAGGGATTGTAAACAGAGCATTCCTAGAAACAATATTTTTTCAAAGAATAATCCCAACAGAATGTCCCTCCCTTCTGAATTATACAGGTTTAGCAAAGGCAGACATTTGTCTAATAAATGTAGATCAACAAAGGGAACTCAAAGCAATCTTTTGCCATTGAGAAACACCCTGAGGGGCCTCTTGCAGGTGCCTATATCAAATTCTGTTCAGTCCCTTCCTGTCATCATGGTAGAAACTCCCTCCCAGAGCAATTAAAGAACCTAATGCCTATTGTGAAAAACCATGCAGCTCAGGGTGATAGATATAGAAGAGAAAACAAAAATTTCGGGAGAAACCATAAAGTGAATTTTTTGCCAAACTTCTATAAATGAACAAACACCAAAATTAAAAATACAAATAAATAATGTTATCATCAAAGGTCTTATAGACATAGATGTGGATGAAATAATAATTGTAACAGAATCTTGGCATCAAAATTGACCTCATCAGGAAGCCAATGTTCAGGTTTTAGGGATTGGAACATTATCCCAGGTGAAACAGAGCACTAGATGGGTTGAACATATAGGACCAGAAAGACAAAGAAAAATTAAAGCCATATGTGGCTGAAATAGCTGTGAATCTATGGGGCTGTGATTTGTTACAAAAATGGAATACACAGATTAACATTCCTCCAGCCTCAGAAACAAGCCATAAACTAACACATGTTTCTGGGGAAAATATTAGAAGTTATTATAAAGAGCAGTCACCAAACATCTAGATTGGATAAGCACAACAGCTATTGATCTTTCAAAGACACCAACAGCCCTAACTTTAAAATGCTTAACAGACAAGCCTGTATGGGTTCAGCAATGGCTTTAACAACAGAGAAACTGCAGGCCTTGGAAGAACTGGTACAAGAGCAGTTAAATGCTCAGCATATTGATGAATCAACCAGCCCTTGGAATTCTCCTGTATTTGTTATTAAAAAGAAATCTGACAAATGGAGAATGGTAACAGATCTAAGGGCAATTAACAAAGTAATTCAGCCAATGGGTTCTCTACAATCTGGAATTCCTTTACCTACTCTGTTACCTAAAGGATGGCCTCTTATAATTATCAATTTAAAAGACTGTTTCTTTTCAATACCCTTACAAGAAAAAGACAGAGAAAAATTTGCCTTCATGATACCTACTTATAATAATTCTCAGCCTGTTAAGAGATATGAATGAAAGGTTCTCTCACATGGAATGTTAAATAGCCCAATCCTGTGCCAATATTTTGTACACCAGCCATTGGAAATAATATGTAAACAATTTCCCATATCTGTAATTTACCATTACATTGAAAACTCATTACTAGCTGATTCAAATGTAGATACTTTAGAAAGAATGTTTGAAGAAGTATAGAAAATTTTGCCTTGTTGGAGATTAAAAATTGCTCCTGAAAAAATACAAAGAGGAGATTTTATTAATTATTTAGGATATAAAATAGGTCTACAAAAAAATTAGACCCTAAAAGATGCAAATTAGGAGAGTTCAATTATGGACTCTTAATGACTTTCAAAGATTATTCAGAGACATTTCCCATCTATAAACTGTTGTTGGGGTAAAAAATGATGACCTGAGTAATTTGTTCAAAATATTAGCAGGTGACAAGGACATAAGTAGTCCAAAAAAATTGTCAGCTGAAGCTGAGAGAGAATTGGCTTTGGTGGAAAGGATCCACACATGTGGATCATTTGGATCCAAAGCATGATTGCATTTTGGTTACTTTACCCTCTAGACATTCTCCTACAGGAATTTTAATGCAGAGGGATGATACTACATTGGAATGGATATTTCTACCAAATAAACAGAGTAAAAAATTAAAAACTTATGTGGAAAAGATCTCTGAGGTTGATTTTTAAAAAGGAAAATTGTGACCTTGTCACTTAGCAGAAATAGACCCAGTAGAAATTGTAGTACCATTAACTAATGATGAAATTGACAAATTATGGGAAGAATGTGAACTTTGGCAAAGGCTTGCAGTAATTTTTTGGGAGAGATTAACAACAAGTATTCCAAAAGCAATAGAATTAAATTTGTAGAGATCTGCCTCGAATTGTGCAGGAAACACCAATATCTGGAGTCCCTAAATTTTATATTGTTGCAAACCAAAAAGGAAAGGCAAGTTACAAATCAGAAAATTTAAGTAAAGTGGTTTAAAGTCCTTATAATTTTGTCCAAAAAATCAGAATTATATGCCATTCTGATGGTATTAATGGATTTTATGCAAACTCTCATCATAGTTACTGACTCTCAGTATGCAGAAAGAGTGGTCTTACACACTGAAATTGATGAATTTATCCCTGATGAGTTAGAATTAACTTTGTTATTTATTCAGTTAAAAGATATAATCAGAAATAGGAGTCATTCCTTATATGTAACTCACATCTGATCCCATATGGGTCTGCCAGGCTCTCTAGCACAAGGTAATGATGAGATTGATCAACTATTGATAGGAAATGTGCTGGAGGCCTCAGAATTTCATTTAAAAAAATTATGTCAATAGTAACAGTTTGAAAAATTATTTTTCTATAACCTGGCAACAAGCCAAGGAAATTATAAAGCAATGTCCTACTTGTTCTTTATGCAATCGAAGTCCACTACCAGCAGTCTTTAACCAAAGGGAACTCAGAGGAATGAAATCTGGTAGATGGATGTGTTTCATTTCATAGAATTTGGAAAATTGAAACATGTACACCACATTATTGATACCAATTCAAAATCTCAATGGGCAACTGTCTGAATTCCAACAAGTCTGATTCTGTAATTACAGATTTGCTAGAAGTTATGGCCATCATGGGTATACCTGTACAAATTAAAACTGACAATGCTCCAGCATATGTCTCTGGTAAAATGAAACAGGTTTTTGCTTTTTACAATATAAAGCATATTACAGGTATACTACACAATCCTACAGGCCAAGCAGTCATAGAAAGATCAAACCAAACTCTAAAGGATATGCTAAATAAACAGAAAGGGGTAACAAAAAACCTAGAAGTTGATTACATAATGCTCTATTAACTTTGAATTTCCTCAGGGCTGATGAGAAAAGAACAACAGCTGGAGAAAGATATTGGATAATAGAAAAAACTACAGAGTTAAATCAGCCTATATACTTTAAAGATGTGCTGGCCTCATAATGGAAACCAGGATATGTGTTATGTTGGGGACGAGGTTTTGCTTTGTTTCCACTGGAGAGGAAAAGCTGTGGATACCATCAAAATTGATAGAGGTTCGATTTGAACAAAAGAGATCTCTTAATTAGAAGAGGTGATAGTTTATCAACCAGCAGGACTATTCATTTTAAGTTAACTTTTAGGACTAACAAAACTTTTCATTTGATCAGATATAACTTGCCAAAAGGGGACCTCCCCAAAGCTAGGATTAGGGAAGGGTTTTTGTTTTTGTCTTCCAGGAGAATGAAGGCTAAGGAATCTGAAGAACACTGGACAAATAAGACATCTAAAGAAAAAGGACAAATTATCCAGAAAAAAAAATTCTCCAAGAAAAAGATTTTCTGCCGTGAACCATGACCATGTCTAACAGCAACCTTTGAAGTCTCCAAAAAGTTGGTGGGACCCCACAATGATGATTCCATTAGGATGATGATAATGCCATTAAACTGACAAACATCACCCAAAGATTGTCTTTGGACTACAAACTACTCAGAACAATTTCAAGGTGGCTAGCTGAGATGATCCAGCCTCACAGACTACTATAAACAGGACTTGAGGCAAGCTCTGCACTTTCTCATTATGCAGAAACTGGACAACAAATGATACAGCTACCTCTCCCAGGACTTAACAATTAACCCAAAAATTTCTTTTCAGGATCTTCTAAGGATGCCTTCACCCCCAAATACCTGGAAATAATTTTAAGGACATGATGCCCCCATTCCCAAAAGGTGGGATGGGTGGGTTTTGGTCATTCAATGAGTTATGGATATTTGTCATTCTTAAAGATGGTTGGTTACAAGTTGTTATTGGTAATGATCAGAAAAAAAGCTAAATAAAGGAGATTAGATTGAGGGTTCTTGTTTGAAAAAAAGGGAAAAAAGAGGATACAGATAAGAGGTAGATTATTGAATCTACTCTGAAAAAATATAGAAATGATAGGATAAAGGGGTAGATTATTGAATGTACTCTGAAAAAAGGGAGAATATGGATATGATAAGATAAAATGGTAGACTATTGAATCTACTTTTAAGAAGCAACTACTAATTTTAAACATTTATATTGGATTGGATTTTTGTATATTCATACAAATTTTGTATACTGGTACAAATTTGAGATTATTTTTGTTAGAACATACTGTGCATATGTTTCTAATCTTGTTTAAGGTGTTGTACCTATACAATTCATTTAGCAATGTAATGCACATTACTAGTCCTTGAAAGTTATTACTAACTAATTAAGATATAAAGAAATGCAAGTTAGTATTTAGTCATCTATTAAAATTTAACTTGTAGTCATATTAGGTATGTTTTCAAGGTCAAACAGAGATATATTTTAGATAGACAAGTCATCTTCAAACACTTTGTTGATCTACAGAATATGGCATTTAAAATGTTTCAAAAACATAGATTTTTTTTTATAACAATGAGACATGTCTGCTTCTGACAGCACCAATCTACTTCAGAGAAGACAATGGGAATTGAAGAAACTCCATATGGAGTTTATTTTCTTTGTGGCAAAAGTTAGCCACTGGGCAAGAAAGTACCTTTGCCTCAACTGCTGACAGTATGCTGTTCAAATAAACAAGCAGGAAACAAAAGAAAGGATTGCCAAACCTTGCCATGACAAATAGGTCAGCCCTTCAGAAAACCCTGCTTTTTGGATAAGTCTGTCAGATAAACTATGCCTGTAGGCCAAAGATGGATGCCCCAACATTGCAGAGGAACCTTGGGTGACTGTCCTGGCAGCCAGTTGTTTCTGCCATTTCTCACATTAGAATTTGCTTGTTTGTACTTTCTACTTACTTAAGTAATATTATTTCCTTCTCAGGTCTCTGAGGAAGTTGAAGACTAGAACATTATAATTTTCTTTGTTAACAAATTCAGAAAATAAACTCACTGAAGAGGTGTAACGTATGTAAGTTTGACAGACATCAAAATATAGTTTTTGGTTGGTAATACAAGTTAGAATAGAAAGTGAATTAGGTACAACATTTTGGACTCACCAAAATAGGATAAATAATGGAGTATTTTCTCTGAATTTGCCAAATGTTTATGGACTGGACATGGTCAATGTAAGTCTTGATTATATACATTGCATATACTTATAGTACTTCTTGTATATAGTTTTTCTTATATTAGTTATAATTTTCTTTTATTATTTTATACAAAAATGGGAAATGTAGTGATATATTATGTACCCTAATAAAATTTGCCTGAAGGTCAGAGAACAGAACAAGCCACTAGATTAAACATAGATGCCAGACTGTGTTGACACATATCTTTAATCCTATCACTTGGGAGGCAGAGATCTGTCTGGATCTCTGTGAGTTCAAAGCCACCCTCAACTACATGAGATTGACTCAGTCTAGGAGAGAACAGAGCCAGGTAGTGGCAGCACACACCTTTAATCCCAGCACTTGAGATCTCATGCCTTTGCTAGGGAAGCACACATGCCTTAGTCCCAGGAAGTGATGGATAAGTGTAGAAAGGTATACAAGACAAGGAAACAGGAACTAGAGGCCTTTGCAAGCTGAGAAGTCCTAGAGGTAAGACAAGGCAGTGGCTTGTTCTTTTGTCTCTCTGATATTTCAGCATTTACCCCAATATTAGGCTCCTAGGTTTTTTATTATAATACCGTTTTGCAATTTGAGTTGCATGTATGTTTCCAGAATTACCCGTGAAGCCAACTTAATTTACTTATTTTCCTTTTACTGAAAATAGCTTTTTTTCTCACAGAATACATCCTGATTAGAGTTTCACCTACCTTTACTCCTTCCAGTTTCTTCCTCACCTTCCTTTGCATTCATATTCACCCCCTTTCTGTCTCTTATTAGAAAATAAACAGGATTCTATTAGAAAATAGTAAAACAAAAATAAAATAATATCTAAAAAATAAACCTAATACATTGGAATAGGAGACAGTAGCAACAACAAAAGAAAAAAGAAAGAAAAAGAGTCCAAGAAAAGGCACATGAAACATATAGATGCAGAGACCAACTCTTTGGTACTCAGGAATCCAATAACAAAATACTAAATTGGAAGAGAGATGATATCTATATCTCTATATGTATATGTGTGTATGATATATACATGGCATATATATGATAAAAATAAAAAATAAGTATAATTTTTAAAAGAGCCCTGACACAACATTATGAGATAAGAAACCTCCAAAGACGCCTTTGTGTTAGTTTTCTGTTGGCCATCTACTTACTGCTGGGCATGCAGCCTATACTTAAGAGTAGTTTATTTCCCTAGTGACTCTCCCTTGGAGAAAACTACATTTTCACTTGAAAGTGGTTATCAGTTGGAGATAGCTTTTGGGTTAGGGGTGGGCGCATATATTCACTTCTTTCAGGTCTAGGACCCCATCTGGTGTAGACCAGTGCAGGCCCTGTGTATGCTGGCTCAATCTCTGTGAATTCATATGTTCATTGATCCTATTGATTTATAGGAATGTTTTTTCATTGTGTCCTCCATCTCTACTGGCTCTTACACTCTCCCTACCTCTTCTTCTGCAGATTCCTGAGCCCAGAGGAGAAGAATTTGATGGAGACATCCCATTTAGAGCTGAATGTTCCTAGTTCTCTCAATGTCTGCATGATGTGCAGCTGTGGGTCTCTGTATTTGTTCCCATCTTCTCTCATGATGGCTGAGCAAGGCACTGAAGTATGAGTATAGAAGAATGTCATTAGGAGTCGTTATGTTACTATGGTTTTTTGTTTGTTTATTTTTGTTCTGATTTTGTTTGTTTGTTTTTGTTTTAAACAGTATTACTGAATTTTACCCTAGGTCCCTTGGCTATCTAGTTTCAGGGCCTTGGTCATCCAAGCAGTGTCAGGTATGGGTTTCATCTTCTGGAGTTGGCTTTAAGTCAAATCAGATGTTGGTTGGTTACTCCTACAAGCTTTGTGTGACCATTGTACTAGTGTGCAATCAAATGTAAATGCTTACTAATTATCTGTTTCTAAATGGATACGTATTTTACTTCTTGATCCACAGAATAATTCCATTAAAAGAAATGCAGGAAGTATCTTCATCTTAGGACTCTGAAACTTGGAAACACAATACAGTTGGACTTAGTTATTTGGTGGTAAGAATAAACTAGATCTTTAGTGGACATCCACACTGAACTTAAGAGACCTCCCCTCAAAGGAGATTTGGACACACACATAATAGCTTATGAGATAATTATAAAATCATTCATTACCACATTTTCTTTTATCATTTTCAGAATCCCCAACATCAAGACAATTCTCTCTCTCTTCTTAGTGTGTGCATTTCCTTTTTATACACTATTTGTCCACAGATGCTCAAAAGTTTTCATCCTTTTATATTTAAATTAAATAGAATTAATTAAATAGAAATTAATGTAACTTACTATTCCAGTTAATTAAAAAAAATTGTAAGTGCTATACATTTGTACTTACTCAGCTGTGTCAAAACATAAACTATTTTGAGGATTGAATGCGACTTTATGCAATCACACTTAAAAGGAACTGAGGCTCCAGTCTTGTCTGTGTGTTAGATGTTCTTTCAGACCTTACTATAATGACATCAGGCTTATCCCAGATAAATCTCAGAAACTCCTACATGAAACCCTGGAACTGCTATTTTAAAATTGCTCCTTAGGGAACAATAATGTGCAGAAGAGGATTAACTACTAAAAGTGAAGACATCAAAAACTCCCAGTTGATCAAGTTGATTATGAAGAGAAATCAAAGCAAAATGGTCAAATCTGTGTTTATGTTAATATCATGCTGTGCTTGTGGTTATAAATCAAATGCTAAAATGCCAACAGATGTGAAATCTTACATAGCTGGCTGTCTTTGCCAGTGACAAGTGGACTCACAGATAAGGAATTCGTTCATGACTCTCTTAATTCCTTCTTTCTCTCTATAATGTGAACAACCTACCTAAGTATATCTGAAGAATTAAATGTGTATCTAGTGTTTAAAATATCTATATGTCTTCCTAAACTTTAATGATTTCTAGCAAATAAAAGCCATGAACATTCCTTGGAAAATCTTGTCTGAGATAATGACTCTTCAGTAAAGGAAAGTTGAAATTGAAATTTATACATTGATTTCTAGATCACTGTAGTGTTTATTTGGATTGCATAAAAGTATTTATACATTTTATAAATTAGAACACATTGCTGAGCATTTGAAATAACCCTAACCATTCAAAACCCTTTTCTGCTTCCCTTTCTTTAGTTCCATTCATTAATTCTTAGCTATAGTATATTGTACACAATATCACACTTCCTTTATAGTATTACTATTTTAGTTGAAATGAGCTGGGTTGGAATGATTAAAAATATAGCCATTAGTAATGCAGAGAGTAAGGAGTGAATAAAGGTCTCTGCACTAGGTCATTTCTATGTGCACCTGTGAGAAGTCTACTGGAACTCATTAGTATTTTTCCTGTTTGAGGTAGGAGGCACATCCTCTAATCAGCTAGAGAAGCAAAGGCTCCAGTCTCTACGTTCCTCCTTTTACCGAGCTCCAGGTAGAAGTAACAGCTGTACAGAGGGCTTCTGTCCTAACAAAATCTCTAATCTAGGTTCTCTGAGAGAACCTCTTGTGTTAGACAGGTCACACTCTAAATGCATACAGACACACACACACACACACACACACACACACACACACACACACACACACCACTCATACACAGTTTCCTTTTCAGTTTCTGTGGTTCTTAATGTTCTTATTGGGACCTTATTAAAATATAAGTAAATTATTTTGTTAAATAAATAGTCAAGTTGGAAAATTAAAGGCTTCAGTTAAGAACTGATCTTAGGATACAAAAAGCATTAGTTTATGGAAATTTCCTTTTCTATTCATTCTCTGGGGTCTAATGAAAAACAACAATGAATATTTTATTTATTTTGTTGCTAATATTTTAGAACCTTTGAAAGTGCACCAGACTATTCTGAATTTGACAGGCACATTAATTAAAACAATAAAGTACATTTTATACATGCTAATATATTAAAGAGTTTCACATTATGAAATATGTATTACTAGTTTTGTAATGGGAAGAATCAGAATGATATTAAAACAAAAATATTTGCTGGACCATAGTGCCATTTAGCTTTCTTAAAAATGAAAATGATAATGAAATATAAACTTTAAAGATGATTAAATTTCAAAAGAAAATATGTTATAAGATAACATTCATGATGTTTTCATTTTGGTTTCTTCATGCCATAAATGCTGAAGTTGGAGCTGAATTTAGTGAATTGCTTTCTATAGATAGTATCCTCATTAGGTATGTTCCCACACACATGAGTGTTCAAGGTTGTATGTTTTAGGCTTTGCAGAATAGATACTGAAAAGTTTTAAGGAAATTTTATTAAAGTGCATATTTGATCCCCACACACTGTGTAGCACATGAGCAGAATACATTTGTTCCCCACAGCACTAGAAGCTGAAAAACCATGATGATATCAGACCCTGAACCAGGATCAGTGTATGACACGGCTATCTCCCTTCTAAGGTTCTTGCCAGAGAGTGCTTTCTCTATGTATTCCCATGGAGGAAAGGCAATGAAACTCTCTTGGCCTTGATGCCATTCCTGGGATAAAGCTGTTGAGACTTAATGATTTTCCTAAGGGATCTTCCAAAAACCATGCCTATATCATCACCCTGGTCCATCGGATTTCTAAACGTAACATCAGGGACTCAAAACATGCAGTCCATCACAAAGATGAGCACAGAAAATCAGTGATGGACCTTTTAAAGAATCAGAAGCTGCTATGAGGTCTTGGAACTATGAGAGGAAAGTGAAGTTGTGTGGACTAAACAGGAGGCACAGCAGGAGGTTTCTCTGCTGTTCTAAGAACGATTGCTGTTTTGTATACTGGATCTTCCAGGATCTCACATAAATGCATATGTCCACACTTCATAATCAAATTATGTTGTTATTTGATACTCTGCCTCAACTGCATCTTTCACATTCTTATAAGTACATTAGAACATCTACATATTTTGAGAATCTTTTATGATATTACTTGTTTGAAGAGGTTTGTAGTTGACATGTAAGACTTGTGTTATAATGAATCACATTAATGTCTCATTGTGATGAGGTGATGGTTGGAGAAGAAAGGAGAAATTTACTGCATAGTGTGAAAATTCATGTGGCATTCCTATAGATGTGTAGTAAGTAATAAGCTCAGGTGAACAATATCCCCTCACTCTGTTTGGGGTGCTGTAATTCAGCAATATCTACTTATGTCATGAAAATCAAGATATAGGCCAGCTGGCAGTGGCGCATGCCTTTAATCCCAGCACTCGGGAGGCAGAGCCAGGAGGATGTCTGTGAGATGGAGGCCAACCTTGTCTACAGATGAGATCCAGGACAGGCACCAAAACTACACAGAGAAACCCTGTCTTGAAAAACCAAAAAAAGAAAGAAAGAAAGAAAAAGAAAAGAAAATCAAGATATAGAGGGTTGCAAATAAAGGACTAAAACTGAACACTTGTGGTCAATTGAGGGATACTAAGCCCTTTAACAGACTCTTAACAGACATTTAGCCAGTAGTAAACAAAAGGAGGGTCAATGTATGGAATAAAACATGTAAGAAAACATTCTAACTTAAGAAGGTTTTGAGTTCTAATTACAGTGAAAACTCAGATAGCCACAAGATTGTACAACAGTCTACTTGTTATGCCAGGGGTGACTCCAAAGCTCAAGTACAAGGCAGCTGCTTCAAAGGTTTTTGATCTGGCACAACTACTTGTGAGTGCCTACATATTTCTTCAAAAATCTAGTATCAGGATAAGATTTTAACAATGGTTTTATTCCTTTTCATTTTTTTATGTAGTTCACTCTATATCCCTCTCCCTTATGCCCCCTTCTTCCTGCTGGAACACTTCTCAACAAGACCCCTTCTAATGCAATGTCTTCTTTTTGTGTGTGACCCACAGACTTTAACTGGATTTTCTTGCCTAAGAATGGACAGGATAATATTTACTGGAGCAAGGTCAGTTGCCATCAGTCCCTATGAGAAGAGTGTGAACTCATGGATAACCTAACCCATGATGAAATGTCTCTTGGCCCAGTCTTGTTCATTAGTGTAGTGGTAATGTCATTTCCAAAGATATCTTTTTGCTGCAGACCTCTCTGACCTTGGCTCTTACTAAAATTTTAGTTGATGAAATTCAGTAATTTATACTTCTGCTGATAAAGAAAAAATAACAACAAAGAGGATATCACACACACACACACACACACACACACACACACACACACACACACACACTTACAATTGGCTATCAGAGACTTACATTTTCACATGTCCTACAGTGGCCTCTGTCATTTTTCTTTTTCTTTTTTTTAAAAAATATTTTCATTTTATAATTAACTTAATTTCACATATCAGCCACAGATTCCCCTATCCTCCCTCCTCCCCCCAGGCCCCCCAATCCACCCCCCATTCCCACCTCCTCCAAGGCAAGGTCTCCCCTGGGGAGTCAGCCCAGCCTGGTAGACTCAGCCTAGGCAAGTCCAGTCCCCTCCTCCCTACACCAAGGCTGAGCAAAGTGTCCCAGCATGGGCCCCAGGCTCCAAAAAGGCAGCCAAGGTGTTATTTTTCATTTAAGCTCCTACTTTCCTTCGTGGCAGGTTCTTTATTTAAATACCAATCAATTTGATGTGAAAGATGCTTAGATTTTTCCTTAGCACATTCCCTTTCTTTCTGTAGAAAGCCATAAATTTTGTGGAAATATTCAGTGGTGATCCATTTTAAATTAGACAATAATAACCTATGTTAACATTTTGGGTGATTTATGAATGTAACCGAGTGACAACAGAAGATGAAGGGAAGATTGACGGCTTGGAGATATCAGTGTTCATGCACCTCCAGTGAAATATTCTCTCCTGTAATTTCTGTTGGACAGGTTGCAAAGCAGCAGCTCATGTTAAAGGATTAAAGTCAGATTCAGAGAGCTGAGATTTTTAACAGGAAATCATCCCTGCACTTTAACATGCAAATAAATTTATAAAATATACTTTTGAAATGTTTTTCATGGTCTTCAAATTTTATGATAATTTTATTTCTGTCTTCTTTGTTAATTAATGATTTCTGTATGATATATAACAATCTTTTTAAAAATTTTGGATAACTGGAACAATTTTGAAAATATCATCGTATTTCCCTAACTAGTATGTAATATAGTGAGAGAGAGTGTGTAGATGACATCATTATGGCATCATAAAAGTTGGAAATTAAATGGCCCAACAAGTTTGTTTTCTTAACAATATCTTAGCATCTAATACGACAGGAAATCTAAACTTTTCACAATGGTCTGGCAACAAAGTTTGTCTAAAGAGGATAATTTAAAATGTTTTTTACTCAAATTTGTGTGTACAAAACTTACATAATTTACAAATAATCATTATCAATATTGTTAATTTCATCTCATTGTGACTTTTTTAAAATGAAGTTTAACATGTAGGTGATGATGAAGAAAAGAATATTTAGCAATGTAGAGGATGGCCCAAACATTCTCTCATCAGGGCTCTGCTTAGGAAACCACCACAGTGAGCATGCCACTGATCCACAAGCCGAGACAGTAGAACAAACGTTCAAGCAGACTTTGTGTGCACCCTTGACCACTGCCTTTTGTTTTTTTATTTTTTCAAATAATGGAGATAATGTGTTAATTGCTTGTGGGTTTTGTTTTGCTTGAGTAATTATTTGTCTGTTTAGGAGGAAGGGATGGAGAACTTTAAAACAGGACATCATCTAGCATGGACTCTTTTGAGGTCACTATGGTAGAAGCTCACTAGAGTACTGGGTAAACTTTTACTATGAAGACCACATTCTGTTCACTCCAGGCAGGACACCAGTTACAGACCAAAGAAACCATTCCAGCCAAGCATGGGGTGGTGAAGTAATGAGTTTAATTACTTACAGGGATGTAGAACACTAACTAGTGCCTATACCACAGAATAAATGTCTTCCTCCATATCATCTGTCGAAGTGGGGGTTTCATGAAGCCCTTCTTACTTAACTATGGAATTGCAGTGAGTCCAGTGGTGTGCAAGCTGCCTTTGGATGTTCACAACTGCCGAGAATGTCCAGCAGTAACCATGTCCAGAAGAGAGCATTTCACGAGAATCAGAAAGATAAATGGACTTTCTGGGCATTGTGGGAATATGTCTGTACAGTCTGTAGCAAACTGAATCATATTTGTTTACGTACTTGCCTTCCCACACTAAGCAGAAAGTTCTTTGAACTGAGGGATTGTATTTGGTCTGATATACAGTAGGTAGGGTGTATGGTTGAGGAGTAAATCAATGTGTTCAATAAATGGGGCTAGGTAGCTGAATGCTGGTATTTTGAGGAAAACAAATTATAACTTCTGCAAACAACAGGAAGGTCAACTAGGTTTATGTACTTATGAAATCAGCAAATCCATGTAAAGACTGTAGGAGAGGTCACAGAGGTGCAGTCAGGACCCATTACAGTGTAGAAAAAGAATTCATCTACATTATAGAAGAAGAAAACCACCTTTGCTGACACTTAACTTTTTTCAGAAAACTCTTTATTGAGTTTGATATTAATCTTTTTTTCTTTTTTTATTAAGAAAAAGTTTTTATGCACTTTACATACCAATCAAAGATCCCCCTCTTCCCTCCTCCTGCCTGTCCAACCTCCCCCTCCCAATCCACCTCCTATTCTCTCCTACAAGAAAGTAAGGCCTGCCATGGGGAGGTACGTGTTGTAGAGGCAGGTCCAAGCACCTCCCCCTGTCTCAAGGCTGTGCAAGGTGTTCCATCATAGGCAGTGGGCTCCGAAAGGCATGCTCATGCGCCGGAGATGGATTCTGACCCTACTGCCAGGGGCCTCCCAAAGCAGAACAAGCTACACAACTGTCTCACCGTGCTGGCTCCACAGCTGATGATCTAAATTTCATGAGTTCCACTAGTTTGGTTTTGTTCTCTGTAGATTTCACTATCATGATCTTGATGCCCCTTGATTATAGAATCCCTCTTCTCTCTCTTCAACTGGACTCCTGGAGCTCGGCCTGCTGTTTGGCTGTGAATCTCTGCATCTGCTGCCATCAGTTATTGAAGAAAGGCTCTATGCTGACAGAGTATCCACCAGTCTGATTACTGGGGTAAGCCAGTTCAGGCACCCTCTTCACTATTGCTAGTAGTATAAGCTGGGGTCATCCTTAAGGATTCCTGGGAACTTCCCTAGCACTTGGTTTTTCCCCACCCCCATGACGTCTCCCTCTACATGGTATCTCTTTCATTGCTCTCCCACCCAATCCTTGTTCCAGCTCCACCATACCATTCTCTTACACTCTTATCCCCCATCCCCTATCTTCCATTGCCCACACATAATCCCCAGTTTACTCATTCAGATCTCATCTATTTCCCCTTCCCAGGGCGATCCATGCATCCCTCTTTGGGTCCTCCTTATCAGCCAGCTTCTCTGGATCTGTGGGTTGTAGTCTGGTTATCCTTTGCTTTACATCTAGTATGCACTTATGAGTGAGTACAGACCATGTTTGTCATTCTGAGTCTGGGTTACCTCACTCAGGATGATATTTTCTAGTTTCATCCATTTGCCTGCAAATTTCATAATGTCATTGTTTTTTACTGCTGAGTAGTTCTCCATTGAGTGTATGTACCACATTTTCTTAATCTATTCTTCGTTTGAGGGGTATCTAGGTTGTTTCCAGGTTCTGGCTATTATGAATAATGCTGCTATGAACATTGTTGAGCATGTGTCCTGGTGGTATGATTGAGCATTCCTTGGGTATATGCACAAGACTGGTATAGCTGGGTCTTGAGGAAGATTGAGTCCCAATTTTCTGAGAAACTGCCATACTGATTTCCAAAGTGGCTGTACAAATTTGCACTCCCACCAACAGTGGAGGAGTGCTCACCTCCTCCACATCCTCTCTAACACAAGTTATCTTCAGTATTTTTGATCATAGCCATTCTGACAGGTGTAAGATGGTATCTCAGAGTCATTTTGATTTGCATTTCCCTGATGACTAAGGATGTTGAGAAATTCCTTAATGTATTTCAGTCATTTGAGATTCTTCTGCTGAGAATTCTGTTTAGCTCTGTAACCCATTTTTTAATTGGATTGTTCATTATTTTGATGTCTAGTTTCTTGAATTCTTTATATATTCTGGATATCAGCCCTCTGTCAGATGTGGAGTTGGTGAAGATCTTTTCCCATTTTGTAGGCTGCCACTTTGTCTTCTTTACTGTGTCCTTTGCCTTACAGAAGGTTCTCAATTTCAGGAGGTCCTATTTATTAATTGTTGTTCTCAGTGTCTGTGCTATTAGTGTTATATTTAGAAAGTAATCTCCTGTACCAATGCGTTCAAGACTACTTCCTACATTCTCTTCTATCAGGCTCAGTGAAACCGGTTTTATATTGAGGTCCTTGATCAACTTGGACTTGAGGTTTGTGAATGGCGATAAATATAGATCTATTTGCAGTCTTCTACATGTTGACATCAAGTTTTGCCAGCACCATTTGTTGAAGATGCTTTCTTTTTTCCATTGTACAGATGTGGCTTCTTTGTCAAAAATCATGTGTTCATAGGCATGTGGGTTAATGTCAGGTATGGTGATATTTTATTTTTATGTTCATAAAGTTTGCTTGGGGATCAGAGGTTACAGCCAGCCATAAACAGAGTCAGGCAGTGGTAGCACACGACCTTAATCTGATCATGGCAGGCAGAGACTCTGTGTGTTCAAGGACACAGCCAAGCGTGATGACACATGCCTTTAATCCCAGTACTAACCATAGAGACCTGGAGGTCTGTATAGACAGGCAGTGATGAGCAAGTGATGTGGCTAGGCTTAGAGCCAATGAAAAGGCAGAACAGGAAGGCAATAAATGCACAGGTTAGACAGGAAGAAGCTCTCTTGGGAAGCTATGGTGACGTGGTGAGCTAAGGTTAGTTGGCAGATATTGCTCTGATCTCTATGGCTTTCACCCCTGTATTTGGCTCTATATTTCTTATTTAATAAGACTGTTTAGAAATTCGTCTATAGTCAGGATCTTCAGTTGGATTCCATTGGTCCACATCTCGGTTTTTTATGCCAATACCAAGCTGCTTTCATTACTATAGCTCTATAGTAGAGCTTGAGGTCAGGGATGGTGATACCTCCAAAGGTGGTTTTGTTGTACAGGATTCTTTTAGCTATCCTGGGTTTTTTGTTTTTCCATGTGAAGTATATTGATACAAATGTAAATTTATATCTGTCATACTTTATGTATGTTCTACTTCTGATTAGGATATTCAGTATATTGATATATATTTAAGATTATTGTCATATTGCATATCACACTATATATTCCTACCTCTGTTATAAATATCTTGTGCATTGTCACAATTTTGAAGTCATTGTTCTTTACCATACATTTGCTTATAGACTGTTTACCTTGTTTATGTGAAGCCTTAGTCCTTAGTTTATTTCGATAGATAAGACTTATAGATTTATAGTCACCTATGCTTGTCATCTCTATAGTTACGTTAGTTAGGTTATCCAGATTTACAGATACATAGGTTAGATGGACAGGTAATCTTCAAACAGTTCATAGACCTAGAGAATATGGCATTTAAATAACTTAGAATTCTGTTGATGTGAGACACAATTGCTCCTGGCTGAACCAATTTGTTCCCGAGAGAATGTTGGGCTTCTAAGACATTTCCATTTGAAAGTTTGTCTTCTTGGCACAAAATGACCTACTGGGCAAAGAACTGCCCTTGCCTCGATGGCTGACAGTACAAATGCAATGCTGTCCTTTCTGGACAAGCGGGACACAAAGAAAGCGACCACTGTACTCTGCCAAGACAGGGTAAGATGGTCTTTCAGAATTCCTGCTTCTGAAAATGGTCTGTCAGATACTTTAGGCCTGTAGCCAATTTGAATGCACCAACAATGCTGAGAAACATTAGGTGACTGTCCAGGCTGCCAGCTGTCTCTGTCTACTCTTGCAAGATTCCCAAAAGTTGCTTGCATCCATCTACCATTTCTCAGGTACCATTATATTCCTTCTCAGGCCTTTGATGGGGTTGAAGACTAGCAGTTATAGTTACAACTTAGTAGATAGAACATATTAAGTATTAGATTCAGGTTCTTTAGGATAGGACACCTTTTGAAATGATCTTTGTAACATGCCATTTACCTATGCTCTATATTTCTCTGGATTTTAGTATGTGTTTCTTGCTTGATATTGTTTGCTTTGGTTGTAGTTCCATCTTATCTAGGTCATTATCTCTCATTATTCCTGGACAATATTTGATAACCATTCCTTTGTATATAGTCTTGTATTAGGTTAGAACTTTCATATTTAGACAAAATGGGGGAGATGTAGTGGGTAGCCATTCCAGCTTTGATCTGGAAGTCCCAACCCCCATTGAGACTTCGGCAACTGTCACACCTACAAGGCGGGGCCAAGGGAGGTGCCTGGAGACCTGAGATCTGGATGGGCCAGCGCTCTCTCTCTCTGTTCCAGGACCCTGGACGGTGGAGGTGGGCCAAGCAGAGCTCCAGAGAACACCACTGGACTGCGATACTCCTTCCCCAGACCCGGTGACCTACCTATCCCTTAATTTGTAAGTTACGCCATTAAATAAATCCCCTTTTAACTACGTGGAGTGGCCTTAATAATTTCACCAATAGGAAGTAATTTTAAGAAAACGACTCTCACATTCCCAAGAGGTGGGATGGGAGGTTTTTGGTCGTTTAATGAGTTTTGGATATTGTTATTGTTTACAATGGTTGGTTACAAGTTGTTAATTGCTAATGGTCAGGAAAAAAGCTGATCATGGAGATTAGATTCAGAGGTTTTGTTTTAAAAAAAAAAGAAAAAGAAAGAAGAGACTATAGATATGAGGTAGATCACTGAATCTACCCTGAGAAAAAAGATAAAGAAATAATAAGATAAATGGGTAGATAATTGAATCTACTCTAACAAGAAAAAGGGGGCCGGGCAGTGGTGGCGCACGCCTTTAATCCCAGCACTCGGGAGGCAGAGCCAGGCGGATCTCTGTGAGTTCGAGGCCAGCCTGGGCTACCAAGTGAGTTCCAGGAAAGGCGCAAAACTACACAGAGAAACCCTGTCTCGAAAAACCAAAAAAAAAAAGAAAAAGAAAAAGGGGAAGATATAAAAATGATAAAAGGTAGATTACTGAATCTATTATGAAAAGAAAAATACTTTTAAAAAGGAACTACTTGTTTTAAATAGGATAAGTAATGAAAATTTTTGTCTGAGTTTATCAAATATTACTGGACTGGACATTGTTATATATTATAGAAGTTTTTTGTCTGAATCTGTCAAATGTTAATGGACTAGACATTGTTAATGTAATTCTTGACTGTATATATTGTATATACTTATTGGATAGTTTTTCTTTATTAGTTATAAGCTTTTTTTAATTTTAGACAAAATAAGGGGAAATGTGGTAGTATTGTGTTCCCCAAAATATTGTACACCGTAATAAAGTTATCTGGGGTCAGAGACAGAACAGCCACTAGATACAAATGCTAGAAAATGGTGGCACTCACACCTTTAATCGTATCATTCCAGAGGTAGAAATCCCTCTGGATCTCTGTGAGTTCAAGGCCACATTGGAAACAACCAGGCATGGTGACACACGCCTTTAATCCCAAGAAGTGAGCCTTTAATCCCAGGGAGTGGGCAGAAAACAGGAAGATACATAAGGCATGGAGACCAGAAACAAGAAGCTTTTCAATGGTTAAGGTTTCAGGCTTTGGAGCAGCAGTTCACCTGAGATTCATTCTGGATGAGGACTCAGAGGCTTCCAGTCTGAGGAAACAGGATCAGTTGAGGAACTGGCGAGGTGAGGTGGGCTGTTCTGTCTCTCTGATCTTCCAGCATTCACCCCAATACCTGGCTCAGGTTTGATTTTATTAATAAGAACTTTTAAGATTCATGCTACACTGATAGAATCCTGTGCTGAAACCATCTGGTCCTGGGCTTTTTTTTTTTTTTTTTTTTTTGGTTGGGAGAATTTTAATGACTGTTTCTATTTATTTAGGGGTTATTGGTCTATTTAAATTGTTTATCTGGTCTTGATTTAACTTTAGTATGTGGTACCTATCCAGAAAATTGTCCATTTAGTTTAGATTTTCCAATTTTGTGAAGTACAGGTTTTTGAAGTATGACCTGATGATTCTCTGGATTTCCTCATTGTTTGTTGTTATGTCTCCCTTTTCATTTCTGATTTTGTTAATTTAGATTTGCTCTCTCTGCCTTTTGCTTAGTTTGGATAAGAGTTTGTCTATCTTGTTGATTTTCTCAAAGAACCAACTCCTTGTTTTATTGATTCTTTATATTGTTCTCTTTGTTTCTATTTTATTGATTTCAGTCCTCAATTTGATTATCTCCTGGCATATATTTCTCCCAGGTGACTTCACTTCTTTTTGTTCTAGAGCTTTTAGGCATGCTGTTAAGTTACTAGCGTGAGATTTCTCCAACTTCTTTATGTGGGCATTTAGTGCTATGAATTTTCCTCTTAGCACTGCTTTCACAGCATCTCATAAGTTTGAGTATGTAGTACATTCATTTTCACTGAATTCTAGGAAGTCTTTAATTTCTTTATTTCTTCCTTGACCCATTGGTGATTCAGTTGATTATTATTCAGTTTCCATGAGATTATAGGTTTTCTGTAGTTTTTGTTGTTGTTGAAATCTAACTTTAAGCTATGGTGGGCCAATAAAATATAGGAGGTTATTTCAATTTTTTTGTTTCTGTTGAGATTTGCTTTCTGACAGAGTTTGTGGTCAATTTTAGAGAAGGTTCCATGGGGTGCTGAGAAGAAGGTATATTCTTTTTTGTTAGGGTAGAATGTTTTGTACATATCTATTAAGTCCATTTGAGACATAACACCTGTTAGGTCCCTAATTCCTCTGTTAAATTTCAATCTGGCAGATCTGGTGTTTTCTTTGACTGTCAAATCTATTTCCTCTGTTGCATCCTCTATGCCAGAGAGTCTCTCTTCCATCTCTTGTATTCTGTTGTTTATGCTTGCATCTGTAGTTCCTGTTCATTTACGCAGATGTTCTATTTCCAGCATTTCCTTGGTTTCTGCATCTTCCTTGTTTCTATTTCAATTTTCAGGTCTTGAACTGTTTCCTTCACCTGATTAATTGCTTTTTCTTGGTTTTCTTTAAGGGATTTATTGATTTCTTCCATTTTTTTGCTTGTCTTTTCCTCTATTTTTTTACGGAATTCTTCATTTCCCCTTTAAAGGCCTCTATTATCTTCATAAAGTTATTAAGGTCACTTTCTTCTGCTTCTTCTACATTGTGATGTTCACATCTTACTGTTGTAGAACTGTTAGGTTCTGGTGATGCCATATTCCTCTTTATGTTGTATGTATTTTAGCACTGGCATTTCCCATCTCTTCCTCCAATAGATGCAAGTGGTACCTGTGTCTGAGGGAGCTGCTCTCGGTCCAATCTGTGCTTACTGTGTCTGTACCTTAGGGGGCCCCACTGAGTCCAATCTTAACTCTTGGTCTAATTGGAGCTGGCAGATTCTGTGTCTCAGGGAGCTGCTCTTGGTACAATGAGAGCTCTTGGTCCATTGAGAGCCATTGGACTCTGTGTCTCAGGAAGCCACTGGGGTCTCAGTGGGATGGGTAAGTTTGGGGTAGGGTTGGGTCTTGTAGATTTCAAGGTCTGATGGGGGGTTTTGGTGGGGGAGCCTGCCCACAGGAGTCTTCCCTGCTAGCCAGCAACTGGAACAGAGATGAGTGGGGGCTCCTAGGGACTGGCTGTGTCCCAGGGCCTAGCAACATTTAATATTTTATTGGCTATTGACTCATTTCTCAGTATTCTAGATGAGCATATATCTCCTTAGTGTCAGGGAAAGAGGAGTGAACATTCCTAAGTGGGTCCTTCCTACTGCCATGCTGCAATTAATCAAGTCTACATATGAATCTTTATGTTAATTAAATGACCCTCTAAAATGGATGATCAGCTTTAAATTTTACAGAAAGATATCAATACCTACTAATACAAATGAAGAAAAGTTGACAGAGTTGATGGACTGCCTTCTTCCTAAGATTAAACTTTCTGTCAGCCACATTATGAAATGAAAGTGATAAATAACGAATTTTATATGAACATGTTAAAGAAAAGCTTCCAAAGTATCCTATCTTCTGCAAAAATAAAAAATCATAAGCATTATTAACAAGTCTTCATTTGTATAATTTATAATATATGTATAATGCTTATAGACTATAAATAAAATATTACTAGTAACACATAATTTTTATATAGTTATATGTGTGCTTTTATAAACACACACATATTAGCTGTACTATATATATGCATGATTGTAAGTTTATGCAGTACTGTATATCAAAACCAGATCTTCGTTCATTCTAGGCTAGCACTCTACCAACTGAGCCACATCTCCAGCCTTAATGAGCCTTTGATTCTCACTATACATTCTTAACTTCTAATGTGGTATCTGTTATTAATATGGGTTTGACCACAAGTTTGCTTGTGGAGATATTTTATTTGTGCTGAAATGTGGTGATATTTTATTTGTGCTTTGATAAATAAAACTTGCCTGGGAGATCAGAGGAAAAAATCCAGCCATTATAAGTAAACAAAGAAATCAGGCAATGGTAGCACATGCCCTTAATCCTATCACTTAGCAGGCAGGATCTCTGTGTGTTCAAGACTACACTGGAAAAAGAGCCAGGTGTGGTGGCACATGCCTTAATTCCCACACTAGTTAACCATGGAGGTCTGGAGGTCTGTACAGACAGACAGAAAGTGACAGAGCCGTGTAGGAAGAGGAAGTGATGTACCTGGACAGACAGCAAATTAGATGACAGAACAGCAAGGCATATAGACGTGGGTAGACAGGAAGTAGCTCGCATTGGGAAGCTGCAGAGTTGGTGAGGTAAGGTTGGCTGGTGGCTTTCCCTATTTTCCTGATCTCTCTAAGACTTTCACCCCTATATTTGGCTCTGTGTTTTTTATTTAATAAGACCATTTAGAAATTCATCTACATTTGTTCTCATTTTTTCTCCTGAATTTTGGTTTTGTAAGTATAAATCTTTACTACATCAATTTTAGAGGTAGAAGTGTAAAAATCAGAAGGTCCAATTTGGGTAGATCATTAACTAATTCTATTTTCTTTTTGAGAAGTTTCTGAAAATAACTGAAGTTAGCTTTGAATATGGTTATTCTTCTCCAAAATGATTCTTGATATTGGAGTGTTTGCTGAATGAGAAATATAAGAATTCTATTCTACTAGCTCCAATTACACCAATTAGGGGATCATGAAGACTACTTTTGAAATATCCCATACTCAATGTTGACAAAATACTAGAGACATATTTGATAATATTCATTCACATAAATCAAGCACATATTTAAAAATTGACTAAACTTCATTTATAGTATGTATCTAATTTCATTTATTTACTTAATTTATTTCATTTTTCCTTATTCAGAAATGAATACACTATTCTAACTGAAAATAAAAACTATTATTTTATAATTTAATACATATAATATAATTGGAGAACTGTTTAGTTGGGGAATCAATTTTAATTACAATATATAGTTAGTTTGCTGGTAAATAAATGCAGTAAAATAATGTCACATAACAATTAGTATGGGTTTTACCACTAGACTAAGAAAGTAGAAATGAAACTATCCTCACTCACCACAAGGCATTGCCCAATCAATCACTGTATTCATTCACAGAAAAACACTGATTAGCTAGAAATATTTTTTTAGCCCATACAGTCCACATTTTCTGGAGTTTTATGTTTTGTAAAACTTTCTTTTGAGCCTCATAAAACAAAATCATTGTTTGCAGTTGCTTGCCATTATAGCATCCCTTTCTCAGCGTCTAGAGAGAAAACAGTAGTACATATACTAGAAAAGTCAATAAATGCCAATATATTTCATCTCATAGGTATGTTATTTCAAAAACAGCTTCTAGTGAGAAATTTAAAGAAAAATGGATAAATTAAAAAGAACTTCAAAGTTCTATTAATGATAAGATTAGAACATCACCTTAGAATCATTCATTCCCTCAGTTTGCTGATGAGAAGGCTCATATATGTTCCATGATTAACCTGCCCAAACTTTGTATCATATGGCTATCATTCTGTAGTGCCATAAATTACCTTGCTTGACATTATGCAGATAGGGGGAATATTTTTTTCTTACATGATACTTGAAAATACTTAAAAGTTGGGGCATTGAAGAGAAAAGTATGAAAATTGATGATATGATTTGTTTGGACATTATAGAATTACAAATATGTGTACACATTCACACATGAACATAGAATAAACAGGCAGATAGATTCAAACATAAAAATCCAAGGTTATAAAGGCAACTTAGATGATTGTTGCTGGAGAACTACTCTATGGCGGGTTTGTGGCATGCATGCAGGCTTGACCTACGCTATATTACACAGAGGTGTCTCCAAGCTGCGCACTATGCTGTGTGTTGGATATAGTTTTTGCTAGTTAAAAAAAAAGGTTTCTGAGTTACACACTGCTTTGATAGAACTGCTTCTGATAGCTGATGGTACACACGGCTCCAGACCCAGAGCCAGTGGTAAACTGTACCACCGCCATGTTGGGAAGCTTACAGGGGTGGGACCATCAGCCACAGTGCCGTTTCAGTCTTACAAATGCTGCAGTTTAAAGCAATAGGTTCACAATAAGACAGATTCAGATGGAACAAGACTTTAAATGCTTTACAATGTGTGTAAAAATGTATGTAGGCTTGGAAGAGAGAGAAAAAGGAATATATACAGTTATATAAAGAAACACATAGTTTTAAAAAATAAAGTCTTTAAAGAGACAGTAAAGGCAGTATAAAAAATAAGCCACGTAAAGATGGATATTACACAGAGAATCTGGATTGTGTTGTCTTTGGGATTTTTAACTGGAAAGAGATATTTGATTATAAAGGCAGTGGAGTTAAACCAATATGTATATTTTAAAGATACCTTGACTTCAAAATTTGGATCTAAGGATATGTTGCTTTGGAAAGGAGGCTCTGCTTTTGTTTCCACAGAAAGCCGGAGGCTATGGATTTGTTCCAGATTAAGTTACATCAGGTTTGACCAGTCAAGACCCCCCGAAAGTTCTCTGATGACACCATGGCCCAGATGATCCAACATCCAGAACAGTTTCAAGACAACTGGCTCAGACAATACACCCTCATGGACTACTCCATAATCCTAAAATTTTCTTTGTGTCCCCATAAGATACAGCACCCCCCTTCAGCAGGAAGTAGTAAGAAAAGCTATGCCCAAATTCCCAAATATACCAAATTGGCTTGGGAGATGGAATTGGCTCACTCCTTCTCTAAACCCACACATATTGCTAAAAAAAAAAAAAAAAAAGGTTAAGAGATTCTTTTGTCCAATATCAGAAGAGCTCTCTGGTGTGGGACAGAGAAAAATCAATATTTTTATTTAAATCAGGTTGATTATAAATGCGATTTCTTTCTAAAGAACAAAAAAGGGGTATGATATAAATATGATAGGATGAAAGAATTGATTAATGAACCTACTTTTAAAGAGTAACAACTTGTTTAGAAATGTTTTACATTGCTATGGATTTCAGTTTATTGATACAAGTTTAAATTTAATTTTTTAATACTGTATATATATTTCTACTCTTGTTTGAGGTATTATGTTTATGTAACTCATTTAGATTGTAGTAGATAATTTAAAAATACAGATTAATAATTTGTCTTCTATGATAGTCAAACTTATAGTCATGTTAAGTTTTCTGGGTATACATAGATATATTTCAGATAGATAGGTAATCTTCAAACACTTCAAAGACCTACAGAATATGGCATTTAAAATGTTTTTAAAATTTAGACTTTCTGGACAGTGAGATATATCTGCTCCTGGCAGTACCAGATTTACTTCAGTGAGGAGGATGGGCATCAAAGACACTCTATATGGAGTTTATCTTCTTCTTGGCAAAAATAGCCATTTGGGCAAGAAACTGTTCTTGCCTGGACTGCTTGATCAACTGGACATGCAGGACCCATGGGAAGGTGACCACTGAACTTTGCTTGTTAAAATGGTCCTTTAGGTTACTGCTTCACAGCGGAAACTACCAGACATTCTACAGGACACAGAGAGAAGTGACTGAGAGACTCTAGGCCTGTGGGCTGAAGACAGGTACCCCAACTTTACAAAGGAACATTAGGTGACTGTCCAGACTGCCAGCTGTCTCTGTCTACTCTCACAAGACTCCCTAAAGTTGCTTGCATCCTTCTCCCATTTCTCAGGTAATATTATATCCTTCTGAGGTCTTTGATGTAGTTGAAGACTAGATAGTTATAAATTCTTTAGTTATGATAAAAAATAAGTTAGATATGAAACCTTAGACTCACAAATATAGGATAGATAAGGTATCTTCTTTAATTTTGCCAAATACAAATAGACTAGATATTATAAATAGACTAGATATTGTAACTGTAATTCTTGCTTGATAATTGTTTTGTTATATGTAATTTTACTATGTAAAAGTTAAAACCTTCCTTTTTGAAAAAAAAAATGGGAAGTGCTGTGGATATTGTTTTGTATAAATAAAATGCTGATTGGCCAGTATCCAGGCAGGAAGTATAGGTGGGACATGCAGAGAAGAGAATTTTGGGAAGTGGAAGGCTGAGTCAGAGAGACACTGCCAGCCACTGCCATGACAAGGAAGATGTAAGGTACCAGTAAGCCACGAGTCATGTGGCAAAGTATAGATTAATAGAAATGGGTTAATTTAAGATATAAGAACAGTTAACAAGAAGCCTGAGCCATTAGGACAAACAGTTTAAATAACATAAGCATTTGTGTGTTTATTTTATAAGTGGGCTGTTGGACTGATGGGGCTTGGCGGGACCCGGAGAGAAAACTCTCTAGCTACAGATGATTGTTGATTTGATATATATCTATAAATGTGATAAACATAGATTATTCTGTGAAATACTCATATTGGAATTCTGACAAATGAGAATTCCCTGTCAATTCCCATTGCTTCACTTAACTACAGATTAAGTACTGTAGGTTTCAATGTTGTTTTTCTTTGTTCATTTTCTGTTAAGGTTTCAGAAATTGTTCACTCATCAATGCACCAAGGTTGTAAAGTAAAATAATGATAAGTGAAGCTAATATGTGCATGCAGAACAAATATATTTTCTAAAAGTTCCCGAATTATTGGCTTTGTTGTAATAAAATAACTATGGGAGATATTAGAATCATAACTGTAGCTCAGATATGAGACAGTGACATTAAGGGAAATCTGGTTTCCTGGAAAAAGTCCTTAGATGAATGAGTAGAACCCATGAGCAAAGCTGTTTGTATGCACACTATTTCAGTTTAACAGGAGACTGTCCTGTGGAACAATTTACAGACATACTAATTAGACAACATCCCCTCATTACCCACAGTTCTATACTGTATAATATGAAATAGCTTGAATTAAAAGCAATAGCTGTTCCTAATTGTGTTGCTTGCACACTTTGGAGAAATGAGCAAAGCTATTTATAAGTCCAGGTGTACTGGCCTCTCTGCAATATAGAACTATTCATTTTCACCTCTTTCAGAAAACAATTATACACAATACAAACTAAACACAGTAAGGCATTGTATTTACTGCATACATTCTCAGAGTTTTTGATCTCTCAAAATTTATATACAAAGCCTAATCAGCACCTCTGCTTTTAGGAAGTGGGTATTTAGGAGCTCAGTAGGCCATGGGACATATCCCTTCTGTCTGGAATCATTGCTACTCAAAGAAGTAGGCTCAGAGTGCCTTGCTCCTTTTAGGAAAGGATGAGAAGGGAGGCCCTGTCTATGAGAGAGCAGAACTCACCAGGCATAGAATCTGATGACTTCACGATCTGGGTTTCTCAGCTCTCAGAATTTTTGAGAAATAGTTTTCAGGATTTTTTAAAACTGTTTTATTGCCCCACTTATTATACAATGAATTTAGCCTTTTTTTTTCACTTTCATTCTCTTTCTGTCCCTTCTTCTCTCCCTATTCTTACATGGCATCTCACTTTCTGTTTATTAGACAGCTGAGGCAGTCACCCATTTCAAGTTCACTCACCTTTATATCTAGTGAGGAAACAGCTAAATTCATCTAATCAAGACAAAGATTTTTAGTAAGGCCTGCATGAATCTAAACCTAGACCACCACCATCTCTGAGCCAGTCTCTAGGAGAGGCACAGCCAGTCACAGCTGAAGATGTGAGGACTTGAATCAAATCACACAGTCAAATGGGCTGAAAATAGGAAAAAAAGGCATTTCCCAAAGATATTTTAGAAAAGAGTAAGAAATGATAGACAACAATAAAATCTACTAACAGGGTTAAAACAAGTTTTAAGTTTGGAGAACCAATGTAACAGCCCAAGAGTGCTACAGAAATAGAGCCATCCACCTTACTTGTCTGTACCTTACATTAACAGTGCTATAGTTTAATAATTTTGAACGAATGAAAATAACTAAAATTCAGAGGCAGAGATGACCTACCAATTAATATCTAGAAAGACCCCCTGGGACCTATGCAAACAGCAGCCTATCAGTGACCAACTCCTACCACCATTGTTAGGAAAAAACATGTTTCTTTGGAGTCTTAAAAACATGTGTGTTACGATACTGCAGATTACTCATTCAAAGTTCTATTCATTTTATTTACAGATTTTTCCCCACTCTATATGCTTTCTTTCTTATATTTTCTACTATTATTTCTTGAAGTTCTTCAAACTTTTTCTCTGCTACTTATAACCAACTTTTAATTACATCTGTTTCAACTAAGTGCATTGTGGTCTTCACCTCTACAGAGCCAGCTGGGTTATTTTTATATCTATTGTGTTCAGTCTTTGGTGGCTTCTTCAGCATGCAAATATCATCACAATCATTGCTTATTAACTATCTTACCTTTTTTATTCTGAAGTTTTGACCATTATCCTCATCAGAGGGGGTCATGCTATTGCTTATTTGCATCTGGAAGTAAATTTTAGATCTCAGATACATTAGCTATCTCTTGCTTCTGCCTTGTTTGGTTGGTTGGTTAGTTAATCGGTTTTTGGTTGGTTGGTTTTTATGTGCATGGCTTGTTGTTGTCATTGCTTTTGTACATTTGATTGAGAGAGGATCTTTCTACGTAGCTCTTTATGGGTGGTCCTTTCCATGTACTCTCTATATAAGCTGATGGCAAAGTCAGCTATTCTCCTGCATCAGCAAATCAAGCATTGGAATTGCAAGCTGCTGTAACCACATGCAGCTCAAATACATTAGTTTTCTATTTGGTACAGCAAATTACTACAAATTTAGTAGGTGGAAACAGAAAATGTTACCATCCTTTGTGCACCAGGCACCAGGCAAATTTCAGCAGTTATGAGCAGCACACAGGCTGCTTTCCAGGTACTGCCTCGCTCCACTCTGATCTGTGTTTGATTAGGAAAGATAGTGCTTCTGGAATGTCAAAGGTGTTGAAAGAACCCTCTTTTAAGGCTGTCTGAGATGGCTGAGACTTTGCTCATTCAAGGGGAGGAAATTCCACAGATGTGTGAACACTGGGGAGCCCAGCTGACAGCGATGTCACCTGGCATATCAGATCCTGTAAACAGTCTCATCAGCTGGAAATGAGATAAGAAGAAGTTTCCTGGAAAGCGTTTGGTTCATCCCATGGCCTAACTTAGTGTAGGGGTAATTTAGCCATCATCCAAAGGCAAGAATCTGTTTACTCTACCTGCTGGCTTTCTGTTGTGAGTGAGGTTTCACACTTTCACTATTGAGAAGAGGCATTAATCCAGAGTTTATAAAAGTAGGCTGTGTTTTCTCCCTTGGCTGTAGCTACTTAGTAATCCCTTCACAAGCCAGCAGCAATCAGAACAGTCAAGGGAGCCCCGGGCACAGCAGAGTCCTCTCTGTAATGCTTCTATCTCACCACCTTGCTGCTCCACTTCAAGTCAAAGAAACCCCCAGGCTCTTGCAAGCTTCCTCTTTGCATCTTGGGAACTTGCTCATCCTATTCTCAGCCTCATCTTATTTGTCTCTCATCTCTTGGGGTTTATTGTCTCCTTATCTGGTACGCTAAGCAGTGAATTGTTATACTTCATCTCTCTTTTTACTATAGTGGTCAGGAGCATAAACTGAGTCCTTATTATTCAATTTTAGATATACTCAGAGCTTCCCATTAAGAATTTCAGTTATTCTTATTCTTACAAACACATTGTTCAACACTTCTTCAATATTTCATACTCCCTACCCTACAAAAAGATGCATTAAGTGCATTTTTGTGCATGGTTATAAAAACACAACAACAAAGCAACACATCTTGCCTGAAAAGACTCCATAATCACTCATTGTATGCAACAGACACAGTAACATTTCCTGACAATATTATGTAGTAAGTGCTCTGAAATTAGATAGCATGTAGTACTGTGGAAGCACTGTATATGTTGACTTGCTAATTGGTTTCTTTACTTTTATATTCAAGCTTCTAATAGTATCCATTATATACACAGTAAGTGTTTGGGCATTTAAAGACCTGGAGTTTCTCTTCCTAATAATTATTGGGATATAAATGATAAGTAACAAAATATTGATTTGGGTAAATTCAATATATACATTCATATAAATCAATATTTTAAAGTATATATAACACCAACCTTTTATTAAGATAATGAATAATAAGACTATTTTATAAGAAAATATTTTATACCCTAAGCCCTTGTACCTCTTAGGACAAAAAATTTAGTATTAAACTTTGAAATATTTTGAAAGTTCTTCGAAGATTTATAAACTGTGTTTTTCTATTTGACAGAGAGATAGAGTGAGTTATTGTATTGTGGTGCTGTGACAAATGGATTTTTTTCCTAGTGTTCTTTAGAAGCAGAAAGGTCACTCCAATATATATTTTTAAAATCCTCACCCACAACAGTATTCCTTGGAGAAATATCACCTTCATAACTAAGAGGAAGAAATATTTATAAATATCAGTAGTCAGGCAGTCATACGGATCTTGGTAAACTCTCCCTCTGTCCTCACTCCTTTTTCCTCTGAGGTTTATGTTTTCTTTGGGTCTCCAGTTTAAGATACAAACTGGGCTTGAAGAGTAGCAGAGTTAGTGGCTAGAGATGTGGCTGTTGGCAGTGTACTGGCTTGACTATCACAAGGCTCTAGTTTCAGTTTCCGGGACTACATAAACTTGACATAGTGGCACATAATCCCAGAACTTGGGAGATGGAGGCAGGAAGACCAGAAGTTCAAGGCCATCCTTGGTCTATATAGTGAATTCAAATGCTGCCTGGAATATTTCTGGAATTTTATGATTAAGGAAGGAGGAATATCTAGACATCAAAATCATTCCTGTGTAACTGGTATGTGATCTTGTTATGTTCTATTTATGTACTACTGACTATTCTTTTTCTTAGTAGAGTTAATTTTCATCTTAGAAAAACTAAGTAATTATTAATTTGAGCTTAAAGGATTAAACATAGGCAGCAAGTCAAATACAAAACAGACTTGGAATTCAAACTCTCCACCTGGTTTCAATGTCAGTGGCACAACTTCTGCTTTATACTGCCTGCTCTTCAGATCAAAGAATCTGGGTCACAATGTTTAGAAAGGAACTCAGTGTTCATGGAATAAACTCTGGAAACAAAGGAAAGATATTGACTGCCTAGTCCACATTTCTTTAGTCCAAGTTTGGGCAATGTTTTTAAAAAGGCAGACAATATATTAGGCAATGCCTTCTGACTCCTTCACCTCCTATCCACTCAAGTGTGTGTGTGTGTGTGTGTGTGTGTGTGTGTGTGTGTGTGTGTGTTTACTTGAGTGACCAGATGAATGATGTGTGTTCGGAAGTCTCCAAGGCAATAGAAACCTGGGAGGGAAGTTGGGGACAACACATAACGGAAATTGAGCAATAAGGAGAGGGAGAAGGAAGTTAATCCCAATTGTATGGAGGCAGCAAGAAGACCATGGGAATCACAAACTTGCAGTAGGTGGGCATGTCGTGTCTCTATACTTTCACAAACTGTCAGATGAAATAAAAAACCTTTCCATCATAATGTGAAGGTGGGGGTCAAAACAATAGAACACTCAAAATGCTTGTTCCTAGCTTAGTTCTACTAGATGGCTAATCCAACATGAAACTAATGTTATGGAAATAGATAAAGAAAGGGGAAAGGAAGCCCTACAAAAGAATTTAAATAGTTTTTAAAGATTATGAGTGTAAAACTTTTCCTGGAGTTTATTTTCTTTTTCAAATTGGCAAACTACAAAGCTGAAAATTGCAGTTTTGTGCATTAAACTGAGAATCTTATTAAAGAAATAGCTTGTAATATAAATATATTCAACACATCTCAAAATACAAGGGAAGCAATTCTGAAAGAGTCTGATAGAACAAGGAAAAAATGTCTTTCCATAATACATCACATTACCTTGAAAAATAACATCCAGTGAGGGAGAATTCTGGAGCTGTCTATGAGGACTGATGCATTTTTAGAATTCTTGTTTTATTTGTGAAATTTCCAATCTAAAGAATCATATTAGTGGGGATATATGAAGACATGCTGTGTGTCTGATACCATGCCAAACATGCAGCCTTATTAGCATCCTCTATCTTCATCCATGCTAGAAGGCAGGGATTGCTAACCTCAATTCAGATCTGACCTCCTAGACTCTACTGGACTAAATGATTTGCTTCAGGCCATACAAGCCATGAGCTGTGCTGTGGAGATTTAATTCCATGCTTGTCTGGTATGTATCCTCATCTACTAAAGGGATGGTCATGTTTTATCTGATAGGACTTCAGACAGAAAAGCCGCAACACTCAAGCTCCACTAATTTCTCAAGTCTGTTGTTTTAGCTTGAACTATGTATAAATCCAAAATACTATTTTCTTTTACAGTTCAAAATAAAAAATCTGTATGTGTAACTAAGGCCCCATGCACTTTTTTCTTCTGGCTTCTGCACTGTAAATTTTTTTAAGTTTCTTAGGGGTATTTAACTTCAAAGGCTTCCAAAAACAGATCACTGTGGTCTAATAAAATCTTGCTGTTTTCTCTTAAAGTCCTTTGCAGAATCCCTTTGAAGCTGGATTCAATTTCTTTATGCTTTTACAAATTTCCTATTTTTCTGTATTTTCTGACATAACAATGTGCTGGGTGTTTTAGTACTCCTTTGTCAGTGTATTTTTCTCAGTCATTTAAAATTGTTCATCTTAAAGCTGTTCTTGGCAAAGTGTCTGTATAATCAATATGAATCATCAGTAAGAGGTCAATTATTTCCCAAACTCAGTAGCAGGCAGAATCCATTCATTTTTAAGTGGCCTTGTCAACGTGTGAGTTTGATATTATCACCCTACAGAGTGTACTTGTGTTTTTTGTAAAAAACATGAGTTTCACAGTCAGACAGGCATGGCTTCAAAACTCTTTTGTACCTTACAGCCTGAAAGACCTCAAACACTCCCTTATGTGTAGATGAGAATGGTAACTACCTACTGCAGTTCAGCAGAACTCATCCTTATGAAGAGATTCACACATTGCTGACGCCACCACTGGAGAGAGCCACTAGCATTTTGTTTTGTTAGTATTGACACTGTTGTTAATTCTGAGGCATTGATATTGTATATATTTTCTGAATAAAAAGTCAAAAAGCACAACTGATCTACCTTCTGACCCACAATGGCACATTCCTCTCCTTTCCAACCACTGAATTCAGTGTACCTCTGCTTTTATTGGGCTAAATATCCTCTATATTAGAGAGATTGACTCTTCCTGTTTTAGAGAAAATGGTTTTCCTGGACAAAGGGGATTAGGCAGTGCTCCCTGCCCTCTTATCTGGAGGACAGATACTTTCCCATTGCCCAAATTTCCAAACTTCAAGGAAGAATTGTTGTGTCCAGAAGCCCAAATGCCAGCAGATACCAGAGTGTCAAAAGATCTTTACTGGGAGGAGAGTCAGGCTTTCTTCAGGGATGCTGCACTTGAGAGGCTTCCCATGTGCTACCAAATGCCTATGCCAATCAATACACTGGAGGACTACATGAACTCGGTGGGCTGAGAACAACAACAACAAAACCATGAAGTTGGGAGAAAGAAACGTAGTAGAGAAATAGGGAAGAGATTGAACAGGGGGAAGGGAATGGATGGTAGATTTGATCACAGCATACTGTATGTACATATGTGTGAAATTCTCAACCAATAAAATAATAGTAGATAAATAATTATGCAGGGGGTGACATTAGATGGTACACACTTGGCCATAACAGGGTACTAAGAATGAAACATTCACAGAAAAGATAAGGCCCACGATTGTGCCTGAGAAGCACTGGACAACACAAAAGCTGCATGGAAAGAAGGAACACCTTACATATCAGGAGGTAACTGACTTTGCTTTATCCTTCAGGGATTGGACCACACATTGTTTGGGATGTGCGCTGCTTGGGATGGAGAACAAATTTCAGGCATGCTAGGTAAGCACTCTAGCAACTGATCCACATCCCAACCCTCCTATTTGATTTATGTTTCAAAGAAGCCCAGTGTGGCTGATGTAGTTTTTATAAATGTTTCCCATTCTCTTCAAGAAGAAAATCTAGTTTTGTAACACAGCTATTTTTACCCTCCTCATTTTTTTTCTTAAATTCAAACTATGGGGGAAATGACATTTTGAGCAAGGTGTGTATATCCAGAAATAGCAGGAGTGGGTTTGTACTGTGTTTATGGAATAGGGAATTGTCTAATATATTGAAACTGTTAGAGCTCTCAAAATGACCTAGACAATGAGCTACTGAGTGTGTTGTGTCTTATAACTGACTTCAGGATGAATGCAAGGTAGTATATTTCTGCTTTCAGCATTTTTTCAATCTCATGGAAATTTTCATTATTATCTTTATTTTAAATTTCCATAGTGCAATAATCAAGAAAAACAGTAAGAAATTATTTCAGATATATTTTTAAAATGGGCAGCCAAACCAGAAAGTAAATGAGCGTGGAAGACAGCTCAGGGGTGAAGGAGACTGCTGCTGAGCTCAACAGCCTGAGTTTGATCTGTTGGGACTGACATGCTAGAAGGAGCAAACCAGCTTTAGCAAGTTGTCCTCCGACCTCCACATGCACACCCTCACACATGCATACACATATAAACATACAATAAATACATACATGCACAAAATATTTCTAAACACGAGGAGATAGCAAAGAAACACTGGAAGTAGTCAATGAAATAGTCATTGTGATCTCACAAGGCAAAATGACATTCCTAACATGCATTCATGGGACTGGAGGTATGTTTCATTGACAGAGCATAAGCCTTGTATGCATGAAGTCCTGGCTTTAGTCTCTTGAACCACGAAAAGGAAATATACTTTGATGGGACAGTTTATTTTGTCAAGATGATTGCCATGGCACTCTAAGCTATTACTACATAACTATATAACAGTAAATAAAGAATGTAGAACAAGATTAACTTTGTCATGATCATGTTGCAATTGTTTTAGAATATGAAAATTTAAAGCATTTTATGATGGGAAATGGTCAGTTGGTTAAATAAGGCATATGGACGATATTTTCATTAAAATATCCCCAAGTTACCTACATATAGAACAATACACTGACCCTAGTTCACTCACAGGTATGTTCATGACATTAGGATAACAAATGAGGAAACAATCAGGTATTCATCAAGATGGCAAAGGACCACTGTCCATAGTCCAGCGAGTATTAAAGAGAGAAGATGTCCTAAACTCAACGCACACAGAACAAACTGCAAATAACTAAATAAATATGTTTCCTATTGGCAGTCATGTTTTTAAAAGTCTTATTTTATTTTTAATTATAATTATGTACATGAGTTTCTATATGAATTTGTTTATGTGAGTGTAGTGCCCTTGGAGGAGAGTCAAGGAGTCAGGTCCCCTAGAGCTGGAGTTACTGGTGGCTGAGAGCTTCTAAACTTGATTGCAGAGAACAGAACTTGGGGCTCCAGGAAGAGCAGTACAAACTCATAACCTCTGAGTCACCTCTCCAACTTCAGTCAATTATTCTTATCACACATGCCATGTAACCAGACACACTGGCCTGAGGTCAGGAAGAGCGGTGACTTTGTTCTGCTACAGCAGAATACAAACCCTGTGTATTTGTTTGATTTTCTTATTTAATACAGCACTGTTTGTGAGTATATGTAATGCCTGCCGGTTCAACAGTTAGGCAATTCCAATTATCACACAAAATCCATGCTATAATTGCAGCTGGGGTGCGAAATGAGTCAGGCTAAGCATTAAAATATGAATAAAGGTTGGAAAACAAAGCAACCTTTTACGCAATCTATGGTTTAGGAATAAAAGTAATGAAAGGCAATAGAGAGGCTGAAATAAGATAAAAAGATAGGTTTTCTTTCAACTCACAGTTGAAGTAACTACATCCTCAGCTCCATTCCCCATTCTAAAGGCCCTGAAAATGGAAACAGAGATGAGGATGTAGCTCAGTGACAGAATAGCACTTACCCAATATGTTTAAAGCCCCATGGTCAATCCCTGATACCACCCAAAATAAAATTTTGAAAGGACAGAAATGTATTTCAACACACAGGTAAATCAATGTACATATATATGTATATAGAAAGAATTCAAATATATACACAGAGAGCACATTTTAAACACATATATATGTTTAACATACATATGTGTGCACATGTCGGGGGGAGGGAGGGAGGGAGAGGCAGAGACAGAGACATGTCATTTTATGAAGAACAAGAAATCTAGCCAGGTGTCAGTGGTGCACGCCTTTAATCCCAGCATTCAGGAGGCAGAGCCTGGCGGATCTCTGTGAAGTCAAGGCCAGCCTGGGCTACAGAGTTAGATCCAGGAAAGCACCAAAACTACACAGAGAAACCATTTTCTCAAAAAACAAAAAAACAAAAAAAAGAAAGAAGAAAGAAATCTGATGTTTCAAAACTAATCCAGGTTTTCACTCTAAGATTAAGACTACTTAAATTGTGTACATCAGATGCTCAGGTTACCTATAAAAACTGTAGCTTTTCTTTGTATTGTATCTTTTATCACTCTTCTCTTGAGAATGGTGTATTTTCTACACCTGATTCTTAGACCTGTAAAGGAATTGTAATACAGGACAAAAGACACAAACTCTTTCATTTAGAAGAATGACATGTCTTTCGCACTATCAGTTCCAATATACAAGGCACATATGAGGACATCCCCAAACTCTGCTGTCCTTGGCTGTGGACCTGGTAGCAAGGAGAATCTCTTCTACCTTGACTCCTTACTTAATGCTAAGTCCAGGAACCTCAATTAGCAAAGCCAGGCCCAAAGTTTCCCTGGAGAAGAGCTTTGGGTATCTGTGTTCTCAAAACCACCTTCCTTTGATGCTCTCCGTGCTCTGTTGCTTCCATGGATTGGGGGTGTAAAAGAATTTTTAATAATTTATGGAAATATGAACTATCAGTATGCATTTCAGTTCTTACCAAGCCAATAATATCCTAAGATTTTTCTCTATTCTGCAACTTTCTAATTTAGCCAAGAGGGAATTAGCTTACACACATGTAATCCTAAATAATAAGTGACTGGCAAGGAACTAATAAAATAGCAATATTTATTAACTTGACATATTTTAAGAAATATTAAAATTTTCCAAATCAATTTATAGTCACATAAAGGTTTTAAAAGTAAGACAAGAATTTTTAAAAACATATGAAGAAAAGTGGAGTAGAGATTAGGGGAGGGGAGGCTGAAGAATATTAGTAAGGATGTAAGCAAGGGAAGATGAAATCGCAGCAGCAGGAGTGGAGAGTCCTGGGAGTAATGAGCTCCCCCTTCTCAGCATGTGTCGAAACCCTCGCTTTAGATATAGCTAAGAGTCAAATATAAATATGAGACAGACACAGACAGGGCAAAGGAGGAGGCCAATGGGTAGTGAAACTGCAGCATTTACAGTGATAGCACCGAGTTTCAGAAACTATTATGAGATGGCAGACCACTTCACAGCACAGTTCTGGAAATAGCATTTTAAGTTACAGCTGAAAGAATAAATCATCTAACGATATACCCAGCAGAGAGAACAGTATGTCCATCAATACTAACAAAACAACAAAACTCCAGGAACTTTGTATCAATGGGGACATCCAGGGTGACCCAGCACAGAAACTGACAAGAAAGCCTGAAACCCAACTAAAACTTCAACTGGACTTCTGTTAAAGTAGTAGAAAGAGGAAATAAAATTATAGAGATCTTGCAAGGTAGGCTTTCTTAAGACAAGAGTTAGGTTATCTGTGACCCTAGGTGACCCCCTTTGATGATGATTAATTTTGTTGAAACAATAGTGGGGATATAGTATCAAATTACAAATTTTCATAATGTTTTCCTGTTGGTTAATTCACAGCATGATACATGATCATCTAACAGTAATTGTAATGGGTTATAATATCCCCCAAAGTCTTATACCAAGGTTAATGTTATCTGAGTTTTCATGCAGTCCATTTCAGTCAGGAAAACATGAGAAAACACAAGCATCTTCAAAGTCAGCTTGTCAATATGCTTTTCATTCTCACTGAAATTCTTTCAGTTCACTGAGCTGTGAGCATCCCCTGAAGTTCCTGAGACAGTCATTTAGGGACTGCTGTCTGCTTGACTCTGCTCTGGAAATGCAAGTTCAGGCAGATATCTGGCCAAACATATGTAAAAACTTATGAAACACTTAGAAGAATGACATGCAGTAGTAGAAAGACCTTTTGCTGATGCAGCACAGTGCTATGACCTGAAGTAGCATCACTGCAGTGAATCAGTCAATGAGGCACTGACTGAAAAGGATCACAAGCAGCTGTAACTCTGCATTGGCCTTATAGCCTCCATTCTCTGATGGATTTGTGCACTGCTGATGAAAACGTTCTAGATCAACCCTTTCTTTTATGAAATTATTTTAGATTTTAAAAAATAATAATTATGGGGCACATGTGGGTGTTATGTAGAGTTATGTGTATATGTGAGTGCATGTGTCCATGGAGTCCAAGAGAGGGCATCAGATGCCCACTGGCTAGAGTTACAGAAGATAGTGAGTGCTGAAAACTGAATTTGGACACTTTTCAAGAGTTGGAAGTGCTCTTAACTACTGAGAGATCTTCCCAGTCTTTCACGTAAAATATTGACTATCTAGCCTAGAATTTGGAACCTTGATATATATGCACATAAGTCATTATTTGCCAATGGGATCTTTTCTCTGGCTCAACCAGGTTATATACCTCCCAAACCCAATCTCTTAATTGTGAGCATGCATATGTAACAATGTATAAAAGCAAACACACACATACTCATAGACATATACATACTCACAAATACACTTGTAAGCACATATACGGACACAGTCACACAATGCACATACACATATACACACTCACACACTAATAAACACATACACACATGTACAAGCACACTCATATGCACAAATAAACACACTCACACACATGTACACACACATTCATAGACACACACATCACATACACAAGCAGACATACTCACACATATGTACATACTTCTACACACACGTACACACCTATACATGCACACACACATACACAGACTCATTTATATACACACATACACACATCATGGTAGATTTCATATTAATGACTTGATTAACTCAGATAATATAAGCATGCAAATATAAGAGCTTTAAATAAATTTTCTTTTTCTGAATGTTCATAAAGTTGTTTTGCATTGTAGAAAAATTACATGAAATTGTAAGATGTATCACTATTTTTATTTTTGTGTTTTAAAAGGTGTTAAAGGCAGGTGTTAAATAATTGAACCATATTTTTTCCATTTTATATAAAAGAAACCTAACAAAACCTGCTCATGGGAGGATCATACTGTGTACTAATGGATAACTGAGCATTGCTCACTTTTAGGCTTAGAACATGGAGAGTGTTGACAGGTGCATATGAAGTTACTATCTTACCAAAAACTTGCATTCGTTCAGTTAATAAACATTTACTGACTGTGGTTATTCTGCTAGCTGCAGTACTAAATGCTAGTGATGCTGAAATATATGGTCATCCACCTATGGCTCAACTCTACGGACTCTTTTAAATATAAATAAGCACAAATGTACATGTGATGGAAGGCAGGTGGTAGGGAGGTCAGAAAGGATAGAGGAGGGGAGAGAGGATGAGATGGGAACATATATTACATGAAGTATTTTAATTGCAATATTCTTGATTTTGATTCATTATTACCATAATAAATAATACAATAGAATACAATCAGGGAAGGAAAATGTCAGAAGATAATATTGTTTGCTTCTTTGATTAAAATCGTTCCAGTGATAAATTGTTTGTTATTATTTGCTATAAACTACCAGCTATTAGAAATTACAGGTCCACACGAATCTCCTCTATTTCACTGTTCACTCGGTGTCACCCTACTTTGATGGCTACTAGGAATAACATCAAAGAATCTACTTCCCAGTGGACCATGAAATTAAAGCTCAGTAAACTGAAACAGCCAGCAGTTCTCATTCTTGGGTAAGGCCCAATCTGTGAAGTTAGTAAAGAATAAAATGCAGAAACTCACGTCTCTAGGAAAATGTGTAAGCTCTGATATCAAGAGAGCTGACTATGAAGAGATGCCTATAACGAAGCCTGCAGATTTTCAGGATGGTACTCTGAGACCACTAAATAGAAAGAACACAGGGAATTGTGTCTTTAGTTATACAGTTTATAAGCAACAGAACATCTGCTGAGAGGCAGGTAAGGAGATGGAGTGAAAGTCTTAAATTGGGCTTTCTGCCTCTTTACTCATAGAGAAACCCCTCCTCCTGAGTCTTTCATGACAGCTGGGACTTGAGACACTTTATACTTTCAAGTAAATATAAGACACCTGATGATTTATTCTAAAATACTACACCACCAAAACAACTGTTTATCATAAGCTAAGTCATTTGTTTATCTACTGATTTTTATAACATTCCTATATCCCTTCATTATTACTCTTATTTTACTATAAGAAAAACTGTGAATGGGGAGATGCTGTGGGATGTTCTGTATGTCAAATGTGTTGCTCTGATTGCTTAGTAAATAAAACACTGATTGGCCAGTAGCCAGGCAGGAGGAAGTATAGGTGGGACAAGGAGGAGAAGAATTCTGGGAAGTGGAAGGCTGAGTCAGAGAGACTGCCAGCCGCCGCCATGACAAGCAGCATGAGAAGATGCTGGTAAGCCACGAGTCACGTGGCAAGGTATAGATTTGTAGAAATGGGTTAATTTAAGATATAAGAACAGCTAGCAAGAAGCCTGCCATGGCCATACAGTTTATAAGCAATATAAGTCTCTGTGTTTACTTGGTTGGTTCTGAGCGGCTGTGGGACTGGCAGGTGACAGAGATTTGTCCTGACTGTGGGCCAGGCAGGAAAACCCTAGCTACAGGGAGATTAAATAATTAAACTAGATTCACATACTTAATGAGCAACAGAGTCAGTATTTAGGTCAAGACAGTTTGACTTTAGTTTTCATTCTTAACCATGACATGGCATCTTTAGGTACCCAATGTACACCAAGATAAACAATCTTGCTAATATCAGCGTGCCTCCTGTAGGATATAACATTTGTTCAAACTGATCTTCAGGCTACACATTATCCTAAGCAATTTATATGTATTAGCTCTTTCATTAGCTTTAGAAAACATGAGACTTTTAAACATGAGACTTTTAAAGTCTCTTGATTATATTTATGAAAAGTTCAAGGTACTAAATACAAGACTAACTTGAGAAAAGTCCCAAAAACCAGAGTCTGAATTAAAGCCCAAGATATCTGATTGGTCTTCTCTGTACCTTTAAGAGTAAAGGTATTTTAAAAGAGATCACAAGCTTGAAGGAGAATTGGCAGGGGTATATAGAGGAGTTGAGAGGAGGAAGGTAGAAATATCATAATTATAATCTCAGAAATTGAAACAATACAGTGTATCAAATTGTAACCTGCCACTTGGATTCCAAGTAATTAGACAAAAGAACAGTGGAAATATAAAATGTTTTTCTCATCATTTCTGGGTACTCTGTTTTAATGGAGTCAGAACAGATTGGTGTAAAAGTAAGTTCACAATTACCTCTGCAATGTCACAAAACAATTGACAAGATATTCACCAACAACCCTAAAACTATCAGAAAAGGACAGATCATGAAAAAAATGTATTTCTTAGTCATCTAAAATGCTTTAGATCATATAAATATTTAGTTAATCTTTGATAACTCTTAAAAATAGCCATTGTTATCCTGTTGATGTCATTTTAAAAAGTAGAGCCCAAATAACTTACAAAGTATGTTCCTTCTATGGTATTTAAGTTTCAAATCCAAGAATCCAGGTATATCTGACCAAAGCTTAAAAACAAAGCCTTGATCTTTGTCTACAAGACCAAGAAAGACAAACAAACTCCTGAACAACTTCAAGAATGCTTTCCAGTGCTTCTTGTCTATGTCTTAAATTAAATTAAATTAAAATCAGCGTGAGCTGGAATAGTACATGATATACTGTGGAACACGTGGTACAGAAACACACACCTCCCTCAAAGAGTCTGCCATAAATGTCTTAGCTCCATCTACAATTCACAGAATCTGGGGTCATTGTCCAGATCAGTGTCATGATGGCACATTGTAAAGTAGCCACAGATATGCCACTGACCAGTTACAAGTGCTCTGGGTTCAAGGTCCATATATACTATAGGTGAAAGGAGCATCTGCATGTATTTCTGTCTTTACAGCCATTATGAAAGAAGTCTGGTTGCAAAGCTCATTTCAAATTATTCAAACATAAGGCTGTAACACAACACTGAAGAGCAAAGAAAAAGATAAATAAGTCAGAAGAAAAGATATGAACAGGATCTAAAGATGGGAGAGAAAGTAGAGTTATAAAACTCTTCCCTTCACTGCCACGTGCTAGATAAATCTGGTGTGTGTGTGTGTGTGTGTGTGTGTGTGTGTGTGTGTGTGTGTGTATGTGTGTGTGTGTGTGTATGTGAACATTCAACAAACTAATGGAAGAAACACTGGGTAAAATACCACATGTTTTAGTTAGGGTTTCTATTATTGTGAAGAGACACCAAGACTCATATGAAAACATTTAACTGGGGTGGCTCACAGGTCAAAAGTTTAGTCCATTATCATCATGGCAGGTGGCATGCAACCAGACATGGTGCTGGAGAAGGAGCTAAGAGTTCTACATCTTGATCCTCAGGCAACAGAAAGTGAAGTGTATGTCACACTGAGCGTAACTTAAGCATAGGAGACTTCAAGACCCCCCCTCCCGCCGCCACAGTGACAAACTTCTTCCAACAAAGCCACACCTCCCAATAGTGCCACTCCCTTTGGAGGCCATTTTCTTTCAAACTACTATACCACAGGAAGAAATATTCCTATTGTACCACACTCAGATGTCATCACTCTCAATTCTAGAAGCAGTGTTAAACAAACAGAAAACAAAAGTTACAGTTTTCATAAATAGCTTCTATTTTGTGGAGACAGACCAAGACAGAAAATTAGGAATATCAATCAATCAATCAATCAATCAGGCAATTCTCTAAAATGAGAAACTAATAGGGAAAAACCTTAGCTGTCAAAACCATGATAAGCAGGACTTGGCATTGCCAGGGCTTTATCCAGTGGGAACCCTGTGAGAAGTGATAGGTCTCAGAAGGAAGGTCAGATTCCAGTTCTTCATCATGAACCTAAAATTTTCTCTCCGTGCTCAAATAACTCTTACTCTGCTGAAACATCATGAAAAAAACTCCAGCCTGTTTCTAACTCAAAGATTAGCTTACATGGGAACTTTGTCAGGGAGAATGTGCCTATCAGAGAAAATAGAGTCCTAAGATTAAGCACAAGAAAGGTGACACCAAATGGCATGTCAATCATACACAGGGACCAGCAGCAAAATCTAATGTCATAATAAAAAAGTCATAAAACAAACAAGCCAATCTTTAAAAATATAACTGATACAAGAGAAGTAAGATGTTTAGAGTTGGTTCATTTTGGTTAATTTCTGAAATACCCAAATTAAAAAAAATGTTATTAAGGAAGAAAAAAAAAGAGGATGAGTGTTCTGGTTCGCTTAACTGTCAACTTGATTATCTCTTGACTTTGAGTAAGGTGCTAAAATTTTCTGCACTTCAGTTTCTTCATTTGTAAAAACTATAACATAACAGGCACTGGAGAGATGGCTCAGTAGCTACGACTATGTACTGCTCTGGCACCCACAACAGGAGGCTCACAACCACCTCTAACTCCAGCTCCGGGGAATCTGAGCTTCCTTTTCTACCTCTCTGGACATCTGTCCTCACACGCATTTCTCATGTGCACACATGCCCACTCCCCACACACAGACACACACACACACACACACACACACACACACACACACACACACACAGAGGGGAGGGAGGGGCAGGGGAAGGGGGAGGGGGAGGGGGAGAGAGAGAGACTATAAAAATAAATCCTTTTAAAAGGGTATAATAAAATTTATTGTGTAATGCCATGGGTAGTGCTATGTGGAATAGAAGAAGGCATGCTTTCAGGTTCCTTACTTGGTTTCTCATCACTCAGTATTGGAATATGATCTGGATTTGTAAGCAAATGAACTCCCAGATGCTTTTACTCATAGTACTTGGCACAACAACAGAAATGCAGCTAGCACAGTAGAGAGATGGCTGAATCAGTGATGTAGTTGAGCATATAGATACAGCCTTCTGAACCTTATGAAAAGCCAAGTGGTTGTGTATAATTGTAACCCTATGCTATAGAAACAGATGTGGTCTGTAGCTCCTTTGTCAGCTCAAGCTACAATCCAGTTAGTCTCTGTTTCACAAAAATATGGGGGACATATTCTGAGAAACAACTGCCAAGGTTGTCCCCTAGCTTCCACATGGACCCACACGTGTGTGTATATGCACACACAGATACACACAAACACACTGCAACATCCTGTGTTGACTACCCAAGGGAAGCCTTACTCTCATGAGGGGGAAACGGGTTTGGTATGTAAAAGGAAAAAAGTCTATTTTAATAAAAATTATAGGCATATGAAAAAAGATATTAAAGTATCAGTGATGGGATAACATGTGAACTAACGAAAATCTATGTGAGAAAAACCGATTTTTTTTTAAATAAAAAGTTAAGAAAGTGGCATTTTCAACATTCAAATCAATGATCTGGGAAGTAGGTTAACCTCATCAATTCCCTAGGCAAATTACTGAAAACAAGTCAAAACAAGTGGAACGATTGCTAAGGCAGGCAGACTAAGAGTGACTCAACATGAAGACAATTATTGTACATTAAATCAAAAATCACTTACAGACTTGCCAGGAAAGATGATCAGAACACCCATCAGAGCGTTGGGGCTGGAAGTCACAAAATCTGAGACAAAAGGACACATTGAAGATAAGTGAATCCATTGTGCCAAGACTCTTCCCAGGTAAGTTATTAAAATGTCAGAAAGAGGCTGGCCACAGGCTCAGCAATAGACAGCATACACAGTTCTCCCCAGGAACAGTTTGACTCCCAATACTCAAGTTAGGATGCTTATAGCTCCAAGGAGATTCATCATCTCTGGTCTCTGCAGGCTACTGCATTCAAATGTAATTAAAACTAATAATTATAAATATTAAAAGTAAAATTAAATGGAAAATGACACATTAGTGAGTTACACATAGAGAGCTATAGTGATTGAAGAATGTTATTGATTTCACCTCTCACAGCAACAAGTTTACAAAATTAAGAGAAAGAAAGATTCTAGCATTATAATAATTATTTTAATTTATTTTCCTAAATACAAAGGTGTTTTTATACAGTATTAATTTGTGTTAAGGAAATATTTATATGGCTTTTGCGACTTGTTACAACTACATTACTTTCCACTTGTAAATTTTAATTAAAATCAAATATATTCCCTGCAAATTATTCTTTCTGTTGATTGATTTGTGATTTTCTTTCAAAGAAATAATTGTAAAGTTATACTAAGAAAATGTCAGCCCAGATTGTTTCACAGAGAGATGATTTCTTTTCTCGCTTCCTCACATTTTCAATATCATGAATAATTTTTCAATAAGAATTTATTCATTTCTCATTTTAAGAAAAATGCTCTTATCATGGTTACTGCATGTCTTTGATAGTTCTGGGTGCTTTACACACATTAATCAAATATAACTAAACTATAACATTGTACAGTAAATTTTATTTTATCCATTTCTTTTACAAATGAATCAGAAGCACAGAAAGGTTTAGTTTCTAATCAGGGCCACAAGATAAAATGGTATGCAGGACTCAAAACCAGGGAGGCTGGTCCAAGGACTACATTTTTATCCACAATAGAGTATTGATGCCAATAAATCACTTAAAAATCATTAATTTAAAAAGTGATATAAAGCATTCTAATGTGGAAATACAGCATTTAAAAACTCTCATGAAATATTCTACTGCAAATGAGTCATCTTTAATGCATCATGACTATTTTGAAATTTCCTTCCATGTATAATTTGTAGATAACTGTCATTTAAAACTTCTCAGATGAATTATTTTGATTGAATTCAGATAAAACTGAATGACTGCTTTTGCATGGGTATAAGGTGATGGATCTAGAGTTAATTTTCCCATTAGCATTTGTGAAAAATACATCTTATACACAAGGGAAAGTCAGCTTTGACATCTCATCAATCAAGTACTAGTTACTGGGTTTGTCACTAGATACAATGTCCCCTGCTGCAGTAGTTTCACCCAGGCCTGTTTCTGAAGTCAGACTAACCATGAAAGCAGTAGCTTTATTAAGGGTTTCTCCTCTCTAGGTCTGTTTTATCTTATGTGTGTAAAGTTTCTTTTGTCGACATGTATGTATTGTGCACCATGCACATATATGACGACTGTGGAGGTCAGATGAGGGCATCAGATCCCAAAGAACTGCAGTCCTAGGTGGTTGTGAGCATCACCTATTTGTTGTCAGTGCTGAGAACCAAAGACAGGTATTGAACTTGGAATCGCTGCAAGCATCAAGCACCCTACCCGCTGAGACATCCCTCCAGCTCCCAAGTACTACTGTATTGCTGAATCTTTCCAAATTTGATTCTTTAAAAGAGGTTAAGACATTCATCTATTAGAAAGAAAACACCTAATTCCTTTCACAATTTACAAAAGAATGTCCTATACAAAATTTTCTGTATTTTACACCCGAGCAGGAAGAATGGAAGGGATATGGTTGCTTTGCATATTATTGATTTAATATCTTACAGGTTACAATGTTGAAAGAGTCTTTGTAATTGTCAACATTATGTTTAGTGAGTTCAAGCTTACCATGTGTGTGTTTTACTTTAAACCAGTTAGATTTCTAATTCCCAAATTTTTTCTATGTAAAAATATGGCTTAATGTGTAAGCATTCAGGAAAACTGTTAGGTCTAGAAGCAAATATCATTATACATGTGATAACACTATACAACTTGTTTCAACTATACATATAATCCATTATCAAATGTCACTTCATGACCACAGATTTCCTGTAAGGTAATTAAGCATCTTCGATGCAATCAAATTCTATGTGCCTCTCTTCATGCCACTCACTAAACTACCACAGAAACACTTCGGTTTGAATCTCTCTGGCTTTAGATTTTCAGAACTCAGCTGCTGGGAAGAGTGAGGCCAGATGCTGTACTTCCCAAGTCAGTTCTCCCAGGAATGATAAGTAGGAAATGGTTCCTTGTTTTAGCTACACTCATGGTTTCATCTTCAGGGACTCCTAAGAGTTGAGTCATTATTTTCCCCTTATCTGCTCTCAGACACACATCTGCTATTCATCTGTCAGAACTGTTCTCCTGTTTCAGAATGAATCCCACAAAGCAGCAAGTCAAACAGGCAAATATGAAGACTGAAAAACTGGAGAAAATCAAGACCAGAAACAAAATTCACCTACCAAATCATCAAAATAACATCAAAGAGAAAATTTCAGAATTCCAACCTTTATATCATTACCATGATGCAGTGGGTCTCAGAACTTTTAACAAACAGAAGCTGAGCAACTAGTAGCAATTGCTTTGAATGTGAACATTCAAGGTTTAAAATTCACCAATATACAATGGCAGCATGAGGGAGGAAGGGAGTGTAGCCTAAGATGCACTCAGTATTAAACACAGACAAGGACATGGAATCTTCAAGTCTATACTACTTAATCCTCAGAGAAAAATGACACTGTAACCATTTATAGATGGGGAAGTAATTTTAGAGAGGCAAAATACCTAGCAATTACCAAGTCAATGTAGTCTGTTCTTATTATTTACATGAATATGGACACAAAGTAATGCATGACTCAGTGATGGAGATATCTCCTGAGCACTGTCAATCTTAATTTTGTGTGGTGGTATTTTACTTATACTGAAATGTGATTTTAATTGTATGTTAATAAATAAAGTTGTCTGGGGGTCAGAGCTATTAGTGTCATAGCAAGTGCGTGGCGGCGGTGGCACACGCCTTTAAGGACCTGGAGGGCGGTACATTCAGGCAGTGATGAGGCAGTCACATGTTTGGGTTTACAACCAATGAGAAGACAGAACAGGAAGACTTTAAAGACAGACACACAGGAAGTAGGTCTTTTTCGGAGAGCTCTCTTGGCTGGAGAGGATCCCTGAATCAGGAAGGGTGAGGCTCTTAGCTCTGACCTCTTGGTTTTCTTCTCTGAATTGGCTCTGTGTTTCTTATTTGATAAGACCGTTGGTTACATCTACATTTTTGTCACTAGGAAAACCACACAAAGTGCACAGACACAAGATAAATTGGCAATGATAACCTTTTGATGGCACTGAAGTCCAGGCCCAGCACTTGATTCTATAGATTTCCCCATGTATTTACATATCAACGCTATAAATAAATACTGCATCATTGTTGTGAGACTGTAAGGCTCTGGTTGCCATAATTTTATGTATTGATCTACACATGAGTTGTATCATTTGTACATCTGTTTACAGACACCATTTTAGTATATAGGATCTACTTACTATTTTCTGATTCAGAGGCTGTAGTGCTAGCTAACATGTAAACTATGTAAAGCGCACCACAGCCTCCTCTCACTCCAGCTGAATGCCAGAATTATGTATATCAAAATCCCTAACAGAAAACAAAGTGTTAAAAAAAAAAAGATGACATCAAGAGATTACAAAATGGACATTGAGACACGGCATAAAAGGAAAATATAGTGTCTAAGAGGAAAAGATAGTGTCTCATTGTTCCTGCTATGGTTGGTGACCATGCTGTGTCAGCAACCCAAATGTTCTGTGTATTTATGTGACCTGCAAAAGTGCTGCTTTTAATGAGTGTAAAGTCCACAGATACAGATTTTACAAATAAAGAAAATGACAAGACTTGTTAGACTCTAACCCATGTCATCATTTTTCTTCTCCATCTCCCAAAAGAAAGGATCTCCACCTTTATTTTGATTATAAACATAAGAGAGTTTAAAGTAGAAAAATAAAGGCTTATGAAGTACTGTTAATTTTAACTGACAAAGGCTATATCACTATAAATTAATAATATGTATAAATGTGCACATGTTCATAGAAACATGATGCCTGTAGAATACCATTGTGTCATAAGAACTTGAGAAAGTATGGTTGTAGAACTTTTTCCTCAAATATAGATATGTATTATTTTAAATGGCTACATACCATGTTTACATTATTCATGTCTAACAGAATGATTTTAATATTCATCTATTTTAAACAAAATTATAATTATACCATATTGTACATATTTATAATTATTCAATAAATGTTCAGTTCTTTCATAATATTCAGAGATATATCTTTCCAATAAGTCTTTAAAGGTTCAATTTAGTTGTAAATACCTCCTTAACTGCACTCAAGAAATATTTTTACAATTTAAAGCCCATTTCTCATGTTCCATTGTTCCATCTGCTGTGGGATGGTCTGTATGTCAAGAGTGTTGTTGATTGGTCAATAAATAAATCACTGATTGGCCAGTGGCCAGGCAGGAAGTATAGGCGGGACAAGGATGAGAATAAAGCTGGGAAGTGGAAGGCTGAGTCAGAGACACTGCCAGCCGCCACCAGGACAAGCAGCATGTAAAGATGCCGGTAAGCCACGAGCCATGTGGCAAGGTATAGATTTATAGAAATGGATTAGTTTAAGATATAAGAACAGTTAGCAAGAAGCCTGCCACGGCCATACAGTTTGTAACCAATATAAGTCTCTGTGTTCACTTGGTCGGGTCTGAGCGGCTGTGGGACTGGCGGGTGACAGAGATTTGTCCTGACTGTGGGCCAGGCAGGAAAACTCTAGCTACACATCTTTGGCTGAGTTAATTTTTAATTTTACTTGAAATTGGAACATACTTCACATATGAGCCAGAGGGATAAACATGAGAACTAATTGCATCTATATGAGTCATAACCATATGTCTGTAGATTATCCAGAACTTGAAAAATAAATACCCAAAGAACATCAGAATATGTAGGCTAAATATCCAAAGTGATGAGTTCTGGGAACAGGTGTGATGGGTATAAATACTCATATTAAAAGAGATTGCTTGGAAACAAACCCCAACTCTATGAAGAACATAAATAGTAAAAAACAGGGCCAAGGAGTCAAAATCTAACCAAATTCTCAGTTCCAGTTCCAAGAGAGGACTGCTGTTATCAGGTGTATTAAAGAGAGCAGTAAGCAACTGAGGTGGTCAGACCGGAGGAGAGAGGAGTCTCGACCGACAGGGCATCACTAGGCAGCTGGAAGAGGCAGTGAAGCAAATGTGTTGTGTGTGACTCTGGTAAGCAGGAGGCATTCGTGGTGAGAAGAAAAGGGAGCTGAAGTCTACCAGCTTCCAGAAACTTCCATACCAACTCATTTGCACCGTTATTAAGATAGAACCTAGCACTGGTGAAAAACTACTAGGTATGAATTTAGAATTTAACAAATTGGGATAAAGGGGGTGAAAACAGTACCCAGAAATGAAAAGGACAGATGGATATAAACTGGTGCTCACCTGTCTCACACCACAATCTGCACATTTCAGAACACTATAGACAAAACCAAAAGAGGTTCTACATAGTCAATAAAATCACCCTCATCCACACCCACTTCTCAGGACTATGAGAAACAATCTCATGTAAAACTGAAAGGTAGCATATGAGCATGGCCCTACATTGCTTTCTGTTATTGTGATAAAGCACTAACAAATTCACCTTTGGGAGGAAAGGATTTACTTGAGCTTACCTGTTCCAGTCCATCATCAAAGAAAGCCAATGCAGGAAGTCAAGGCAGAAATGTGGAGGGAGGCAGGAAGAGAGACCATGGTGGAACTCCACATATTGGGTGATTAAGAGATTAATGGTCAACATTAACAAATAGTAACTTCTTCTTGAATCATCTAGAGACTGTTACAGAGATTCACAACTGGGGTTAAACTGCAGAGAGTATATGACCATGGATTGTCAGCTCCAGTTGATACATCTGTGATGCAAACCAGACAACTGAGGCTCAGGCAAAATCACAGAAATGGGGAAGGAAGATTACAGGAGCCAGAGAGCCAGGGTGACTACTGCTAGATAACACCTTCTAGACATGACAGCAAAGCTGCACTTGTGGAAGCTCAACAGCGTGGCTCCTTAAACAAGACCTGCATAATGGCAACCTCATGTAACAATAAAAAAGATTAAGGAGGGCTGGAGAGACGGCTCAGAGGTTAAGAGCACTGATTGCTCTTCCAGAAGACCCAGGTTCAATTGCCAGCACCCACATGGCAGCTCACAACTGTCTGTATAATCCAGTTCTGGGGGATATAACACCTATGGCCAAAAAAATGCACATAAAAAAGATTAAGGAAAAATATTCATGAATTTGAGAGGGAGTGCAGGAACACAGATGAGTGGGAAGGTTAGAAATGAAGTAAACATAATACTCCTATATGAAAAAAATCTCAAAAGAATTAAATTTAAAAACAAAATTAGGATGACTCAAAGGGAATGGGTTCTGTGTAATAGTGACATGTGTTAATCCTTAGAGACAAGATTTGAAGGTCATTGAGAATGGACTTCTTGCTCATAAATAGCTTTGGGTCTCACTTCCTGTATCCCAGGTAACATAATTTTGTAAGTGAAAAGATGATATTTAAAGTAAGAGGAGCGCATCACAACTCCCCCTCTGGAAGATTTCAAATGTCAAATGAAAGGGGTGTATGTGATAGTCACGAGGTTTTGCTGAAACAGAGGAAGGGGAAGCTATTTCCTACTAGTATAACATGGCTAGGTTTTTTTATACATTAAAAATTTCCGTCTTTAATTCATCCTAATCTACTTGTCATATGAGATTAGGACAAAAGAAGGTGTTCTATGTGTGTCTCTGGCCATGGGTGAAGGCATGACTTTGTGAACTGTGCTAAATCTACTTCAACATGTTAGTCAGCACAAAGCCACACTGGGCTATTGTCCACTCTCACCCTTTGAGGTTGTTTCCTGTCACTCTGTGATAAATTAATCTATCTTCTTCTCCACTAAGCTCCACATGTCTTACCTGAATTCTTTCCATCAAGATCACAAAGATGGGAGGCAAGGGAATCCTAAGTAAGAACTCAGTAGCAATATGCATAAATAATTTAGTCCAGGAGACATAGTTGCTTGTGTTTATTTATCACTCACCTTGTTTATAATGATGATCTTAGTAGGTTAAAAATATTTGTTTTCAGAATTGTAGCAATGCCACTGGCAAATGATACAACAAGAATCTCATCTGCTTTTTAAAAATAGTATTGCTCGGTATTCTGTATTTTAATCACCTCTGTTGTTATACTTTAGACTAGGGAGCTCAAAACAACAGAAATTTGTTATGTGAGATATTTGGAATGTATAATCCCAAGATCAAGCTGTCAGCAGACTAGTGACTGATGAGGAATCTTGCTTTGGGTCACAGGTGGCCATGGTGTCTTTGTGAGTTTGCCTGAAGCTCTACTGTGTATACATTGAGAAAGACTCAGGGAGATAACAATACAAAGAACAAGATATTGGTACATAGTTATTTATCCTGGACTGATATGGCCATCAGCCATCTTATAGTAAACTGCTGATCTGCCTTACATATTGTTAACCCTATAGTCAAGTAATGAGACAAGCAGAAAATACAGTGTTAGTTAGGGTTATGACAATGTAGAAGGCTGTTAATATGACACTCACATGAGATTCCAGCAATCAGTCCCTGCAATCTCCCACTTTATGGTTGTGTTAGGAGATAATAGAGGCATTGTAAAGATATCTAAAGGCTTTATGAATTTGTATATTCTATATAGTTCATGTAATACTATTACAATATAGTATTTGTCCCCTTTTTTCATTTTATTTATTTATTTATTTATTTGTTTGTTTGTTTATTTGTTTATTTGTTTTTCTATTATCAGCTTGATACAGTAGAAATTCTTATCCTTATATTTTTTGGTTGTGAGCCTAGCCTTTAACGGCTGAGCCATCTCTCCAGCCCCAAATTCTTATCCTAATAGTGAAATGTTTGATTGAGTAAAACCAAAACTTAATATAAGCCACAGTCATCCTAGGGTACCCCCTGCTATGTAGTCTCCCTGGTTCTGTGAGTTGCAGTCTGATTGTTCTTTGCCTTGTGTGATGGAAAAAACCCACAAATGGACAGTAGTATCAGGACAAAATATCATGAATGTAATAAATCAATACAATTAATGTAATTAATGAATATCATAAATACAATTATTGAATGAATGCTGTGAATGTAATCAACGAATACCACAAATGTAATTAATATCATGAGTATAATTAAAAAATAAATTAAAAAAAGAAAAAAAAGGGAAAAAAGATATGTAAAGGCAAGGATATAATGAAACTCCTATGGTTTGGTGTGATGTTTAAGTGATAACAATTGATTTTTACATCACTACACTTAAATAAGTAACTTCCAGCCTATTATAAGTAAACCGAATCAATATATTAGTTCATGAAATTAGGCTTGAATGGAATTGTTTCTTCAGTCTATGGCTGGCATTATATATAGCGAGAACAGACATTTGTCTATGTCTCTCTAGGAGAAAACACACCACAGACCAAGCTATTCATCTGTCATTCTCTCTTTGTGTGAGGGTACTAACCCTGTCTGTGAATGCCTTATCCTGAAGATTTCAGTTAACCTTAATTACTATCTTAGAAATCCCGTTTCCAAATATAGTCAGTCACATTGATGGTTGCAGTTTCCACATACAAATTTGAGGGAGAGCACAAACATTCATTCCATAGCATTGACCAACTAAACAACTCATTACTGCCAACACAGCACTTAAGAGCACAGTCATTCTCAGAATAAGATCTAGAGATACAGCTAACTGCAACAAGAAAATCCCAGCAGTAGAGAGCTGGATAATTTCATGACTGGGGATCAGTACACAGGGCACATATCAAGACCCTTGTCATTCTACAGAGGAGGCCTTCAAAAGATAAGAAAGTCACATCCAAAAGACTCCACAGTGCCGGGCAGTGGTGGTGCATGCCTTTAATTCCAGCACTTGGGAGGCAGAACCAGGCAGATCTCTGTGAGGTGAAGCCCAGCCTGGGCTACAGGGTGAGATCCAGGACAGGCATCAAAACTACACAGAGAAACCCTGTCTCAAATAACCAAAAAAAAAAAAAAAAAAGAAAAAGAAAAAGAAAAATAGAGAAGACTCCACAGTGAAGAGGCATCTTTCAAAAATGGAAAAACCTGTCAGCAAATAATAATTACACATTACTGGAATCAACAAATGTGTTTAATTCTATGAATTGACAATGGTAGTTTTCAATGACTAATCTTAAGAGTATTAAAGGGAATTATTGTGAGTCAGTAGGCAAAGAAAAGCTTTCCTGTTTTGCCTGATGAATTGCAATTTGAAGAGTTAATACAGTAAGGAAAAATTATCTTCTTATGAGATTATTTATGCTGATACAAATTGAACATCTCTCACCTCAAAAAAAAAAAAAAAAAAAAAAAAAAAACTTGCCAGGCAGTGGTGGCGCACGCCTTTAATCCCAGCACTTGGGAGGCAGAGCCAGGTGGATCTCTGTGAGTTAGAGGCCAGCCTGGACTACCAAGTGAGTTCCAGGAAAGGCGCAAAGCTACACAGAGAAACCCTGTCTCGAAAAACCAAACCAAACCAAACAAACAAACAAAAAAAAAAACTTTATTCTGAAGCCAAATATAAGTGATCATGGCTTATGGGCATGAATTTATCTTATCTCAAATATCATGCTTAATGTAATAATAGTTACATAAGATTTGTATAGTAATAAAGCAAAAGTCATAAATCAAAGAATTAAAAATATATTTTGGTAGAAATATCAAATAGGTGGTGGTCTTAGTTAGGGTTAGGGTTTCTATTGCTATGAAAAGACACCATAACCATTGCAACTCTTATAAAGGAAACATTAAATTTAGGTGGTTTGCTTACAGTTTCAGAGGTTCAGTTTATTATCATCAAGGCAGAGAGCATGACAGTGAGCAGGCAGACATGGTGCTGGAGGAGTAACTGAGAGTCCTACATCTTGCAGGCAACAGGAATCAACAGACTATGGGCTGTAACCTGAGCATAGGAAACCTCAAAGCCCACCCCCAGAGTGACACACTTCTTGCTACAAGGCCACACCCACTCCAACAAAGCCACAGCTCCTAATAGTGCCATTCTCTATGAGAATATTGGTGGGGGGTTGTGGGGGGAGCAATTACATTCAAACTACCACAGATGGATTACAAAAAGTGTAGAAATCTCTAATAATCCTCTCAGCCATTGGATTTGAGGAAGCTAGTGATCTGCTAACACATTCTAAGAGGTTTCACCTGATAATCACAAGGATGTTAGCCCAGCTATAGAGGTAAACAATTAAAACTATTAAGGGAGCTACAGCTCAAGAAGGTTTGACTTTAGTCTTACAACATTTCAGCTTTATAATCACATTCTAATTAGCCAATCAGTATTGTAGAATCTTTAAAGATTTTTCTATAGGCTTTCTCATTCATATTTAATATCTAAATAAAATGAAATTGTTAGCATTCTGGCCCACCCAAGCACCCTGACAATGTCATCTTACATAAAGTTCTCTTTAAGAGAAAACCCCTCCCCCTTGTCTCTCTCTCCCTTCCTCTCTTGCCATGAGGTAGTGCATGACTCCTCCCTTTCTTTTTCTCTTTTTCTTCTTCTCCTCTCCTCAGACCCCACCTGTTTTCTCTTTCTTCTTCCCTCCCTTCTCCCCTTAATAAAACTTTCCATGTGGGTGCTGCATCTCCATGGTGTAAGTGACTTTCTGCTCTGCCCCCTTGGCCACCACCTGTCATAGCTGCATGACATGTCTTCCTCACCTGCACGAGGCACCTTGGCTCCACCTGCCAAGGCTGCTGCCAGACTGTTTTTAAAATACATTTGGTGCCATGCTCGGCAGAGGCCCTCCTGGTGCTTTCTCCTGCCTGTTGGCTGTCTGAGATAGATTAGGACCCCTGGAACCTTCAACACTCCCTTTATCCTCCACCGGCATAATTGGTAAGCCCCGCTTCTGGCCGTTTCCCATGAATGAGGATTCGTCTCATCTCAACCATGGTTTCTTGCCTCTTGGCAATGCTCATGAGTCCTGACACCAGACAACCACATATCCCTCAGGCTTAGCTGCTCTTTGGCCCTGCTTTCTGATGAAACATTGTAGCAGCCTTTGCCTTCTCGTCTCTCAGACCTCAGGGTCTTTCAAGCCCCTGCTCTGTGTTTGACGAATTCCTCAGCAGCTTGAACCCTAATCATTCTGCCTCAGTTGTGGGAAATAAGCATTCTGCCAGTGATCCAGTAGATCCAAGGATTCTTGAGCTATGTACTCCTTCCCCTCCCTTCCTCATTCCCTCCCACTGCAGCTCACACTGCCGCATCAGCCGCTCTCCGAATCCCACTGTCTGCGGCTTAGTCTGTCTCACTTTTGCTCAAACTGTTCTGTTCTTCTGCTCTGTCTCTATCTGCTCCATCCCTCCTGTGGCTGGTGGACTTCGAAGACCTGGGCTTGACAGCTCCACTTCCAGTGTGTGGAGCCAGCTGTTTCTCTATTTTCTCACTCCTATGGCCACCGCTGCCATCACCCACACCTTTTCACTCTGGTACATGATGCATGAAAGTTTCCTGGGAAGTTTTGTCCATCATGCCTCTTGGGAAAAAACAAAAAAACTCCATGTGACCACGTGGGTGGTCGCCATCTTTACTACCACACTGAGCCACAGCAGCTCCGCTGTCACAATGTAGTGAGACGATACCCACCCATCTGGGTCTGACGACGGTTGGAAAGTTTTGTTTGTCTTATTGGAAAGTTTTGACTATTTCTCAAGAAAGTTGTATATGCTGCATTTTATTGGACAGCTGGCTCTAGAGTTGGATTGTGGCTCTTCCTTTGCTAGACCCAAGCATGCTTATTTAAAAGTTTCCCCTATGTCGTTCAGTCAGTCTGAGACCCTGACACAGTGACAAGAAGAAGAAAACAAAATAGAACAGTCAAAAATTGGACTTGGTTTATATGAACATTCTGTACCTAGAGATTTAGAAATTTATTTTGTTAACTATGGTTAAAAATCTGTTAAAATTAAAACTAGATAAAAAGTTAAAACTAACAACACTGGGAAGTGATAATTTAAAATCTATGCATGATGAATTTTGTAATTTAAGAGTCACCCGGCTGATAATGGTTTTAAAGACATGAAGGGATCATGGGGAACAGCTAAAGCTTGCAAATGTATGGCAAGGTTAGAGTTCCAAAGAGAATCTAGTTGCAATGGAAGACCTTAACAGTTTTTGAAATGCCAGCACCCAGGTGACATTCATCAGAAGTACCAGCCACAGTGAAATGGAGCAGGCTGAGATCTAGAGGGCAGGTTATGTGTATGCTGCCAAGGGTGGGGCCAAAGAAATGATCCAGGCTTCTAAATAAAAGAAAATGTGAATGAATCCCATACATTGACCCTTGAATTGTTTGCACTATTGGAGCTTGGTTTTGCCTTATCCAGATTGTGGTTATGCCATGTTTTCTACCTCTTAAAATAAAAGAGGTTATCTTCTTTTTGATATTGCAACAAGACATTTGAGATTTTAAACCTTTTTGAGAACAGTTTTTAAGATATTTAAATTTATAAGGATACGGCCAACTTGCCAGATCATTTTATAGATAAAAATCAAGGCTTGCTTCTCTGAAGCTATTAGATCTCTTGATAAGAAAATGCTCTAAGATAGGAAAATCTATACAAATTTTGAGGGTCTAAAATGTTTTAAGATATATAAAGATTTAAAGATATAAAAATCTATGCAAGCTTTGAGGGTCTCAGAAAATGATTTAAGATATAAATACCAGTTACAAAGATATAAATAGATTATAGATTATTTAAATGCTTCAGATAATTTTCCCTTCTATGATAGTGTTATATTAAGATTTCAAAAGCTTGAAGTTTAACATTAATAGAATTCTGATACTGTTTGGGTCACAAGCTCAAGATGTTAGATTTTCTTTGGTTGTCTTCTAAATATAAACTTAAAGGATGAGTCTACTCCTGCTGTTTCACAGACACCTATCACCTGCTTTATCTATTATTTGGATTTCCATACTGATTGGTAATGCTAATATATCTAAAACTTTTATGTACTTTTGTAAATTAAGAATTCATATAAAATTCAGAGGATCAAAAGAAGTCATAAAACTTCAATCCACTTCACAGAGGTCAAAAGGACTCCAGGTAAGTACAAAAGTACAGCTTGGGTTTTCCATACCTGTCTATTCCTGAGGATGGTAATATTCTCTCTGGAACTCCTCTCCTTCCCAATTACTAAAGCTATGGGCTTAAAAGTTCCAAATAAGTTCATAAATTTTAATTTCTGTTCCTAGTTTGAACTTGTTTTAACAGGTTTCCACTTGGCTGGCAGACACATCCAAGCATTGGTTGCTGACTGCAACCTGCTTCAAATGACCAAAAGCTCTGGACTTGCTAAAGGCTGATGTGGACCAGTCCAGCCAATGTGATTGTTACCTGTCTCTATAGCTGGGTCAGATAACCACATGCTTCTGACAAATGCCCCATTGCCTAAATTCCCTACTTGCCTTTGACTAGCCTTTCAACCTTTCTGGTCTCCAACCATCTTCACCCCATTTCAGCTTGAAGCAGCTATAAAAGAGAGTACATTGTCCCTGCCCTTGAAACAAGCTAAAAAGGCTAAGTCAAAGAGAAACTCCCTGGTACAGGGAACAAAATGTCTACCTATAATGCCTATTGATATACTAGCAAACTGGGCCCAGAGATGTCAATTGGTAGATTTATTAACTAAAATGGTTCTGTAGTAAGATAATACACTTGACCTTCTTTGTGCAGAACCAAAGAGGTATTATATGGCCTTAAGAAATTCTTATTTCTATATAAATCACTCAGGATTATAATCTGGCTGTACTCAAAGATACTACAGATGCAGATATCACTGCCCTAGAAAAATCTGTTATACATTTAGAGGAATAGCTCTCCTCTCAAGCTGAAATAGTTCTCTATGATAGAAGAGGCCTTGACCTAAAATTTGTTCAGTTGATTCCCCCTGGTTATCATTCCTTCAACAAGGGAGCCTATACAAAGCTTTAGGAGAGCAATGCTGTTTTTATGTTAACCACTCAGGGATCATTAGAAACTCCATGACCCTCCTGAAGAAGCAGATCCATGACAGAGAAAGGCAGTAACAACAAGGAAAACACCCTGATGTATGCTTTAGCTATCCTCTTAATGATCTTGCTTAAATGTCAGATGTTTACATTGAGATTCATAATAATGACAAAACTGCAGTTATGAAATAGCAACAGGAAAAATTTTGTAATGGAAGGTCACAACAACATGGGAAACTATGTTAAAAGGTCAAAGCATTGGGAAAGTTGAGAACCAATGGCTTAGATAATGTCTCTCCTTATCTAAGGTCTATTTAGGCTAACAAAGACCAATTTATGCCTAACCTTCTCACTTTTACTTACATATTGATAAGTTTTAAAGGGGGTGAGGAGAGTACCCAACCCCTATACAGGAATCAGTGAAAATGACTTTTTTAACACCTGAAAAGAGGCAGCTGAGTCTTCCCAATGGACCCAGCTGCAAAAGAAGGCGATGCTCCAAGCCCATGCCTTAGCAGCTGCCCTGAGGCCACCAGGGAACAAGGGAAGATGACCATGAGGCTCCATTGCACTGGAGCTCAGCCCAAATTGACTCTACCAGGAGCCTGCATCAAATGCAGTCTGGAGCCACTGGTCATGGTATTGTCCTGACCCTCTGCTGCCCACAAGGCCATGGCCTGCCTGCTGACAGCCTGGACATTGGAAATCAGAGTGCCCTGTGTGGTTTGCCCTCTATGCCACACCATGGAGGTCCACCCTCAGCAACACTGGCATCTGACTCTCTCAGCCTTTGAACTCCTAAGCCTGGTGGAGGATGCATGGTGCCTAGACTTGGTGACTCCCATTCTCCTTTCCAAGCCTGGGGTGACAATGCAGGTAAAGAGTAAGTTCACAGACTTTCTATTAGACTTGGGAGCTACTCACTCTGTTTTAATCTCTTCCACAGGTCCCACAGTTCCCTTGATAATTCCTGTAATTGGGGTGGATGGAACCTTCTCCTTCCCATTTAAGAGAAACCTTGGACTGCCTACATAGCTGGAAAGATGTCTCACTTCTGCTCACTTACTCATCCTTCTCAGATCTGATGGTGTCGGCAGCATTAAGTTTGCTGCCTTAATCTTAAATGCCCTTTTTTGTCCTGTCCCAGTTAAGCTGTTTGTGTGAAAAATGTGCAGTTGGGTTCCGGAGGGTGCTGAGGATCAGTTCCCCTGTGGTTTTTCCTGTTTGGAAAGCAGTGTCTGGCTTGCCTCTGGATACAGAGTAGCTGTTCCTTGACGCCTGCTGTTGGAGGGGTATATAAGCCCATGTTGGTACGAATGAAGAGAGCTGCTTCCCTGATGAACTGAAACTGGGTGTCTAGAGTGCTGTTTAACCTCGGCGTCCCTCGCCAGATTTCGTGCTCCAGCTGCGCGGGCTGCAGCATGATGGTTTTTGCCAGTTTTACAGAGCTCCCTAACCCCAAGGTTACAAGCACCTTGGTAGACCATTAATAAGTTTTCCTGATAAGTACAGACAGGTGTGCCTCATTCATAGACTTCATGGTACAAGATGAACTGGTTTCAGAGGTAACTTCAGTGATTCAGGGTTTTAACAGCCACAAATACAGTTTTATAAACTGATAGAGCACTGAAATCAGACAGTCTTGGGAGCCCTTAAATTACTGTGGACTTTGCTGGTCCCAGTTTTTACAAATAGGTTAGCATTAGAGAAGATAGGGAAGCCTCCCTCCTCCTCCTTCACTCACTCAACCACTTCCATTCAGTAAATTTCCTCTGGTTATAGATTTAAAGATGTTTTTCATTGAGCTGAAACCAGGCCCTAGAAAATCTTCATACTTTTAACCCAAAGCCATAGTTTTTGCTATGACACCAAGATGTAAATCTGTTCCAGTTGTTTTACAGACACTTGCAGGTTCCTGCACAGATCCACCTCTCCTGCCAGACTTGTGCCAAGGCCAAACCCTCAGGAGCCCTCCAGATACACCACCAGCTGCGACACCAACAGAAGACACCAATTGGTGAATACTAGCAGGTTAATTTCACCCACATGCCCACTCATAAAAACTCTGTTATCTCCCAATTTTTTAACAATTTAACAGGATGGGTAGAGGCATTTCCCACCTTCAGAGAAACAGCAGATGGACTCCTGGAATACATCATCCCTCCATTTTGAATTCAGAAGTTATTATGCTGTATTTTTAAAAATAAGTTTCTATTTATTCTGAGAATTGAGTTGCTCTCTGTTTCCTGGAAACTGACTTTCACCAACCCATGACATTGATTTGTTTTTGAGAATACCATTACCCTCCCTGACCCCTCCCTAATCACATAGTGGGTGACCATATGTTTTTCTAATATTTTTTGTATTTCCTTATTGGCCAATTGTCTCCTTTCTTTAAAATTACTAATAAGTTTAGATCTTAAAGGGGCTCAGGAGATGGATTCAGGAATGCTCTCTTTAACCTGACTTAGGAGGAAGTTGCTGGTACTCTCTTGGGTGTAACACAATAAAAATTAACCCTGCTTCAAATTTGGCTCAAATTGTGGTAGTGATCTTATTCTTGCCATTGAGATTAACATTTTCTAAAAGCCCCAGTGAGATTCAGACCATCCACCCAAATTCTGAACGTGGACCTTTGCTCTGGAACTCTGGGTTGGGGGAGGGGGGGTTCCTCAGAAGGCACATGCCTTGAGACATTCCAAGGCTCTGGGTCTGCCTTCAGTTCTCAGACTATCAGGATGAAGGTCCATGCAGAGAAAAGCAACAAGCAACTATGAAGGCCTCCTGGTGAGTTTTAGTCTGGTTCTATTTTGTGGGATCCCTATCTGGGATGTGAAGAGGGTTCATTAGGACCCCAATATTCTCTGGTCCAGGGCAAAAAACAAGACATCACACCACCCTCTGAGGTTCTTGGTCTGGTTTTATGTCCTATTTGCCTTGTCTTTATACATCTTGTCTTGTCTTTGGCTTCATTTTTATTGTCCTCTTTCTTTTGTACTTTCAGTGTTAATTGGTTTATTTTGGACTTGGGGCAACTGAACTGATGGACAGTATGGGAAATAAGACTAGCATTTTGATAAACTTTACCCCCATGTAGTAAAGGAGGATTATGATTATCGTATCACCAAGAGTCCCTTCCTAACATTCTGTGAAATTGAATGGACCACATTTGGGGTTGACTAGCCCTCCCAGGGTACTTTCGATTCTCAGATAGACTGAGCAGTGGTTAATGTCACCCTCAGTAAGCCAGGCCACCCCGATTAGATTATATACATATTGCCTTGGCCTGAAGCAACTTCCAACCTGCCCCCCCCCCGAAGGTCTGTATGGTCCACAATGGGGCAAGGTGGCCAAGCCCTGGTTGTCAGCAGACAGACTTTTGGAGGTCCTGGAGCAGAGACCAACAAGTCCCCTCTGAAGACTGTTCTGCAGGACTCACAGGAGGAAGAATCCCTCCTCCCTCCATGTAACCATCTTTACTCTCTTCTCCCCTCCTCACCTTAACCTCCACCTTTGCCACCCTCGTCCCTACCCCCAAGGCCTGACTCTGTTTCCCAATCTGCACCTACCCATACCTCACCATCTAGTTCTTCCCTACCTCTAACTATCTTCTCCACCCCCAGCTCTTCCCTACCTCCCCTGTTTTCCCCCCTCCCCACACCCACCAGGGAGTCCCATATGGCCCTCCTGACTTCAACTCTGATTCTGGTTCTGGGGTGGCACCTCCTTCAGTTCTCACTCCCCTACAACCATTTCCTGGCAATCATTACCTGAATGTCCCTTTCTTTACCAAAGGTCTCTACAACTGGAAGAACCAGAAACCTCCTTTCAGCACTAGCCCCAATTCCTTAATTTCTATAATTAATTCTGTCTTTTTCAGTCATCTCCCCACATTGGATGACTGTCAGCAGATTCTCTATACCATCTTCACTACTGAAGAAAGGGAATGGATTCTTATGAAAGCCATTGAACACTCCCTGAAATAGCTTCAATGGCTGATGACCAGAGGGCTGCCAAGAAGAAGACCCCAATGGGACTATAACACAGAAAGAGGTAGGATGTGATTCAGTAAATACCACCAGGTTCTGAATGGGCATTCCAAAAGCCCACTAACCTAGCTAAGGTAACAGATGTGAAACAACACAAGATGAATTGCCTTCAGCTTTCCTGGAGTGTCTCAGGATGCCTATTGATTATTCATTCCTATAGACCCAGAGTATCTGGCAAATCTCAAGGTAATTAACATGGCCTTTGTAACTCAGTCAGCCCCTGACATATGTAGAAAGATACAAAAGATAGACAGGTTTGCAGGAAAGAACAGGTCAGACCTATTAGAGATAGCCCAGAGAGTGTTTGATGGCAGAGACAGCAAAGAAGATCTTCTGATAAAGAAGATGGGACATGCCACTGTGGTTGCACTATAAATCCCAGCTACTCTCAACTCTGTCCATGCATACCATGATAAAAAGAGGAGACCTTTACAAAAGGACCAATGGGCTTACTGAAAACATGAATCATTGGCAAAATGAGTATCCACACTTGAAACAGGTAGCACTCCACAAACCAAGAGGAATTCTAGCTATGGAGGATTAGCAAGGCCAAGGATCCTTTGAACAAGATCCCCAAGAGCCTATGGTAAACTTCACCACAGGGGGCCAACATGTGAAATTTCTGGGGGACATAGGGTTACTCATTTGGTATTACAGGAGTGACCTTGACCCCTTACCAACCAAACAATGGAAGTACAGGGGGCAACTGGGGATTGTAGCTAGAGTTTTCCAGAGAGAGATTTGTCCTGACTGTGGGCCAGGCAGGAAAACTCTAGCAACCAATGGCACCCAAGGGCTCGAGTTTCGACCTTAAACTTGAGAATATTCGATAAGTAATTCAAAATGGAGCTAAAAACAGTTTCCTAGTTGTCTCTCTCAAGTAGCGGGTTCCTGGTGTGTGTGTTTGACCAGCAGTATGGCAGGAATGAGGCATCTGCAAGCGGCACATTATGCTGCATGGTGGATTTAGTCTTTGCTAGTTAAAAAAAAAAAAAAAAAAAAAAAAAAACACACTGCTTGGATAAAAGCATAGACCCAAGATGGCTCCCAGAGCTGGTGGTAAACACACCACCACTATGTTGGGAAGCTGAGGAGGGTGGAGCCATCAGCCACAGCACCTTTTCAGTCTTACATTGCTGGGGTTTAAAGCAATAGGTTCACAATAAGACAGATTCAGGTATAATAGTTTACAGTGTGTATAAAAATGTATGTAGGCAGCCGGGCGGTGGTGGCGCACGCCTTTAATCCCAGCACTCGGGAGGCAGAGCCAGGCGGATCTCTGTGAGTTCGAGGCCAGCCTGGACTACCAAGTGAGTTCCAGGAAAGGCGCAAAGCTACACAGAGAAACCCTGTCTCGAAAAACCAAAAAAAAAAAAAAAAAAAAAATGTATGTAGGCTTGGAAGAGAGAGAAAAAGGAATATATACAGCTATATAAAGAAATAGATAGTTTTTAAAAATAAAGTCTTTAAAGAGATAGTAAAGGTAGTATAAAAATAAGCCACATAAAGATGGATATTACACAGAGAATCTGGATTGTGTTGTCTTTGGGATTTTTAACTGAAGAGAGATATTTGTAAGGAAGTGGAGTTAAACCAATATGTATATTTTAAAGATACCTTGACTTCAAAATTTGGATGTAAGGATATGTTGCTTTGGAAAGGAGGCTCTGCTTTTGTTTCCAGAGGCTATGGATTTGTTCCAGATTAAGTTACATCAGGCTTGACCAGCCAAGACCCCCCCAAAAGTTTTCCGATGACACCATGGCCCAGATGATCCAACATCCAGAACAGTTTCAAGGCAACTGGCTCAGACAATACACCCTCACGGGCTACTCCATAATCCTAAAATTTTCTTTGTGTCCCCATAAGATACATCCCCCCCCCCCCTCCAACAAGAAGTAGTAAGAGAAGCTATGCCCAAATTCCCAAATATACCAACCTGGCTTTGGAGATAGAATTGGCTCACTCCTTCTCTAAACCCAAGCATATTACTAAAAGAAAAGGTTAAGAGATTCTTGTGTCCCATATCAGAAGAGCCCTCTAATGTGGGACAGAGAAAAACCAATATTTTTATTTAAAACAGGTTAAATATAAATGCAATCTCTTTCTAAAGAAGAAAAGGGGATATGATATAGATATGAGAGGATGAAAGGCAGATTATGAAACCTACTTTTAAAGAGCCACTTGTTTAAAATGTTTTACATTGCTATGGATTTTAGTTTATTGATACAATTTTAAACTTAATTTTGTTATACTGTATGTATATTTCTACTCTTGTTTGAGGTATTATGTTTATGTAACCCATTTAGATTGTAATGGATAATTAAGAAATACAGATTAATAATTAGTCTTCTATGATACTCAAACTTATAGTCATGTTATTTTCTAGGTATACATACATATAATTCAATTAGGTAGGTAATCTTCAAACACTTCAAAGACCTACAGAATATGGCATTTAAAATGTTTTTAAAAATTTAGACTTTCTGGACAGCGAGACATGTCTGCTCCTGGCAGCACCAATTTACTTCAGAGAGGAGGATGGGCATCAAAGACACTCTATATGGAGTTTATCTTCTTCTTGGCAAAAATAGCCATTTGGGCAAGAAACTGTTCTTGCCTGGACTGCTTGATCGACTGGACATGCAAGACCCATGGGAAGGTGACCACTGAATTTTGCTTGGCAAAATGTCCTTCAGGTTCCTGCTTCGTGGAGGAAACTACCAGGCATTCTACAGGACACTGAAGAAAGTGACTGAGAGACTCTAGATCTGTGGGCTGAAGACAGATGCCCCAATTTTACAAAGGAACTTTGGATGACTGTCCAGGCTGCCAGCTGTCTCTGTCTACTCTTGCAAGACTCCCGAAAATTGCTTGCATCCTTTTCCTGTTTCTCAGATAATATTATATTCTTCTGAGGTCTTTGATGACGTTGAAGGCTAGAATTATAATTTTCCTTAGTTGTGATAAGAGATAAGTTAGATATGAAACCTTAGACTCACAAATATAGGATAGATAGGATATCTTCTTTAATTTTGCCAAATACAAATAGACTAGATATTATAAATAGACTAGATAATGTAACTGTAATTCTTGCTTGATAATTGTTTTGTTATCTGTAATTTTACTATGTGAAAGTTAAAACCTTCCTTTTTGGAAAAAAAAAAAAGAAAAGAGGAAGTGCTGTGGGATGTTCTGTATGTTAAATGTGTTGCTCTGATTGGTTAATAAATAAAACACTGATTGGCCAGTAGCCAGGTAGGAAGTATAAGTGGGACAAGGAGAGAGGAAAATTCTGGGAAGTGGGAGGCTGAGTCAGGAGATGCTGCCAGCTGCCACCGTGAGAAGATGTTAAGATACCGGTAAGCCACGAGCCACATGGTAACTTATAGATTAATAGACATTGGTTAATTTAAGATAGAAGAACTAGATAACAAGAAGCCTGCCACGGCCATACAGTTTGTAAACAATATAAGGCTGAGAAGCCCTACTGCCTGGAGATGCTGGACATCATTCAAAGGTTGTAACTTGACCTGACAGAGATCCCTCATACTGCCAGAGATGCAGATCTCCATACAGATGGCAGCAGCTTCATTCAAGAAGGAACCAGGTATGTGGGAGTGGGAGTGGTTACAGGCCAGAAAGAGGTCATTTGGCACATGCCTTGCTCTGGGGCACATCTGCCCAGAGAGCGGAAATAATTGCTCTGACACAGGCTTTGAGATGGGATGAAGGGGAAAAGGTGAACATTAACACAGACAGCCAATATGCTTTTGCTATGGTTCATCTTCATGAACCTCAGAGCCAAGGACTATAAAAATAAATATGAAATTGTCCAGTTGCTAGAGGCTATCTGGCTACTAACTGAACTAGTCATTATTCAGTGGCCAGGACACCAAAAAGACAAAATCCCCCAAATTCAAGGTAAGATCTGTGCAGATCAACTTGCCAAAGGGGCAACTTGGAGAACTAAACCCCAGACTGTTCTATAACTATCTACTGTCACTGAGCCCCCACTCTGCCTTTGATGAGGATGTTCCTAAGTATAATCCAGAAGAGATCAAGTTATATTCTGACTTGGGGGCTCAGGAGAGCTGCAATGGATAGTGGATCTTGCCCGATGGAAGAATGTGCATGCCAAAGGTACTGAGACAAACCTGGATAACTGCCTTACATATACCATGCACTTGTCACCTAAGAAGATCTCAGAACTCATCTTCCCTCATGTCTGGTGACTTAGACATCAAGAAAAATTTAGAGCATTTTAGAACACTGCCTGACCTATGCCCAGGTAAATACAAAGGACATACCAGGCCAATGGAGTCAAGGTACAGAACCCAGTCAATTTTGGAAAATTGACTTCACTGAAGTCAAGACAGGATTGTACGGCTACAAATACCTGCTGGTATTTGTTGATACCATCACAGACTTGATAGAGGCCTTTCCATCCCAAACAGAAACAGCCCAAGTGGTAGCTAAGAAATTAATACTGGAAATTTTTCCTAGATTTGTCCTCTCTATATCTCTGGTATTAGACAATGGCCTGGCCTTCCTGACCAAGTTATCTCAATTGCTCCCTAAGGCTCTTAACATAAATTGGAAATTTTTTTGTCTGTATCATCCTCAGAGCTCAGGAAACATAGAGAGGATGAATAGAACTTTAAAGAAGATTTTTCACTTAATACTCTTGAAACTGGTGTTAACTGGGTTGACCTCTTGCCTTATGACATTCTCAGAGTCTGATGTACCCCCTACTGAGAAAAGTTCACCCTATATGAAATAGTCTGTGGGTGAGCACATTTCATGATCCCTCAAGTACATGCCAGATTGTTATCAGATTGCCCCCACTCCAATCTCTGAGTCCTTACAAGGATTGCAATTAACCTTGGATAAGAATCTCCATCAAGCCCTGGCTGTTTAACCTGTTGGATACCACCTACCTGATCGCCAGTTCCAGCCCAGAGATGCTGTATTAGTCTGCCACTTCAAAACTGATCAGCTTGAACCTTGATGGAAAGGATTCCATTCCACATTGTGATTCTCTGGACTCCTACTGCTGTGAAAGTCACTGGTATTTCTGCCTGGATTCATCACTCACACCTCAAGAAGGCACCTAGAGAATCCACAGAAGAGATACCCAACCACCAGAGGTAAAAACTGACTGAAAAGGGACCATTAAAGATCAAACTTTCTAAGATTTGATTTCCTAACATAACTTTGTGTTCTTGCTACTGAAATTTACATCATGATTGTCCTATGGCTAACAGTTTTGTTGTTTTATTTTCAAGCTATACAAACAGAACCTAAACGCATCTTGACAGGGGAAATAAAAGGAGTTAAGGCCATCATGGGTATACCTGCACAAATTAAAACTGACAATGCTCCAGCATATGTCTCTGGTAAAATGAAACAGTTTTTTTGCTTTTTACAATATAAAGCATATTACCAGTATACCACATAATCCTACAGGCCAAACAGTCATAGAAAGTTCAAATCAAACTCTAAAGGATATGCTAAATAAACAGAAAGGGGTAACAAAACCCCCAGAGACAGCTTCCATAATGCTCTATTTGAATTTTCTCAGTGCTGATGAGAAAGGAACAACAGCTGCAGAGAGACATTGGATAATAGAAAAAAACTACAGAATTAAATCAGCCTATATACTTTAAAGATGTGCTGACCTCAGAGTGAAAACCAGGATATGTGTTACATTGGGGACGAGGTTTTGCTTTTTTTTTTTCTGCAGGAGAAGATAAGTGTAGCTTGAGTTTTCCTGCCTGGCCCACAGTCAGGACAAATCTCTCTCACCTGCCAGTCCCACAGCCGCTCAAACCCGACCAAGTAAACACAGAGACTTATATTGGTTACAAACTGTATGGCCGTGGCAGGCTTCTTGCTAACTGTTCTTACAGCTTCAATTAATCCATTTCTATAAGTCTGTACCTTGCCACATGGCTCGTGGCTTACCGGCATCTTCACATGCTGTTTGTCATCGTGGCGGCTGGCAGTGTCTCTCTGACTCAGCCTTCCACTTCCCAGCTTTATTCTCCTCCTTGTCCCGCCTACACTTCCTGCCTAGCCAATGGCCAATCAGTGTTTTAATTATTGACTAATCAGCAACACATTTGACATACAGAACATCCCACAGCAGATAAGTTGTGGAAAACATCAAAATTGATAAAGGTTCGATTTGAACAAGAGAGACCTCTTAATTAGAAGAGGTGATAGTTCATCAACCAGCATTACTATCCATTTGAAACTAATTTATACCACTAACAAATGCTTTTCATTTGATCAAATATAATTTTCCAAAAGGGAACCTCCCCAAAGTTAGGCTTGGGGAAGGGGTTTTGTTTTTGTTTTTCAGGAGAATGAAGGCTAAGGAATCTAAAGAACACTGGACAAATGACACATCTGAAGAAAAAGGACAAATCATCTAGGAAAAAATGTCCCAAGAAAAAGAGTAAATTGGCTTATTGGTACATCACATATAAAATTTCATAAGTCTTCCTAAATGTTTGTTTCTGCTCTTCTCTGCAGACACTTAACACAAATGGTCTTTTTGTAGTCCCAGTTCAATTAAAAATTAAGGTTGGCTTTGGAGTTGGAGAATGACTCTCTCCTTCTTTAAACTCAAGCATGTTGTTAAAAGGAAAAGGCAAACTCCCTGTATCATGTCAGAAGAAAGAGTCATCTTCTGATATGGGACAGAAGAAAACCAAAAAATTAAGGGACTATTCTATTGCCACTAATCTCAATTCTTTGCTTCTATTTTGATTCTTTAAACTTTTCTTAAGGTTTGAATTTTGTATCAAAATTTATAATATATATATTTACATATATTTAACTTTTGTTATGATATTAATGGCCATATAGAGTACTAATTAATTCTAGAAAAAAATGCTTCATTTAACTGCCTATACATGTTTTAGTGTTCGAGTCTCTATCAGTTTTTTGCAGGGAATCAAGACCAGGCCTAACAGTAAATTTGAAGTCTCCAGAAAGAAGATGGGGTCCCACAACAATGATTCCACATGGACAATAATAATGCCACTAAGCTGACAAACATCACCCAAAGATCAGCTTTGGACTATAAAAAATGCTCAGAACAATTTTGAGATGGCTGGCTGAGATGATCCAGCTTCACAGACTACTTGAACAAGGACTTGAGATAAGCCCTGCACTTTGGCATTATGCAGAGACTGGACAACAAATGTTATAGCTACCTCTTCCTGAACTTGACAATTAACCCAAAATTTTTCATTTCAGGATCCCCTAAAGACACCTTCACTCACAAACAGCAGGAAGCAATTTTAAGAACACGACACCTACATTCCCAAGAGGTGGAATGGGGCAGGTGGTTTTTGGTCTTTCAATGGGTTTTGGGTGTGGGATAGTTGTCATTGCTTAGGAGGGTTGGTTACAAGTTGTTGTTGTTAATGGTCAGGAAAAGGGCTAAACAAAGGAGATTAGATTTAATGATCTTGTTTGAAAAAATAAATAAATAAAAGAGATATAGAAATAATAGGATAAAAGGGTTGATTGTTGAATCTACTCTGAAAAGAAAAAAGGGAAGATATAGAAATGATAAGATAAAAGGTAGATTTTTTTAATCTACTCAGAAAAGAAAAAAGAGAATATGGATATGATAAGGTAAAAATGTAGATTATTGAATCTACTTTTAAAAAGGAACTACTTGTTTTAAATAGGATAAGTAATGAAATTTCTTGTCTGAATTCATCAAATGTTAATGTACTAGACATTGTTAATGTATATAATGGAGATTTTTTGAAATTTTTTTGTCTAAATTTGTAAAATGTTAATGAACTAGACTGTCAATGTAATTCTTGACTGTATATATTGTATATACTTATTGTATATGCTTTTTCTTGTATTAGTTATAAGCTTTTTTATTTCAGACACAAAAGGGGAAATATGGTAATATTGTGTTCTCCAATATATTGTGTACCCTAGTAAACTTATTTGGGGTCAGAGAACAGAACAGCCACTAGACAAACATAGAGGCCAGAAGATTGTGGCACACATACCTTTAATCCTAGCCTTCTATAGGCAGAGATCCATCCCAATCGCTGTGAGTTCAAGGCCACACTGGAAACCACCAGGCATGGTGATACAGGCCTTTAATCTCAGGAAGTGATGGCAGGAAGCAGAAAGGTATATAAGGCATGAGGACCAGGAACTTTGGTTTGTTAAGCTTTTAGGCTTTTAGCAGCAGTTCTGCTGAGATTCATTTGGATGAGAACACAGAGGCTTCCAGTTAGAGGAAACAAGATAGCTGAGAAATTGGTGAGGTGAGGTTGGCTGTGGCTTGTTCTGTCTCTCTGATCTTTTAGTGTTCATCCTAATACCTGGCTCTGGGTTTGTTTTTTATTAATAAGACAGTTTAAGATTCATCTACACACCCCTATCATAGGAAACACTCTAATATTGTCTTGCCATGCAAAAGATTGTCCTTATCCACCCAGGCCCATAGTTTGCACAAAGAAGGGGAACAAATAGTCTTTAGCCAGATGTATGGAGGATACTTGAGATGGATTAATTTAATTAACCAATCCCAAAATAATAATACAGACCTCAGCATAATAAAATATTCTTTAAAGTGTTCTGATAATAGAAATTATAGATGTGCTAAAATAAGAAGGGGAATGGAAGATTCATTAATAACTTCAGTTGAATTTAACATATCCGGAGTAACCCTGTCTGCAACGATAATGTGAAATATAATCTCTGGGTCCATTTAGCACTAAAAAGCAAATGAGAAACCTCTTTCTGTGTCAGAGAAGATTCTTCTATTCCTAGGCTCTTAAGAGCAAATTTGTATAGAATAGGGGTTTCTAATAAAAATTGTACAAGGACAATGAAAGACAAAATGGAACATGCCCCTACTAATATTTTAAAGGCTGTGGCTTGTGTTCCCATTGATAATGTCTTTTTCCTCCACTGTCTGTTTTTATTGCACAAATGTCCCTTCTTATTGTAATTCTACTTCTTATCCTACCCTCCTTTTGGTAAACAATTGCTCTTAGGATGGACTTTTTCTGTGAAAATAATACTTATTCTGCACTCCCAGCAGGATATAAGGTTTTATGTGGGATAGGACATGTTATACACGTTTTGCTCATCAAATCTTTACAATCTGTTAATAGAATTACAAGAGCTTTTCCTAAAAATTACAATGATTTCTTACATCTGTTAGACCCCACTATAGTTGCTGCTACTACAGCCTTTCTGTTACATGCCCAGGACTAATTGTTGGACCATAAAGAGAGGATTCTGAAATATCCCATATAAATTCAAAGTCTACTATTAGAGCAAAACTATTAGCAGAAATTAATCAAGAACTGAGAATAACTGTTCTTCAAAATAGAGCTGCTATAGATTACCTGTTACTTAAACATAATCTTGGTTGTCAGCAATTTACTGGAATGTGATGTTTTAATATCTCTGATTTTTCTTATACTATTGACAACCAAATTGATAATTGACATAAAGAAATAGACAAAATCTCTAAACAAATTTAGGCTGCCCACTATGACTAAAGTGGTTCTCCCCCTTCATTGGCCCTCTAACACTGTCTCTACTAATTATCATCATCAGACTCTGTGCCCTCCAATGTGTCATTAACTTGACCACCCATCAGATAAATCATTGCTGCTTAACAACATTATTAAGACATCCCCCTGTCAAAGATTTGACAGGGAAACATAAGTCAAGGGAAGAATAAGGAACCAGTCTATTTTGAAGTCGGGGCCATTATGCTGTATTTTTAAAAATAAGTTTTTATTTACTGTGAGAGTTGAGTCTCTCTGTTTCCTGGAACCTGACCTTCCCCAACCTATGACCTTGACTTGTTTTTGAGACTATCCTTACCCTCCCTTACTCTCCCTTACCCTCCCTGACCCCTCCCTAATCACATGGTCAGTAACTCCATGATGCTTATATAAGATTTTTTGCATTTCCTTATTGCCTACTGTCTTCCTTCTGTAAAACTACTCATGATTTTACTCCTTAAAAGTAGCCCAAGAGATAGATTCAGGACTGTTCTCTTTAACCCAACTTATGAGGCAGTCATTGGCCAGCTCTTAGGTGCATCTCAATAAAAATCAAGCTTGCTTCCTCTCACTGTAAGTAAGACTTGATGTATCTCACAGCAGGATCCTCCCTCCACCTGGGAGCATCTACCCCCTTGAAAAGTTCTGTTCATCTTTCTGTTAAAAAGTCCCATATATTTCATGTGTATGGATGAAGATGTGTAAATAATGTGGCCACAGTATGCTTGTTTTTTTATTGGTTTTTGAGCTTGTTTTTTGACTGTTTTTTGAATGTCTGAGATATTGTGTTCCTTGTGTCTTGCTAACAGCTCAGCTATGCTCAGTAGTTGCTTGTGCTCAGATTTTTGTGATGACAGAGAAAGTTATTTTATGATGTTCTGCCTGATTATAAAGAAAAACATCTAAGAAATTTTTAACCATTGGGTATGGTTAAAAATCTGTAATAAAGGTTAATTTAAAATTTGTAACTCCAGATTAAAACTGCTCTGGATAATAACATGTGGTCTGCCATCTTCTTACAATATGTGGGCAGACACCATTTTGGCTAAGGTTAAAGACAGGTTATATGACTTCATCACCATCTTTAGTGAAGTTGATCACATAATCTGCCATCACCTTACAACACATGGACAGGTGCCATTTTGGCTAAGGTCAAAGAGAAAGGTCTTGAATTTATCGCTGTCTTTAGTAAGGGCAGCCCCGTGGACTGATTCCAACAGGAGACATTAGGTCTCTAAGTTATTTTGGATTGGATAGATTTCTGTGTGATAATCCTTGTCCTGTCATAAAAACAAGGTTTATAAAAAAAATATATGATTTAAAACAATGCTGGTTTACTGAGGTATTAAAGCTGTACCTCTATGCATTCATGTACAGGGATATATCTTGCTGAACAGCCAGATTTTATAGCAAAAGAGTAACCCCTCAATATTGACTTTAAAAACTAAATTGTTTGCAATGTTAAAACTTGGTTTTGCCTTATTTTATCTTAGAAACACAGCTGAAGACTAGAGACTGAGATATTCCTTCTAATCTCCTTGCTTTAACCAACATTGATAAGCTGTAACTAATTGAGTAAACTGTATGTCCAGATTTAGTTCATTAATTAAACAACATTTGTCTAATTCAGGTATACCTAACAGATTGAGGTACAGACAGGTATACCTCATTCACAGACTTCGTCATACAGGATAAAATAGATTCAGGTGTAACTTCAGAGGTTCAAAATTTTAGCACTGATAAACACAGTTTTGATAAACTGATATAGGACTGATTACAAAGTTTTCAGGAGTCCTTAAATTTCTGTGGATTTTAAACCCAAAGCTATATACCCTTTTGCTATGACACCAAGATATAAATCTATTTTATATTGTTAAAAGTGTTGTTTTACAGACACCTGAAGGTTTCTGCACAGGTCCAAACCTCCTTCCAGACTTGTGTCAAGGCCAACCTGCAGAGGGTCCTCCAGATATGCCAGCCCCTGCACCAACTATGGATACCAACAGGGTAAGTACTGACAGGTTGATTTCACCCACCCATTCATAAAAAGGTTGCTTTATCACTTAACTTTCAACACCTTTACAAAATGGATGCACTCTGAACCTCCAGGGGAACAGCAGATACAATGGATCCAGTACTCCTGGAACACATCATCCCTTGATTTGGCATGCCATTTCCCCAAGCTCCTGGGACATCAGTACTGATGCCACCTCTTCAGATTCAGGGGCATATCTGCTCTTTTCATCTGGCTCATTTATCCTTGCCTCTTCTGTATAACCAGGGCACATCTCTACTTCATTCTTTCCGGCAAAACTCCACCCCTAAGAAAGCCCACCACACTTTTGTTATTCAGATAAGTTCCCAAGCACCTGGTATCCTCTTGACTGTACACAGCCTAAACTATGTGGTCTTTGTTCATATGACCTTGCTTAACTCTCAGAATGCCCTTAGAATATAAATTGTCTGATGTTCTGCATAAACTTGGCTATTGCATTAGACTTTAGTTGGCCTCAGTTTTAGACTCTGAACTCCCAGGTTTTTGTTGCTAGGTAGAGTGGTGACAGGGTCACTGTGGGATGATCACAGAAAAAAAGACATCTGAATCTGGGGATCTGGGGCTGTTGGAAGGAGGCAGAACTTTAACAGCCCAGTTAACACTAGTCCTCAAGAGGGATTTCTTGCATTTTTTTTTTGTTTGAAGTGAAGAATCATCCTAGTAAGGGGAAAACTAATTGCTCAGTGTGATTCTCCAAATCTTCTAGTGGTCTTATTTTTTCAAAATAGAATGAAACTATTTGTACAATTCTGAGCTCTCTAGATGTTGAGAATAAGACCATTACCACATTTTAAAATCAAATTTGAAGCAAGCATTAATTAAATACTGGCCAGGTGATAGGTTCTAGCCAACTCCATAACCAGGTTTCCAGGAAATGGCATGAGTCACAGTTTGCAGGAGTTTAAATTATTTCCCATTAGGTCCTATCAGGGGCAAGCATACATCTTGTTATATTTCATGCCTATACGTCTCCAGCCTACACCCAATCAGGGGCAAGTATATATCCTGACATATTTCCTGCCCATGAACCTCCCACCCACATGTGATCAAGGACATTTAGTGTAGATGGATCAATCAAATTTGTTTATTGAAGTAAAAATATGTGACTTATTATCTTACTCAAATAATAGCCTCCACCATTTCAGAAAATATCTGTCTTTGGGTAAGGAGCTTGCAGATCAGAGGCATTTTTGCTTCATGGATCTCTTAGGCACTATATTTAAAACTTAACATGTAACTTTGGCTCTCACTGTTTGGTTGGAACCTCTGGTTCTCCTCTGCATGGTCTGGGAAGCTCCATTCCTGTCTCTCTAGCTCCACTAACTCAGAGAGTCTCTGAACAAAGGAAAGACACCAAAAGTCCAGTTGCAGATTCTTCATGGCTATTCCAGTTTCCTCCCCTGACATTTCCAGCCATCCAAGTCCCTGCCTAAGCACTCAGCATTCGACTGTACTTGGGCATAATCCCAGTTTGTGGTGGGCACATCATAACCTCTCACCTATAATCTATAAAACTTTCCTACGCTGGCTCAGCCTCATGACTTCTCTGGTCTCATTCTCTAAGACCAGTGAATCTGCCAGAGTGTGGTTTTGTTCAGTAAACCTGCCACTATACTTTTTCAGTTTGACTTGACCGGCATTACTGCACCAGTGGAGAAACTTATTATTGGGGGCAGAAAACCCATTACTCACATTACCCCTTTAGTTGCATCCTGAGTCAAATCCTTGACTTTGTGATGGGTATCTGTTTGTACTGGGATCTAATAACCATCAGCTTAATGGTACCCAGACAGGAGTTATCATTTAGTTAAAGCATCAATTATACAAGATCCAACAGCAATTAGCAAAAGCAGAAGGGCAGAGGACCCTGTGATGGCTAATATCAGAGTTACATCTGAATGGAAATGAGGATGGGGAAAAATTATTTACTTCATCTCAGGTCCCCTATTTTGCAATGATTTTTTGAGTACACCCAGATTATTTCTAATGATTCTGAGTGGTTCATATAGAAACAACAATTTTCATTAAAGCTAGACAATAACCTCTCAGTTTTATATAGGTTGAGTACCCTGTCATACTGCAGAGTTAATTTAGCTAATGAATCTACCAAATAGATCTGGGTCTATTTGGTTTTAATGGGTACCTTTCCTTGTATGCCAATAAGCACTACACATAGCTATTTTGTCCCCTATGCCATTGGGTTTCCTTTTGATCTAATACTTCAGCCTGTTTGGGGACAATTGGCAAAGAGTTATCTTCTGTAACTGCTTCCTGCTGAAATTAGGGCATTGTTGTCTGAGCCCAGTAGGACTGTAACACTAATCAATGGCCAGGAAGGAATTCAGATAATGGAGTGTTCATAGTAAGTATCGGGTTCAATGACCCAGCTAAAGAGACAGGGAGCAATCACATAGGCTGGACTGGTCCACATCAGCTTTCAGCAAGTCCAGGGCTTGCAGTCATTTGGAACAGGTTGTAGTCAGCAGCTGATGCTTGGATGTGTCTGTCAGTCAAGAGACAGATGAACTAGGGACAGAAGTTAAAACTTAGGAACTTAGGCCGGGCGGTGGTGGCGCACGCCTTTAATCCCAGCACTCGGGAGGCAGAGCCAGGCGGATCTCCGTGAGTTCGAGGCCAGCCTGGGCTACCAAGTGAGTCCCAGGAGAGACGCAAAGCTACACAGAGAAACCTTGTCTCGAAAAACCAAAAAAAAAAAAAACAAAAAAAAAAAAACTTAGGAACTTGAAGGAAAATATTATATTTGGAATGTTCAGACCCATAGTTCTAGTAGTTGGGGGAGAGGAGGAGCCCTAAGACCAGGAGATACCATCCTCAGTAATACACAGGTATGGAAACTTAGGCTGGACTAATCTGGAGTCCTTTTGACCTGTGAAAAGTAGATCCAAAAAAAATAAAGGTTTTAGGTATATTAGCATTACCAATCTGTACTGAGATCCACATTGTACAAAGAGCAGATAATAGGTAGATGAGAAGTACCTTTAAGTCTATACTTAGAAGACAACCAAAGGATATTTAAAATCTTGAGCTTGTGATTAAATAGTAAGTAGTCAGTGCTCTACCAACTTATCAGAACTCCATTGATCTATGTTAAATCTCTGAACTTTTAAAATCTTGGTGTAACAATAGCATTGAAAGGGAAAAGAAATTTGAAACATTTTCCATTTATACACCTTAAATCACTTCTCATATCTTTATAACTTGCATTTATATATCTTAAATCATTTTCTGAGACCCTCAGAACTTACTTAAGCTTTCACATTCTGAGACCTTTAAATATCTTAAAATGTTTTCTTAGACCCTCAAAACTTACAAAGAATTTAACCCTTTTTCTTTCAACCTAATCATTTATCAGAGACACAAGTAGTTATTAGTGGGAACAGTCATTGCAAATCATGTTCCTTTAGTGAAAAGTTACATCTGAAACCTATTTATCTTTTAATATGAAGACTGCTAGGAAGGCATTTGTCCCTTCTCAAAAGGATACCTAGTAGCTCAAGAAAAAGCAAGCCCTAATTTTTACATATGAAATGGGCTAACAAGGTGGCTGCAGCCATGGGGAAGACCCTGGTCTCCTGCTGCTGCTACTCTGACAAAACTATACTTAGTCTACCTGTCAACACCATCAGAGGTCTGAAAAAAATAAATTATAGCAAAAAAATATACCCCAAGTGGCCTATGTATCAATTAAAATGACAGAGACTAATTCATTACCTAGATGGTCATCCCAGGCTCTATGTTTTCCATGGTGTTGGGGGCAGAGGTACCAGGATAGCATCAATCTTCAGCCATCAGGCCCAGGGGAGAGGCTTTCCTGTGGTAGAGAGACAGGAGGGGAACTGATCTTACTTTGTCTAGGTAAAGTGGGTCAATCAACTTGCCTTCTTTTTTATTCTCATAGGAATTGAAAACAGAATAAAAACCACAGAACTGTGAATATTACAGGCCTAAACTGAATCTTAAACTAGAATAAAGGAAAGGAGACAAAGGTAAATCACAGAGCTGTGTCTAGAACATGTTTAGTTTTTAATAGGACTTTTTTTCATAAATGCACTCAGCAATTATTTTTGTGAATTGACCATGTTTCAGGTCCTGCACTGTACTGGGCACTCAGAATACAATGACTACCATCTTGACTTTCTCTGGTTATACAGGAAGAAGGACACTGACAGCTAATAAGATGTCTGCCCCTGCCCTCCCTTAGAATACAGTTCCTCCAGCTAGGGAGATGGCTCAGTGGGTAAGAGTAGCTGCTATGAAGAAAGAGGACCTGCGTTCAATTCCAGTACCATGTAGTTATCAGGGCATGGCCCTAGGTGCATACAATCCCAACTTCAGGAGTCAGAGACAGGGTGATCTCAGAAACCTGCTGAACTGGAGAGATTTAGGATCAATGAGAGGCCCTGTCTTTTGTTTTGTTTTGTTTCTTTCATTTTTCTTTATTAAGAAATTTTCTGCTCACTCTACATACCACCCACAGATCCCCCCTCCTCCCTCCTGCCACCTCCCAGCCCTCCCTCCCAAGCCACCCCACATCCCCATATCCCCCAAATCAAGGTCTCCCATGGGGAGTCAGCAGAGGCCAGCACACTGAGCCTAGGCAGGTCCAAGCCCCTTCCCACTGCACCAAGGCTGTGCAAGGTGTTGCACCAAGGCTGTGCAAGGTGTCACACCACAGGCACCAGATTCCCAGAAGCCTGCCCATGCACCAGGGATGGATCTCGCTCCCCCTGCCTGGGTGCCCCCCAAACAGTTCGAGCCAAACAACCATCTTCCATATCCAGAGGACTTAGTCCAGTCCCATGGGGGCTCCACAGCCACTAGTCTACAGTTCATGGATTTCCACTAGTGTGGCCGGTCATCTCTGCACATCCTCCCATCATGGTCTTGACATCTCCCGCCTGCAGAATCCCTCCTCTCTCTCATCAATTGGATTCCTGGAGCTCAGCCTGGTGCCTGGCTGTGGATCTCTGTATCTGCCTCCATCAGTCACTGGACAAAGGCTCTATGATGACAGCTAGGTTATTCTCTAGAACGGTCACCAGAGTAGACCAGTCCAGGTACCCTCTAGACCACTGCCAGCAGACCAAAGTGGGGTCATCCTTGTGGATTCCCCATGTGGTAATCTTTAATCAAGATGTCAGGGAAGTCACATGACATCTCTATTGTCCAACCCTGGCAAAGATGGTTGTGAGCCATGTGACTGCCTAAAGATGGAATCATGCCACATGGTTCCTTTAAGATTACCTATGCATACATTTTTAACTGTCAATTCCCACTGTTACTAATTTTAAGTTAACTTTTCCCACAGATTTACATATTTTTAACCATATCAAATAAAATAAACATAAATCTTGAGGTACAGTAAGTTCACATAAACCAATTCTTAATTTTTTTGGCTGTTTGGCTCTTCTTTATTTTCCCTGGCACAGTGTTAGGTGACTCAGCTGACACTGGGTAGAGAGGAGACTTTCAAATACGCTCAGATCTAGAGAAAGAAGAGCTATAACCCAACTCTAGAGCCCGTTTTCCAATAAAGTAGAGCAGCACAAAACAACTTTAACGTTATCCATAGTCAAACGATATCTGAACTCCTGTTAACCCAAATCCAGTGACCAGAGAACTCAGAGGTAGATTCTGAGCCCTGGCCCTAAAAGCAGCCATGGCAGCAGAGACAGCAAAAATATTAGACCTTTTTCTCTCTCAGCTTCATGTTTGCAACAAAACTAAAGGACACACCAGAAAATATGCACAAATAAGATATGAAAATTGTCCAACCAAAGAGGCAGACAAAACTTTCTTGAGAAACAAACAATACTTTCCAACAAGACAGACAAAACTTTCCAACCAACCAGAACCAAGAGGACAAGCAATATCTCACTAATTGCCCTGGACAAAAGAATATTGGTGTCCCATCAAACCCATTTCATGTCTACAAAATAGAACCAGACTGTAACTCACCAAGAGGCCTCCATAGATGCTTGCTGTATTTCTCAGCAAGGCAGTTCACTCTGGTAGTCTGTGAACCAAAGGCAGCCTCGGAGCCTTGGAATGCCTCAAGGAATATGCCTCCTAAAGCAGCCCTCAGCCCTCGAGTTCTGGAGTAAAGGTCCAGCTTTAGAATTTGGGTAGGTGTTCTGAACCTCACTGGGAGCCTAAAGAAAATTTTCAATCTTACCTGTCTAAAATAAGACTGCTACCACATTTAAAGTCAAATTTAAAGTAAGCTTTAATTAAATAGTGACCACGTGTATGGACTCTTGCCAAGTCCATAGCCAGGTTCCCAGAAAATGACCCCAAGTAACAGTTTGCAGGGGCTTAACATATTTCCCATCAGGTTAAATCAGGGGTAAGCATATATTCTGATGCATTTTGTGCCTACACACCTCCGGCCTACATCCGTTCAGGAGCAAGTGTGCATCCTGACGTATTTCCTTCCTATGCACCTCCAGCCTACATCCAATCAGGGGGAAGTATACATCCTGAAATATTTCCTGCCCATGAACCTGCCACCTACATGTGTTTTCAAGGATATCCAGTGTAGTTGAGTCAAACAAATTTGTTTAGGGGAATGAAAACATGGTTTGTTATCTCCTATAAACACTAGCCTCCAGCATTTCTGGAACTATTTGTCCTTGGGCAAGGGGCTTGCAGATCAGAGGCAGTTTGTTACAAAGATCTTTTAGGCACTGTAATGAAAACTTAGCATGCAACTTTGGCTCACACAGTTACAAGTTTATAAGTTTGTGATTTAATCATAATTAGCATATTTTTTTCTAAAAAATTTCCATTCATTGTATTCTGTTATCGGCCCCAAAGTTGGAGACCATAATTTTTTTCTTTCATTGTAACTTTGACTTTCATATAGCCTGCAAGCATTTACCTATTCCCTATTCATGCCGTGTTTACTTAGCTCTGCCTCTTCTCAGTCACTCTCATTATTGCCTTAATCAGCCTGAGTGTTTCTGTGAATCACCTTCCTAGCAACATCACCAGTGGTAGTGAAGTAGCAGGACTAGGGATAATTATTGTTTTGCATTTTGATTATTATTACTTTGCATTTATATAGCCTACTTCTTCATATTATATTTTATTCGCAGCAAAATCCTTTCTGGTGATTCTTGTTAAGCATATTAAAATAAACCCATAATGCCACATACAAAAATTGCAAGAGGGAATCTTATAAATTATTTGACTTTGATCTTTTATTTTTGTGGGAGGAAAATGAGTCCAAGAAATATTGGCTCACTGAAGAGTCCCCATGGAACTGGATCAGGCCCTCTGGATAAGTGAGACAGTTAATTAACTTGAACTATTTAGGAGGCCCCCAGGCAGTGGGACCAGGACCTGTCCTTAGTGTATGAGCTGGCTTTTTGAAACCTAGAGCCTATACTGGGACACTTTGCTCAGCCTAGGTAAAGGGAGGAGGGGACTGGACCTGCCTCAGCTGAATGTGCCAGGCTGAGCTGAATCCTCTGGAGAGTCTTTGCCTTAGACGAGGTGGGAATGGGGGGTAGACTGGGGGGAGGGCGGGGAGGGGGTAAGAGGAGAGAAGATAGGGGAATCTGTGGCTGATATGTAAAATTAAATTAATTATAAACTTTAAAAAAAAAGAAATATTGGCTCAAATTTCTCAATGGCATATGTTTGATAATTTTCTTTACTTGGCTTCTATAAGTTTTAAAATAAGGTAAGAGACAAATTTTAAAGTGAATTAATTAATTAAAAATTATGACTCACAATCACAGCAAAACATGGACAATTGTGGCTATGGAATGCAGAATCACATTCAAATTACATCATCTGAAGATAGAATCATCAAAATTTCAACTCTGGGTACCAGGGCAAAATAAATTTCTTCCAGGAAGAAATGTTTCTCTGGTCCAGAAAGACAAACATGGTAGGTATTCATTCATAAGTGGATATTAGCTGTAAAATAAAGGATAGCTATGTTACAATCCACAGACCCAGAGAGACTGGTTAACAACAACAATAGTTCAGGGGGGCTCCTAGATCTCCGTGGGAAGGTGAAATAGGAAGAGATTTTGTGAGTGGCCTGCAAGCAGGTAGAGACAGGAACATGAGTGATCAGGTTGTAGGAGGGATGAAAGGGGAGAGTACTGAAAGAAGCTACTGGAAAGAGGGGCATTTAGGATCAGGTAGGCAAAAACCCGGCACAAAGGAATCTTCCAGGAATCTACAAGGATGACCCTAGCTAAGACTCCTACCAATAGCAGATATGTAGCTCACCTCCTGTGAGCAAGCAAGACTTCAAGTGGAGGGATTGGGACACCAACCTAGCCACATAACCTTTGACCTACAGTGCATCCTGCCTTATGGAACATGCTGGGTTAAGGGTAGTCTAGAGAATGAAGGAGTGGCCAACAAATGACTGGTCTAGCCTTAAACCTGTTCCAGTAAGCCTACCCCAACACTGCCTGGAGCATCAGGACTCACAGGCTGGATGGCCCAGAGACCTAGGAGAGAATCAAAGCTGGAGAAAAAAATGGCAATGCCTAAGGATATTCTGTGATAGTCATAGATTGGTGCTAGCCCAATTGTCATCAGAGAGGCTTCATCCAGCAACTGATGGCAACAGATGCAGACCCACAGCCAAACAGTAGATGGAGTGAGGAAGACTGTCTCCTTCTTATTCCCCCAGGATACTCTTGAGCAAGGAGAAATAAGGAATATATAAATAGAGATATAGAGGAGAGAGACAGTTAGAAGCACAGGATAGCCTCAGGAGGGCCTGGGTTAAAACCCACCAGCCCCTTCTGTCTTTAAAAGGAATGCCAAGAGGTGGAGCAAAAGACCTTCCCCCCAGCACAGCCAAGTGCAGATCATCCCAGGTGCCTGATGACGACGCATGTGGTCAAGCCATCCCCTAGTGCAGCCCTGCTGTGTAAAGCAAGCTCAGATCTCACTAGGAAACTTTTGTGGTCTCCCACAGTGGAGCTTCAGGAATCCTGCAGAAGAGGGGAGAAAGGATTGTAGAAGCAAAGGGAGTCAAGAACATTACAGGGAAACCCACAGAATTAACTAACCAGGGCTCATAGGGGCTCACAGAGGTTAAATCAACACCAAGGGAACCTGCATGTGACTGAACTAGGCACTCTGCATATATGTTACAGTTGTGTAACTAGGTCCTCTTGTGGGACTCTGGAAGCATGGGCTGTCTCTGACTCTTTTAAAGGCTTGTGGGACCCTGTTCCTTATACTAGATCACCTTCTCCAGCTTTAATACAAGAGGAAGTACTTAATCTTTCTGCAACTTGATATGTCATGTTTTGTTGATATCCATGAGATACCTGCCCTTCCTTGAACAGAAACAGAAGGGGAGTGGATTGGGTGGTGGGGACAGAGGTACTTGGAGGAGAGAAGGGAAGGAAACTGTAGCCAGGATGTAAAATAAATAGATGATAGATAGATAGATGATAGATAGATAGATAGGTAGATAGATAGATAGATAGATAGATAGATAGATAGATAGATAGATAGATAGATAGATAGATATTAAAACAACAACAACAACAAATGCTGAATCCTGGGAAGCAGGTAGGAAATCTTATGATTTCACTCTCTTTCCTTTACTCCAAATCTAATCCTCTAGTCTCATCCCCTGAACTATAGTGGACCATTTGCTGCAGACTCTCCTTCCTCTCCATCCTCATCTCCAGGCCATCGTACAGGACTTCTCCTATAGCCTTCCTCACTTCTCCATCCTTTTGTCTCATTCACCATTCCTGCAGGCATTCCTTGGGAGCCCATTGGCCAAGCCAGCCAGGGAAGCAGTTAGGCAATCCTCAAATAGTCACTCTCCCTCCTTTCCTCTAAATCCAATCTCTCAGTCTCATCCCCAGCTCTATAGCAGACTACCTTAGGTGGCTGATCCTCACTCTCTACTGCCCTTACCACAGACTAGACAGATCACGGTCGAACACACAGCTTTCCTACCTTCTATGGAACCCATCAACCCCCACCCTCCTAGCCCATCTCCATTCCTAGGTGTCAGATACCAATTCCTAGAAACACACCTACCCAGAACCTCAAGGGACCAGACCAGGCAGGATCTCAGAAGCATTCCCTACTAGACAACCTACAACCAACACACTCTACTAAGAACCAGAGAAGGAAACAGAAACCAAAGAAAAAAACACCTACCCAACAAAGACAAAACCAAATATCAGCACTTAGTATTACAGTCATCCCAAGCACACATGCCTAGAATCCAGCATTAAAGCAATCAGTAACAGCCAAAACATTATGTCCCCACTAGAGCCCGGCCGCTCCATTATAACTGACCCAGAGAAATGCAATATAGCTGGAGAACAAGACAAGGACTTCAAAATAAATTTTACAAACAAAGTAGAGGGCCTTAAAGAGAAAAAAAATAAATCCCTTAAAGAAACCTATGAACACAAACAAACAATAGAAGGAAATGAATAAAAAAAGTTCAATACATGAAAGTGGAACCAAAATTAATAAAGAAAACCGAAACTTAAGGAAATCTGGATATGAAAACTTAAGAAACTCAAACAGGAACCACAGAGGTAAGTCTCACCAAGAGAATACAAAAGATGGAAGAGAGAATTGCAGGCCTTGAAGACAATATAGAAGAAATGAATATATCAGTCAAAGAAAATGTTACATCAAAATAAATAAATAAACTAATCAAGCACATCAAGGAAATCTGAAAAAAAAACAAATCTATGAGTAATAGAAATAGAGTAAGAGGAAGAAACCAAGACCAAAGTCACCAAAAATATTTTTAACAAAAATCACAGAAGAAAATTTCTGTAACCTAAAGAAGGAGGTGTGTATCAAGGTACAAGAAGCATACAGAACATCAAATAGATTAGACCAGAAAAGAAAACTCCCTTTGGCGAATAATAATCAAAACACCAAAAGTACAGAACAAAGATAGAATATTAAAATCTGCAAGGGGAAAAGACCACATAACGTATAAAGACAGACATATTAGAACATCTGATTTTTCAATGGAAACTAAATGCCTGAAGGGCTAGGCCATATTTTCTACAAAATCTAAGAGACCACAGTTTCCAGCCTAGACTACTATACCAGCAAAACGTACAATCACAATAGACAGAGAAAAGAAGACATTTCATGATTAAAAACCAAATTTAAGCAATATCTGTCTTTACCACTCCTGTTATATAGAAGGTGCTAAAAGAAAATATCAAACTAAGGAGGTTTAACCACACCAAAGAAAACACAAGGAGTAAATAATTTCATAGCAGCAGATCAAAATGGGGGTAGGAGCCCACCCCACAACAAAATAATAGGAATAAAAGAACACTGATCAGAGATAAAAGGGTGACATAGCAACAGATACTGAGAATATCCAGAAAACCATAAGTACATACTTTAAAAACCTGTAATCCACAAAATCGTAAGATCTAAATAAGAAGGATATTTTTTGAAATATAAACCATGTACCAAAGTTAAACCAAGATAAAATAAGCAATTTAAATAAACCTATAACCCCTAGTGACATAGAAGCAGTCATTAAGTCTCCCAACCAAAAAATCCTAGGGCCAGACAGTTTTAGAGCAGAATTCTACCAGACTTTCCAAGAGTGTCAATACTCATTGAATTAATCCACAGAATAAAACAGAAAGAACATTGTTCAATTACTTTTACAAGGTCAGCTACCCTGATATCTAATCCACATAAAGATCCAAGAAGAGAGAGAATTACAGACCAATTTTCTTTATGTTTTTGGTTGTGAGCCTAGCCTTTAAGAGCTGAGCTATCCCTCCAGCCCTCCAATTTCCTTTATGAACATAGATGCAAAAATTATAAAAATAAAATATTTGCAAGCCAAATGCAAGAACACATCAAAAAGATCATCCAGCATGATGTAGGGATGGTTCAATATACAAAAATCTATAAATGTGATCCACCAGAGAAATGAGCTGGAAGACAAAAAACACATCATCATCTCATTAGATGCTGAAAAGACCTTGAAAAAAACATGACACTCTTCATGGTAAAAGTCCTCTAGAGATTAAGGTTACCTCAACATAATAAAGGCACTCTACAGTAAGCCCTTAGCCATCATCAGCTTAAATGAGGAGAAACTCACACTAATTCCACTATAATCATGAACAAGACAAGGCTGTTCATTGTATTCATACCTATTTAATATAGTACTTGAGTTTTCATTGGAGCAATAACACATCTGGAGAAAAGATAAAGGGTATGAAAATTGGAAAAGAAGAAGTCAAAGTATTTTTATTCTTAGATAATATGATAGGATACATAAGCTATCCTAAAATTCCCGTCAGGAAATTTCTACAACTGATAATAAGCACTTTTAGCAAAGTAACTAGATACAAAATTAACTCACAAAAATCAGTAGCCCTCTTATACACAAGTGACAAGGAGACTGAGAAAGAAATAAGGGAATCAACACCTTTTACAATAGCCTCAAAAAATGTATTGGGATAACTCTAATCAAGCCTGTGAAAGACTTGTATGATAAAAAAATAAACTTCAAGACACTGAAGAAAGAAACTAAAGAAGCTATCAGAAGATGTAACAACTATTGTTTGTTGATAGTGTTCTACTTTTAGCCTGGTGTCTTCATTGGCATCAATTACAATATTTCACACTTCCTAATGTGACAAGCAGAGCCACCCCCTGTTAACGACATTCCAAATTTCATGCTGATGTTGCACTTTTGAATTTACTGTGTCCATAGTACCTATTACTGCAAGGCACCTAAGTATATGTCTTGAATGAATTATTGAGTTTCCTGTTCTTAAGAACAATGTCAAAGGATAAAATTTTTATAAACAATACGAAAAATAATAACATAATCCTGCATGTGTTTTGTCAGTAGAAAGCATATTTCTTATAAGCATTAAACTCTTTCATATCTATATCATACAGGCCTTCCAAGGACCTCTTCTTCCAGTGAAAGAAGACATTTCACAGGTTCTTAGATGTTCATACCCTATGGAAAGTCTCACTAACCAAAAATGTTCAGAGACTTCTGATTTTGTGTCAATTGTTCCTCATACTACAGCATGCTACAATCTGGATCCCATCACAGAATGCAATAAATTTGCTGATATCTTACAACTGTACCTTTAATTGATCACTAAATCTTATAGCTTCTGGATTGTGAGTTTAATGGATGACATGCTGGTTAGAGTAGCTCAAAATTCTGAATGTTTTTCTTGTTGTTTAAATAATGAAAGGTGAAAATAAAATTTACCAAGACATGGCATGAGTCAAAACAAAAATAGTGACATATGCCTTTATTTACTCTTGTTTATTTTCTCCAACAATGACTTCTCAAATGTGTGGATTTAAAGATAAGCAGTTTTCCCATTTAGTGATACCAGACGATGCAGGCAACTTTAAATAAAACATCTGCATAGCAGGTGCTCTTCTTGATGGATGTTTATCCATAAAGATATGTCATAAGCAGTATACTTATTGGAAATGCAAACAGCAGCATGTAGAAGATACAGCACAGAAAGATTTGCAAATCCCTAAAATAACCTTTCTGCATTTTTATTTTTCTAAGTGTATAGTCATACATCATATTTATCTTGCTTTTACAGAGATGTACATCCTTTCCCAAAGCTGCTTGCATGGGGACAGATGCTCTGCAATGAGCAAATATTAAGAAAATAATGAATTGGAAGTGACAAGTGCCTTCAGCCAAAAGTCCAAAGGGAATTGTCATCTTGAAATCATACATAGCAGAAGGAGCCAGCAAAGAATGAAATGGCGAAATGCCAGTTCAGTGTTAATACAAAAATTAAGCTCAGGGGTTGTGTTAGGACAATCTAATTGGACCAGAGATGCTCTTTCCTTCAATTTGAATTAGAGAGTGTTCAAAAAGAGAGGACATGTTGGAATATTCTCAAATGAATGGGAGAAACAAGACAGCTGAATCAGCAGCATAATTAAATATTTGTTGGAGTGGTGATTTATTGATCAAGATAAATAGAAGTGATTTGATCACTCTAAGAGTTTACAAACAAAAGCTGACAGCATTGATCTGGGAAAAGAAACTATCAAAAACAGAATGTTAATGGAGGGACATTATGCTAGAAACAGTTGAGAGAATTCTGAGTTTCAATGATGCTCTTATCATGATTATTAGAATCTACAAAATACAATAGCAGTATTGAAATCAACAGTTGACATCAGTGATGCCACTGACTGACTGATTGATTGATTGATTGAAGACAGCATCTCTTGCAACCAAAGCTGATCTCCACTTCACTTTACAGCCAATGACCTTAAACATCTAGTCTTCTTGTCTCCACTTTCCAAGTGCTCGGATAATAGCCACTACACCTGATTTATGTAGTGCTGGGAGTCATACTCGGGACTTCCTGTATGCAAGGCAAGCATTCTAACAACTGAAACATATATCCAGCCCATGACACAATTTCTTAAGCTGTGAGATACTGATAAACAATATGCCAAGAGCGCATATGCATTCTCTCTTCAGCCCTCATCATTCTAGAAAGTCATTGTCTCTATATTAACATTGAAGAACCTGAACATTAAAGACAATCACCTGCATTGGTCTCCTAGATAGTAATAGGTCATTCGTTGATGTGGAAGAGATTTCATTTCCAAGTCTGTAGGCTATTCCTCTGCATTTATGACTCTGAAAACATTAAAGTATAGTAGATTAAAGGAACAAAAGCACTAACACTAATCATAACTGATGCACTGAGTATATGGCAAATGCCAAACAGAAGACAATGTGTTGATTATATGACAAAACACAAATTGTCAGCACATTTATTAATGAAAGTGATACTTTTGGTTTTTGTAAAAGATAGGTGCTATTTATGTTTATTTAACCTCTGTTACAATTGTTATTGTGCAGAGGCATCAAATATGATCTCAATTGCACCATGTGAGACATAAAGTAAAAATTCTTTCTTAATGACAAAGACCACTAAATATGTCTTAATACAATCAATCAGTACTCAAACAATAAAGAGGGTTATTTATAATTTATATATATATATATTTATAATTTGTATATATATTTTTATTTATAATAAAGAGGGTTAACTGTAATTAGTGGATTTATTATTATCTTCTTATGGTTTATAAAATTCCATCTTCTTCAGTCAGTGATAAAAACACCAAATCTCAACAGAGGCAGGCTTTGTTTTCACAGACTTCCTTCTCATACAGTAGTTAATATGTTGTATCTTGTCAATTAAAAAGCATATAGAGAGTAGGGCATAGTGGTGCAAGCCTTTAATCCCAGCACTCAAGGGTAGAGGCAGGCAGATCTCTGAATTCAAAGCCAGCTTGTTCTACAGAGCAAGTTCCAGGACAGCCAGGGATACCCTCTCTCTCTCAAAAAAAGAAGAAAACCATATAGAGTTATTTGGGTAAATACAAAGATACAGTAGAAATGTTCCTGGATTTATACAAACCAATTCTACCCATCAAAGAAATAGTGTGCACGAAAATGAGGTCAGATAAATATATTGCATGTATTACTATTCATTGAAAAAAACATATTTCTTCTATAATTTCTCTATGAAGATGAAGAGGGGAGATCAAATCAGACTATTTTGTTAATTGAGAGATTGAGTCTTAGAGACACTATGTGGTTTTACTACAAGTGACTCAATATTCTTCTGTTAGGGTGGAGATTGTGAATGAGTAAGCTAGCTCCATCAGTGTTAGCAGCATTGGGCTCTGGAGTGCAAAGGCTAACAGGGTAAGCTCTCAAACCCAGAGGCTTATTGCTCAATGCCCTCACAACTAGAAGCTTATGGCTTTGGGGTTCTGAAGCTGGACTCAGATCTCTGTAGCTTTAGCCACTTACAACTCCAGAACCTGGGAACTAGGCCACAGGTCTAAGTTTAAAAAGCCAAGGATTTATAGCTCTGGGTGCCAAGGTCAAAAGGTTACTGCTCTGGGATTTGAGTGCCAGTGGTTCAGTAACCAATAGCTATTGTTAAAGTTTACAAGTTCAGGTGTCAGGACCTTCTGCTTCAACATTGACTGCTTTCTGGAACTTCCCAAGGAATTGTGATCTGTAGTTCTACTAAATTTTTCAGTCTCTTGCCTAACTCAGCCCTTCCCTTTACTTTGCTTCACAGTATTTCCATAGTATTTCAGTGTCTGTCCCTGCTTCTCAAAATGTCTTCAGCTGTCTCCCTGATTCTGAGCAAGCCAACAACTTAGAACCCCTGAACCCACGGGGTTTATGGCCTTTGGACATCTTTCACTGTTGCCTTGTAGAAGCTGCTGCTGGCTGCTTAGAGCTGAAAGCACCCCGTTATCCACTATACTGTGCAACCACCTCTCTCTCTACCTGTGATGAAGATCACAGTAAGCAATAAAAGGCCATTTGAGAAAAGTTCTAATTGATATTTAATGCTGCATCATAAGTAGGTTAGTCCACAGGAGAAATTGGCTTTTACTGACCCAACGACTGTAATAAAACCTACACAGTCTACATAGATAGAAAGGTGCCAGTGGCATGATTACAGACAGCTTCTAGTTTTCCTTATCATAAGCTTTGCATGTACACAGTCTGTAATACACCAGTCAGGGCTTTCTACTGAGTTTTCAGTGGAAAGAGTTCTTCCCTCTTCCACAGTGAGAATAGCTGCAAGGTGAACAGAATTCTCTGTAAGGCAGCAGGGCAAGGTTACCAAAATTAGTCATGATGGAAATGAAGTCTCCTGGAGACAATGTACAATGTCTGAAACAGCTGTGACTGAAGTGGAGCCTCCTAAAGACAGTCATGGATCAGTAGCAATCTGTTCACAGTGGACTTTGTAGACCGAGTAAAATCTCCTTGGAGAATCCAAGAAGTAGTCAAAGCAAGCAGGCTGGCAGACTACCATGATGGAAATCAAGTTTTGGTTTTTATTCTTAATATATGTATGTCTGCATATATTTGTCTTAATCTTATTTCTCATTTTTGAAAGTTTTATCCTGCTTAGTCTGGTCTGTGAGTGATGCTTTCCACTGTGATTTTCATTTGAATGATTGATTCTGTTTCAGAATTTATGTCTGATTCTTTTTCAATGTCTCCATTTCCTTGCTCTATATTTTATATTGTTTTAATTTCCCTTAAAAATGACTGTTTCATTCTCTTTACCAACTTTCTTATGTAGGTCTTGAATTGATGTCTTTCCTTGATTTATCTGCTGTTTCTGTGCCTTATCCAGTTGGTGGTACTTTTTATTAGTAAGAATATGAAATCTTTCTCTGGTGTTTCACCTATCCAATTATTTTTAGTTTCTGATGAAGAGTGCATGTCCGTGGAGGTGTTATATGGATTGCTGTCTCATAATTTTTGTGTTCCTTTGTTGTATTTGCCACACCTGTTTGGATGTATGAGTCCTTCAGTCTTCCCCCACCTTCCCAACCTTTATTTTTTACACAGTAGACAATAAATAGTTAAGACTACAAAGTTGTATCAACTAATGGGAAGAATATAATCCAGATATTTTACAATTTGTCCTTTCAATGCACATAAATGGAGAGCCTACTAAATACTGATGGGGCTGAGGCTATCACATAAAAATGCATGAAATATCACAGGAGGTGAGGCTCGTTCATATTGCTTGTGTTCATGGAAGTTGAGGTATTACTTGAGGGGAAGACAGTCTTGTTTCCCTTGTTCAGTTTTACTGGAGGTTAAGTGGGATTCTGCTAAGTACTTAGAAGTTCAAATCATGTAATCCCTTCTCAAACTTTTTCAACATACAACTCAGAACACTCAAGTGTTTTGTGCACAGAGATGTTTAAGATCCAGAGTTAGCTCTGGAAAAATCAATTGAATTTAGAGAGATTTAGTCTAGGTAACAAGCAAAGAATTGTTCCCTGTACTAGAAAATTAGGGAAGATAATTTTCACATTACAAATCTCACATTTCCTGGCTGAGAAAGTTTTGGTCAGCCTCTTTCCTTCATTCTGAAGCATTAACTGCCATTCTCACGCTTACCAACTCTGATCCTCCAAGTCCCTGAGCAGCTTTCTTCTTGAATGTAAAACTCAAGGCAAATGATGTCTCTAGAATATATCATGCATGAAAGTCATTAAAATCTGTGTGATATTTAGAAAAAAAAAAGGTTCCTAAAAGTCAAACATAAGAAAATTATTCAGTAATATCTAACTTTACTTTTAAACCACGTTCACTCTTCCACAGAAGGTGCATAGCCCATGTAGATCTGCTGTGGGATGGTCTGTATGTCAAGTGTGTTGCTGATTGGTCAATAAATAAATCACTGATTGGCCAGTGGCCAGGCAGGAAGTATAGGCGGGACAAGGAGGAGAATAAAGCTGGGAAGTGGAAGGCTGAGTCAGAGAGACACTGCCAGCCACCACGACGACAAACAGCATGTGAAGATGCCAGTAAGCCACGAGCCATGTGGCAAGGTATAGATTAATGGAAATGGATTAATTTAAGCTGTAAGAACAGTTAGCAAGAAGCCTGCCATGGCCATACAGTTTGTAACCAATATAAGTCTCTGTGTTTACTTGGTCGGGTCTGAGCGGTTGTGGGACTGGCGGGTGAGAGAGATTTGCCCTGACTGTGGGCCAGGCAGGAAAACTCTAGCTACATAGATCCATTGTCAAACCAATACCTTCAGTGTTAGATGGCCAACTCTCCATCCCACATACCTCCGTGTCCTTCTGTTAGAATGCGCTGTTATCAAATCTTTTCTAGAAGTTGTCTTCTCTTTGTAACATACAACTCACCTTAATGATTTTCAACTGTTTGTAACAATCATCCTTTTTATATGTAATTAATAAAATATCAAAAGATATTAATAAAAATATTTTTCTTTTAAAACAATATTCCTATTTCTCTGGAATAATATACAAATTATTTCCTTTCATTCCTACAAGCACATATTTTCCTTTTAAATAGATATCTAATTACAGAGGAAATAATGATTTTTAAAAATTAGCAAATGCAAAGTATTATTCTAGAACTTAATTTTCAGAATAATTATTTTATGCTGTCATATTTCCTTGACCTATGTAGACGAATTTCTAAACAGTCTTATTAGATAAGAAACAGAGCCAAATACAGAGGTAATAGCCAAAGAGATTACAGAACTAGTGAAGAGCCACGACTACCTTATCTTACCATCTTGTTGCTGTCGCTTCCCCAAAGAGAGCTTATTCCCATTTAACCTGTGTTTTCATTGCCGTCCTGTTCTGCTTTCTCATTGACTCTAAGCCCAACCACATGACTTCCTCCTCACTGCCTGTCTATACAGACCCCCAGGTCTCTAAGCTTGGTACTGGGATTAAAGGTTCCTGTCACCACGCTTGGCTGTGTCCTTGACCACACAGAGACTCTGCCTGCCATGTGATCAGATTAAGGGCGTGTGCTACCACCACCGGACTTCTGCTTATGGCTCACTATGTGACCTCGCTATGTGACAAATCTGATCTCCAGGCAAATTTTATTTATTAACATACAAATAAAATCACATTTCAGCACAATTAAAATATCACCACAGACCTATATTTAAAAACAGCTTAATTCTATTGAACTGAAAGCCTTTAGATTTAAAGGAAGTAAGGTTTGGCCCCGTGCTTTTCTGCTCACTAGCTGGGTAATTTCAGTCACACTGAAACTCAACTGCTTCATCTTCAAGGGTTAAGATTTTATAAATATACAGAATGATTACAAAAGTTAAATGAACGCAAAGTGCCATACAGAAAACAAAGCATATAGGCTAGATGGAAGATAATTATTTTAACCGAGATGGCAAGTACTTTGAGCCTAATTATTTTTCCATTATTCAATGTTGTATATTTAAATCTGTGCGACTTCTCTATGGCTTTGCCACACTTTGTGCTTGTTGCTCAGCCTGTGACCTTTCCAGGCATTAAGAAATACTTACTCTCCCCATATATAAAGTGATTACATATTCCCATAAGAAATCACCCACTTTCATGTACAAGCTAGAAATTGATTTTCTGCTTGAATCATCATGGTTTCTGAATGGTTTGGAAACCATTTCAGACTTATAATTTGCATTGCATTTCTGAGAACTTTTTATTTAAAAATAATAAAATTAGATTTTTTTAAAAATTTTTTAATCTAGAAGGACATAATTTGATTGATAATCTCTGATACAAAATATCCTGCTAAATTATATTGTACTTATAAAATTGTAAACACTTTAACTCACAGTGCCCCACTACACTCCATGAGGACAAATATTTCCTGAAGTGTCTATCATGCCCCATGGTTCATTTATGTAACTATTTAGTCTATTCTCTTCTTCCTACCTCACAGACTTGATTACTGTCACCCTCCAGGTCTGTAATAGCCACAGGCTTAGAGGACGAATCAACTGAAAAGACACTCTCTTCAGGGTGGATTAATTGTAACTAGCAAGAGAAATTATGAAAATTCAACAGGGTAGTACAGGAAAAAGGGAAGTGCTATTTTATGGTGAGACAATTTGACAGATAGATCTGTTTCCATATGAAATGAAGATAAAATTTAACCAAGAAAAACAAAGAAGCTGTCCATAACTCAGAAAATTGACCCTTGTGGTAACTTGTACAGAATTCCCTTATTAAATGTATTATCCAAGGCACAATTCTGCTTCCAAATACACTGTGCTCATTGTGATGATCTCTTCAGACTCTTACTATGCACTTAACTATACACTTAATATTCACTATTTTTCTTGCTTTTTAATTTAATCCTAGTCTCCGAGAAGAAGAAACTAGAAACCAATTTCCTTCTAGTCACCGTAGGGTCAGGGGCCAGTAAATCCCTCTGTCTGTGCCCCTCTGTCTTCTTCAGTTATTCACGTTTCTTCCCTTTCTTCATCTATAAAGTATCTAAGCACCTGTTTGTTGCCATCTGCTACATCATAAAATGAGGCATTTTCCTCTCTCTTTTGCCCCAACACTAGCAAAACAGACTAAGAAGTTCATGAGAGAATAAGCCCACTGTCCGTGGCCCTTGTGAACGAGCATATTCATCAGATAACGCTGATCTTAGAGTGAATTGGTTCACTGACTATGCAGTGTAAGGGAATCTGCTCCTAGCTCAGAAAAGCCAGAAGCAATTACCACATGCACAAGATTGGCAGGAGGTAGTGACAGATGACAGGATAAACTTTATATTGACAGGTTAAACTTTCTGTTGGTCCCAAAGTAGGTTCATCTACTAACAGGAACACCAAATGACATAAGTAAAGGTTTTCCCTATTGTATTTTAAGAATTTGGATGGTTAACAGAATAAATACATCAAAATTAAATATATATCATATTTTATAAAAGGATTATTAATGATAAGTATTGCTTTCTCTGGTCAGTGTGCATCAAAACTGACTATTCATAATTTAAATTATAATTTTTAATTAAAATTATTAATGTAATCAACAGAATAAATTTTGCATAAATATAACATATGAGTATCTAGACTATGCAAAATTAACTTCATGAGGAAAACCCACAAACCATGAAGTTCCCTGGGATTTCAGCAACAATCTTAATTTCATTTGCTCCCATGATTTTTGCTTTCATTTTGTTATTAGTATGGCTCTACTAAACTAGTAAATATTTTAAAATTCAGCTCAGTGCTCAAGTCTGTACATGTTGTCTATTCATTCCCCACTTGATAGCAAATCATTCAAGTGAAAACACATCACCAAAATTCTGAGCAATCTGAATGCAAATTAAATCAATACAATAACTCAGAAGAATTTGCCCTTGGAAATCATTCAAGTTCAGGCAACTGTTAAGGTCTTTATTTTACTCTAGCTAATCCAGAGTAGCATAGATGCACTTAAGCCATTCACTGGAAACTCTGTCATCAAGTAAGGAAAAGCCTAGAGCAGAAAGACTTATTTTTATTACATTCATTCCCAGGGGGAGGGGCTGGTTGCATGCCTGCCACAGTGCATGTGTAGAGGTTAGATGACAACTTGCAGCAGTTGGATCTTTCCTTCTACCATATGGGTTCCATGGATCAAACTCAGATCATCACACACTTGGTGGCAGAGTGTCTTTACCTACTGAGCTATCTACCTGTTCTTAGTGCAAAAAAATGAATAGACAAAAGGTGAATGTACTCAGAACTGGATGTCATTTCTAATTTGACACCAATCTAAATGATCTACCTTGTCACATGAAAATCATAAGACCTAGTGATATAAATAAATACAGAATGCTAGAGTTTGTGACCATCACTTACTCATATGCCTATCACTGAGAATGATTAAAGTTTTTTAAAATACATAGTATAGCTATAAAATATTTTTAGAACTCATAATGAATATTTCAAAGTCAGCCTTGTTATGAGAACTTGTTCCTAGTTTTATTGTATCGTGCTATGTCAACTATGAGTCCTGGAAGCATGGAAGACAGCAGAGAAGAGAAGTTGCATCACCTATAGGATAGGGTGGGAGGTTCATCATTGCTGCAAAATTATGAAAAATAAAAATGAATTATAAAAGTCTGGATGGACTTACTCCAAAGTCCAGGGTCCAGTGAAGGAGAAGTGTTTTTAGAGGTTTGGGAGCATCTTGGTAAAGTAGGAACTGGCCAGTAGTCATGACTCCCTTACAGATGCAATTAAAAACTGGTAAGTCCCATTATAATCTGCTGAGCCTTTGTTGCCAGAAGCCTGATGTTACGTGCTTACTGCATGTAGGAGTTCTGATCTCACAGGCTCAACGCCCATTTGATGTTTCCAAACTAGTAAGAAGAAAAGACAGACAAAATGTATTCTGAGTCTCATGTCTCCCAGCAAGGGTCAGTACTCCTTTGACAAACATCAAACAGTTCTAGCAGGAAAGGCTCCTTCCCTCCCTCCCTCCGTCCCTCCCTCCCTCCTCTTCCCTCCTTCCTTCTTTTTCTTCTCAGTCTCTGCCTTCATGTTTCTCTTCTGGTCTTTCTCTGCCACCACGATGTGGTGAGAGGGGCTTCAGGAGGTGAAAGAAAACAATCCTTGCTATGCTTTCTGTTGTCTCTCTCAGGAGCTGTAGCCAAAAGGGAAAGAGAAAAAAATTGCACATATGTTAACAAGTTGGTTTTCGGGATCAGTGGAATTCAAGAGTAGGCAAAACTAAGACCAAGATAAGAGCCTAAGTCAAATGATTTGGGAAATTCAAAATCAAGATCAGTATCGAAAGAATGTAAACAGGAAAAGGAGCCCAGATGAGAGTAAAATTGGAACCAGAGATAACATCCATTCCCTTATTTGGTTAATTGATATTTTGCATAGGAAGAAATATATGTGCTGAAACAATCTGATCCTGGCTTTGGTTTGGTTTGTAGACATTTAATGACTACTTCTGTTTCACGAGAGGTTATAGATCTATTAAAATTGCTTATCTGATCATGATTTAACTTTGGTAAGTGGTATGTATTGAAAAAATTATCCATTTCATTTAGATTTTCCAATTTTGTAGACTATGCAAACCTTATGATTCTCTGGATATCCTCATTGTCTACTCTTATGGCCCCCTTTTCATCTCTAGTTTAGTTAATTTGGATATTGTCTCCACAATTTAGTAGTTAATTTGGATAAGGGTTTGTCAATATTCTTGATTTTTTTTCAAAGAAACAACTCTTTGTTTCATTGGTTCTTTGTATTATTTTATTCATTCTTGTTTAGTTTTGTGGTTTTTCTTTGTTTGTTTTCCTTCTAACTCCTTCAATAGGGTTGGAATTGAAGATAGATATTGCTTACAGTTGGTTTTATCTTGGAACATCTTATTTTCTCCATCTATTGTGACTGAAAGTTTTTTTGGGCTAGTTAATCTGGACTTGCATCTGTACTCTCTTAGACTCTGTAGAACATCTTTCCAGTTCCTTCTGTGTTTTGAAAAGTCACATGTTATTCTAGGAGTTCTGCCTTTATATGTTCCTTGGACTTTTTCACTTGCAGCTTTTAATATTCTCTCTTTGTTCCATTAGTTTAATGTTTGGATTATTATGTGCAAAGGGGACTTTCTTTTCTCATACAGTCTATTTGGTGTCCTGTATGCTTCTTTTACCTTGACAGACATCTTCTTCTCTAAGTTAGGAAAATTTTCTTCTACGATTTTTTTGAAAATATTTTATGTGCCTTTCACCTGGGTTTCTTGTCCTTCCTTTATTCCTATTATTCATAGATTTGATCTTGTCATAGTGTCCCAAATTTCCTTGATGTTCTGTGCTTGGATTTTTTTTTTAGATTTAACATTTTATTTGAGTGGTGTATCTGTTTCTTCTATATTGTCTTCAAGGCCTGAGATACTCTTTTCCATCTTTAGTATTCTCTTGGTGTGACTTGCTTCTGTGGTTATTGTTCAAGTTCTTAAATTTTTCATTTACAGATTCCCTTTAGTTTGGATTTTCTTTATTGTGTCTAGTTCCACTTTCTGGTCTTTATCTATTTTATTCATTTCCTTCCATTGTTTTTATGTTTGTGTTTTGTAGATTCCTTTATAGGATTTATTAATTTCCTCTATAAGGATCTCTATCATAGGCTATTTTAAGGTCTTTTTCTTGTGCTTCAGTTATATTTAAATTACCTGGGCCTACTGTGGTAGGTTTCCTTGACTCTATTGGACACATTGTTCTGGCTGTTTTACTTATGCATTTATGATGGGGTCTAGGCATCAAGGCTTCTAGGTACTTACAGCTGGTCTTGTCTTTGGTGAGTGGATGCTTTGTTCTTTGTTTCTGTTTGCCCTCGTTGGTCCTCGTGTGTGGTGGCTGTGTGTTGCATGGTAGGAAATTTTTCTGTGATCCTACTCCATGTGGCCACTGTTGGTTCCAGGTAAGAAGTATTTCTAGGTATTGGAAGTTGGTGCTAAGGACTGGGAATGGGCTAGGAGGGTGGTGGCTGAGGAGTCCACAGGAGGAAGAAAACAGGATGTTCCACCAGGATGTGCTTAGTCTCCTGGGAATGGTGGCAGAGAGTGAGGAGAGGTAGTCTATACAGACCACAGGTAGTCTGTAAAGAGATTGGGATGAGACCGGGGGATTGGATATGGAGGACAGGAAGGAGAGTCAAGTTCTAAAGCTTACTTTCCTGCTTTGCAGGACTACTTGCTGATATTAGGGGCTAGGATAACAGAATGAGTTGGGATGATAGATGGAGAAAGATCTGTGTGATCTGTTGAAGTTGGGGCTGGAGAGGAGGGTGAGGCCACAGCAGGTTGTCTGCTATAAAACTGGGACTGAGACTAGAGCACTGGATTTTCAGGAAAGAAGAGAGAGGTGAAGAACTGAAGTTAGCCTACCTGCTTCCTTGGCCAGAGTAACCTGATGGTTTCCAAGGAATGCCTGCTGTAGTTGGGAGCCAGGATAAAGAAATGAGTGGGGACATGATTTGGGAAGAAAAGAGCTGTGTGACCCATATAGTTGGGGACAGTGAAGCTGAACTGCTCTGCTACAGAGCTAGGGATGAGACTGGGGGAATGGATTTGGAGAATAGGAAGAAGTGAAAATCTGCAGATAGTCGATTCTCTTCCCTGGCTGTAGTACCAGTACCAGTTTTCCCTAATGTTCATTTAATATACTTTGGTATAAGAGAAACTGGAGGGAAGTGTATACTATATGTTGATTTTATGTCTCAGCAAATAAATTTATTTGTTAAGAGACTAGCAGAAAGTCTATGGAATTTGCTTGAGAACTGTTTTAACTCTTGGCCCTTTTTACACCTGACCAAAGTTTGATTCATTTCTAAAATTTCATTAACTAATGATGAACAGTAAGGTTTGTTTGGAAATGTGAGACTTCACTTCTATAATTGATAAGTGAATATCCATTGACCTTTATGTCAACTATATGTCAACTCTGCAAACTAATAGCTCCAGGTAAATAAAATATACCATGTTAAATTACATTTGATGTTTGTGTACATACAGAAGTTTTCCTGTGAAACAACATATTCAATGATGTTTCCTCAATGTGTACTTGCAAAAAAGCACACATAATTATAATTCTTTAGATGTCTTTTCTTCATAAATGAATGCACAAGCCATCCATCACACAAATGACCTTTGTATGATTTTCAGCATGCTCACTTCTTAATGTAATCTTCTCCTCTTAGAAGTAGGTGTTGGAGAGTAGAAGTAATATCACTCTGTTCATTTGGCTCAGATACAGCATATAGTCCTGGAGTTAAATGACCTAAACCTGTCCCAAGATTGAAAAGAAAGGTGAGCCCTGATAAGTCCTAGTTTCCTTCATATGTCATACCTTAATCACAGTTGTCTTCACACATCATTTCCAAAGAAAAAGATTATATTAAAGTTAATTCTTCAGCATGCCTTTTGGTGCTCTGTCATGTACAAAAATACCACCATCAAATGTTACTTTGAAAAATATATATTTTAAGTTTATCCTAGCAGGAGAAGTTTTTCCAGCCAAACATCTCCCTGAATCTCAGATATTTGCTGGGTTCTAATGCACAGAAAGTATGGCTGCTCCTTGTTCATTCATACTGACTGAACCCCAAGTCTGGCTGGTAGTCAGTTTGCCATTGCCATAACAAAATTCCTGAGGTCATCAAATTACAAAAAGGAAAGACTGATTTGGGTTAGGGATTTTAGTGATTATAGACCCCACTCACTTGGTTGCATAGTTTTTGAACCAGTGGCATGGTCTGTGAGGAGGAGCTAATTAACTTCCTCTTCCTCTTATGGTGGACAGGAAGCAAAGACTAAATTCAAGGACATACTGGAATGTTCCAATATGCATTTCAAAGACATGCTGCTATTAGCAGCACAAGATGACAAGGAAACTTGTCAATTATAGGCCTTTTGGGAATATTTAGGGTTCAATGATAATGGCTGACTTTCCTCTCATACCTATGAATAGAACATTCAACACCTGTAAAAAAAATTATGGTCTCAAGCCAAGTTTGAAGGATTAGAAAGAAACATTTTTGAGGTTTTAGGGGTATCTTCCCCATGGCCACAAGGGAGTGTATCTCAGAAACTGTTCCCAGAAGCAGCTTTCCTTAGGTCATGTCTGGTAGAACAACAGATCTGTGAGCAGAACTTGAGAAGAGGAGGCTCCTCGATTCTTCATTAAACTATGCTTCCATGTAGAACCTATCAACAAAGTTCTATTTTTCAATACTCAGGTAAAAGATGAATGGAGCCTTATTGCTATTCTGTGTCACCCCTCCCCAAGGTGATTCATTAATTTTGGGGCCTGAATAGACATTATGTAGAAATTTCTAATAGGGCAGGTTTGTACATGAGTGATGTGAGGAAAAATACTTTCAAAAAGACAAGTTTGTGAGGGCAGAAAAGTGAATAAGTGAGGAGAGATTGTAGAAACCCCGTCTTCCCAGGAATGCTGAGATTCCAAATGCTTCCTGAGTTACCCCAGGATAGCCAGATCCCCGACTGACAGATAAATAAAACATGGACAGAGTCACACATTACATTGTATCACATATTATTGGCTTATCACTAATAATTATCATTCATCTTAGTGAGGGATCTCTTGTTCATTCATCTTCTCTTTTTTCATACCATATCATTCTATCCTTTCTAGATTCCTTTTGGATAGAGATTATATTTAGCTATTGCCAACATAGTTACATAAACAAAAAGGCAATAAAATTGTTCATCAAGACTATATTAAGAGTTTCATATAAAAGAATGTATTGGACATATAGGTTTCATATATACTGAGCTACATTAGGTATAAAGCTATAGGTTTTGTGGTGTTTAATGATAATACAATTACAGTAGGATTTTTCTAAGTTAAAACACATGAAAAATAAAACTGAAGTAAAACTATAGATCAGAAAAGAAGTTAAGTACCTAGTTTTAAAAGTTGATAAGAGCTGGGGAGATAACTGTCAGTAAAGGACTTGCCTAGGGAACATGATGGTCTGAATTGTGATTTCCAGAGGCCATATAAACATCTGGGCACAACAGCATAAGCCTGCAATCTCTCCACTGCTGGCAAGATGAGAACAGAGATGAGCAGATCCATAGAAGCTTGTGGTCTTGCCAGCTGGGCCTGTGTGGTCAAATTATAGCCTAATGAGGGACCTACATCCAAGATTTCCTTCTGACCTTCACATAGGCGCTTTGCACACATGTACCTACAACCAAATCCACCCACACAATACCATTCATGAGTGTGCACACATACTCACAACGTACATGGATGCAATTATGTGTGTGCAAACACACGCCCACACCCATAACAACACTCAAACACAAGAATAAATAAAATAGGTTATGATTGCAGTATTGGTGATGGCCTGATTTATCACCTGCAGTGCATTTCCTGATCTGCAGTCTGATGATGAACATTCCTGATGTTATCTCACACATCAGAGATACTGGAATAATTTCAGCCATATTTCTAGGATGGCTATACTTTGTTAAAAAATATTTTGTACCCCATATACTGGTTTATTGATGAGCTTTGTTATTAGAACTCTTGCCGCATCAAATATAACTGTATGGTGCTGACTACACATGCCTCCTTAAAGCCTATAAGGGAAAAAAAGTCTGTCAAATACTTAAGATGAAATTCAATATGTTGAGATAAAATAAAATTAGTACCTTCAAACAAAACAGCCACAAATATGTTGTGCTTCACTACACTATTCCAAAAAGATACATTTGTACCTCAACTGTGTTAATAATTACCAATACTGCCAAGTCAACATGTGATTAAAAACAGATAATTTGCCATGAGGTGGTGGTGCATTCCTTTTATTCTAGCCCTCAGGAGGCAGGCAGATCTCTATAAGCTGGAGGCCAGCCTGGTCTACAGACCTAGTCCCAGAGCAGTTAGGGCTACACAGAGAAACACTGTCTCAATGAAGAAAAAAAAGATAATTCTCACGCTGGTGATGTATCAGGGACAATTAGACCTTTCCTTTCCATTTGTATTTTATACTTCTGACCATAAAGATGCCCATAAGTTAGCTTTTGGCATACTATGTTTTGAGCTAAACTGTTCTCCCTCTGCTGTCCAGAGGAACTGGGTTCCTGGTATATACCTATATCTGAGTCTAGCATGGAAAGCTGCGCTTCCTCATGATACTGAGTGGAAGCTTTACCTGCAGCAGGAAACCACTTACAGTCTCACGTGCTTACAGTCTCTGGTGGTTTGTGTTTCCTTGCTTAGGTCCAGGTCACATGAAAATACTTCTCTTAATGTGACTAATGGTATGAGTCCTCTAGATCATTTGCCTTTTGGTGCTGAATTCTTTTCAGTGAACTTTCGTGTTCTACAGCCGTGTTCACAGGGTAAGTAAGTGTCTGATTAGGAAGGCTAATGTTTCCCTCCCTCTTTGCATCACACTCTGCCAGCTTCTGCTCTGCACTGTTCACACCCCCTGTAAACATCACACCCTGCCAGCTTCTGCTCTGCATTGTTCACACCCCAGGTAAACTTGACCTATTTGATGACTGGAATAACTGCTCTTAACCCAGTTTCTTGAATATCTAGAGTAAATATGGAATTGCTTTAGTATCACTGTTAATTAATTCTATCACCTCTACCCCATCTTGATGTCCTCACTTAATTGCTTTTCTCTTTTCACTTGTCTGGCAATGCCTTACTGGACGTCAAAGAGTGAACTGGACTGTTTTTATTCATTCCTTTAAAGTCATTCAAATTAGTCATAGAGATCAATTAAGTTATAGAGAAAATTGTGTGTGCTTCATTAAAAATTCAAATATCCTCAACAACTCATGTAGCTGATATGAATTCCTAATGAAAGCCAAGGCTAAAAGGCCATTTCATGCACCTGGGATAAGTCCTGGTCCCACTGCCAGGGGCTCCCCAAACAGATCTAGCCACATAATGGTCACCCACATTCAGAGGGCCTAGTTCAGTCCCATGCATGTTCCCCAGCTGACAGGTCAGAGTCCATGAGCTCCCACTAGCTTGGGACTTATCTCAGGTGCATTAAATAGCTTTTTGGAACACATTCCCAGGGTGGGATACATTGCTTAGCTTGACACAGTGGGGAGGGGCTTGGTCCTGCCTCAATTTAGCATATCAGACTTTGTTGACTCCACATGGGAGGACTTATCCTCTCTGAGGAGTGGGGGTGGGATTGAGGAAAGTGGGGGGTAGGAGAAGGGGAGGGAGGGGGAACTGGGATTTGTATGTAAAATGAAAAAACAACTCATTTTTTAAAAATAAATAAATTTTAAAAATTAAAAAAAAGAAAACCAAGGCTAGACTAAATATAGGGTACTAGGAATGTCAAAATGTCTAGATTCTTAAACTTGATTTGTTGGTTCAGAGTATAATGTGATTTAGTAAAAAGTCACCTTTAGCACAGGTACAAAGAACAATTAATAAATGGGACTCATGAAACCAAGAATGTTCTGCATGGCACGAGACACTGTCATTCAGACAAGTGGCAGCCTACAGAAGGGGAAAACATTTTACCAACTACATGTACAATAGAGGGTTAATAAATAAAATAAAGAATTCAAAAAACTAGACACCAAGGAAACAACCCAATCAAAAACTGGTCACAGACCTAAACAGAGAGTTTTCAAGAAAGGAAAAACACAAATGTCTGAGAAACACTTATATGTTCAACATCCTTAGTCAACAAGGAAATGTAAATCAAAACTAGCTTGAGATTTCATCCATATCAGTTGGAATTGCCAAGGTCAACAAAACAAATGACAGTTCATGCTGGCAAGGATGTGGAGTAAGAGGAACACTCATCCATTGGTAATGGGGGTACAAACTTGTGTAGTCACTATGGAAATCCATATGGAGGTTCCTTGGGAAACTGAGAATAGATTTACCTCAAAATCCAGCTATACCACTCTTGGAGCATATACCTAAAGGACACTTCATCCTACCACAGAGATACTTGCTGAACCATGTTCATTGCTGCTCAATTCATAATAGCCAGAAACTGAAAACAACCTAGGTATCCATCAGTGTATGATTGGATAAAGAAATACAGTACATTTACACAGTGGAATATTACTCAGTTGTTTAAAAAATGGAATTCAAAGATAAGTGGATGGAGCAAGAAAAAAAATGTTCTGAGTGAGGTAATACAGACCCCAAAAGACAAATATGATATGTATTTGCTTATATAAATATGTTATGTCTTAAGTCCTTTTATAAGCAGCCTACAATCTATATAACCACAGAGGTTAGGCACAGAGTAAGGGACTAGGAGAGAGGGGAGGAACTCTTTAGCAAGGGGAAATAAAACAGATAATTATTATTGATGTGGACTGGGGATAGGGGGAATGAGTGAAAAGATCAAATGGGGAGGGAGAAAGAAGTGTAGGACACGGGAGGAAATATCAGGGATAGCTAAAATGAAGGTCCATTTGATGGAGATAGAGAAACCCATTACAGTTGAAGCTCATTAAAATATATACATATATGTAAGAAATCTAAATTGGAATTACCAAATAAGAGGGGAGACAAAGTCCCAACTAGACATCTCTAACTATCAAATGAAAACTTCAGAGCTTAAAATGGGTTACATTTAAATAAGTCATTGGTCAAAGTGGCTCCACAGAAACTCTAAAACACACAGGTTATTGCCAAGACTATTGGTTGCTCTCCAGAGACTGATAGTAAGGCCTTATCGCTAATGATAACACCTGTGTAACACAAAACATGGAGAAGTAGAGCTGGTGCTCACCTAGAGCCTTCACCCCTACATGAAGTGTTCATGGTACAAGAAGGTACTGTGCACACCAGCAGAGGAGAAAGGTAAACACCACCCAGATCCAAATGCTGCAATATACAATGGTGAGACACACTTGCAAGACATGCTGGTGCAACAGTGGTCCAAAAATCGTGGGGTAACCAACCACGATCTGACTGGAATTAAGGCCACTTCTTGAAATGGACCCATACCAGACACTGCTTTGGATGGCCAAGAACCTGAGACTGGATCAGCCCTGGACCTAGGATAAAACCAAATACTAATGTTCTACTGAAGGCAAGTACAAATAAAATGACTCCTAACAGGATTCTGCTATACTCAAGATCAATGTCTTGTTCAGCCGTCATCAGAGATGCTTTCTTCTGCAGTGATAGAAACATTCAGAGAGCCAAAACCGTACAATATGCAAAGTGAGAGACCTTGGCACACTCAGTCCAAAATGGGATGTCTCCACCAAATCGCTCCCCTTTGGGCTTAGGGAACTCTGTAGAAGAGGAGGTGGAAAGATCGCAGGAGCCATGGCAATGGAGGGCATCATGTGAAACAAGGCATTCTAGACACAATAGGAATGATGTCCGTATGGAATCACAGAGATTGTGGCACATGCATAGGGATTGCACAGGTCTCAACCAGATGGTGGTTCCATGCCTGAGATGGGAAGTAAACATGAGTCTCCATTGCCAACCCAGAAGCTATCTCAAATTAACCACCATTGGCAAAGAAAAAATTAGTTTTCTCAAATGAATTTCACTTGGTATACAAACTATGCTTATGAGCAGGTCCCAGGTCTAGCAGCAAATGGCCAACACAAATCAAACTCAGTGGTATTTTAGGAAGTTTTTTTGCTTCACAATTCCTTGTTTGTTTGTTTGGTTGGTTGGTTGGTTGGTTGGTTTTGTTGGTGGTAGTGGTCGCAGTGGTTTTCATTTCTCATTTTGTTTTGTTTTTACCTTGCAGATCTTTTGCTTATATACTATGGTTTCTGGTTTTGTTTTTATGGGTTTTCTATGTATGCAAATGTATGTGTCTCAGTGTCTGTATGCATCTCTTGTGCTTGTCCTTGGCTTTCTTTTTTGTTTGTATTTTTGTTTTGTTTTGTTTTGTCTTATTATGGGTTGTTTTATTTTATCTTCATCATCACCATAATAATAATAATTATTATTATTATTAATTTAGTTACATTCTCACGAGAGAGAAAAAGAAAGAGTGTGAATTTGGGTAGGTAAAAAAGTGGGAAGGATCTGGGAGGAGTTGCCAGAGGGGAAACAATGTACTGTAGGGGAAAAACATCTATTTTCAATAAAAATATATAAAGCAACAAAACGTACTTGAGTAAAAACTTAAAAATGAATTTGCTTCTAGACTTCTTAGCCTAACCTACAGTGTCCAAACATAGTTTTGTTCTACGACCAGCTGGTTTGGTGCTTTGTGCAATGCAGTTTTCTCACTTCAACAGATGGTGGCTTGACCTACCCTTAGCCTTGTGTGAACTACATAGATGATCCCACCTCTTTTTATGACTGTTCTTTATTAACTTGTGTAACCAGCGTTCATTATTCAGCTTTTGCTAATGTAGGCTCTGTAGATTTTAATTTGATCTTTTCTGTGCATTTTCAGAAATAGTGTGCCTACATTGTCACCAAACTTTTTTCTCAGGGGAAATGCCCATAGACTTGAAACTCTCTCCAGGCACTATGCTTGGTAACTATGACTCTCACTCTGTTCCCTTTCTCTCAAGGGTCATTGACCTGCCTGGTGTTTGATCTACAAAAGTTATTTGTTGTGTTCTGTCTGATTTCTTATTCATTTAAACCTACAGAATAAATGTTGTCCTTTTCTCTCCCTTATATTCAGTAACAAAGATCCTGGGAAGCATAACTTATCTATCCATCTAATGGGGGGTGGTTATTGGAGGCATCATGAAGACTGAATAACTTCCACCCAAATGTGTCCACATGCCTTCATCCAGTCACTGGAGCTTAGGATGCTGACATTTGCCAGGATAGTGCAATTCATTACTCTCATCCTAACCACAAGAACCTCCTGATGTTGTTTTTACCTTTGGCTTTTGTTTCTGGGATGTGATGGCTGATGATTGTTCTTCCTGGAATTTGAAAGTCAAAGCAAATTGTTTAATAGGTTAACAGAATGTAATTTTTTATATGGTTTATAAAAATCATTTTGTTCACACAGATGTTCTTCCTCTACTGACCCTCCAGTCTGATGTGATACTATCACCCTCTCAGCTACTGACTTGGCTTTCAGCTGTACAGTTTAAAAACACATTCAAATCTTGTTTTATATTGTAATGTCTATAAACTACACAATAGTAGACACCATTCCATAGTCGGTACCTCATAAGAGAGTTTAATTTGCTCGTATATTTTTCCTTTAAATTCATTTTTCTGCATGGTGGGAGTTTATAACCACACCACAATTAGTGAAAAGTCAGATGTCAGCCAGGACTTCTGAAGCTAACCTCTATCAGAAACAAAGGCAAGTCCCACTTCCCTCTTCCACCTCAAGTGTTCACCAAGACTTTCAAGTGGAGGAATAAACATCACTGCTATAAAAAAAAAAAAAAAAAAAAAAAAAAAAAAAAGCTTGTTCAGACTGAAAAAAAATCAAAGACTTACTTGACTCCTTGTGGGTAGTAGGTGGAAAGTATGACAGCATATTCAAAGCTTAACATTAACAGAGCTATGGAGAGCAGGAGTAGCACATCTCTGTCAACACTTTTCAGTGAGAGAAGGGGTTCATCTAGTCTCAAGAACCACTTGTCCCTGGAAGGGGAGCTTGACCAATGAAGAGCAGTAGGCCATAGGCCATCTGCCACCATGCATTTCTGGGTCTCTTATGTTTAAAGGGAAGAACAAACACAATAAGGAATTAGTCAGATCCTAGCCCTACACAGTCTTCTGAAGTTAGAGAAGATCCTCAGAAGATGTCCAGTTTCTTGTTGCAGGAAAGTGCCTGATGATGTCCAAGTAAATCTGCTTTGACAAGGCAGTCAGCAAGCAGTCTGTTCTGTTACCATCTGTAGATTCAAGTCCTCCACAGGCTCTTCATGAAATATACACCAATACATTCTGAAATAAGGAATGTAATGAATGTGAAAGGCTCTTATTACAAAGTCATTTTATAAAGTAAAATATAGTATTAGTTTCCAAGAGAGCTAACTTATCCATAAAAGGTATTGCACATAAATTATATGTCACAATGAAGAAAAGCATAAATTAATTTTCTAAGTGCACATTTTTTTATTTTTTACTAAATAACTGGGGAAAGCCCTTTGGCAGCATGAATCAAGCTCTATTTTATTCTGAATGACAGTTTAGTTTAAGAATGCTCATTGAGTGCCCACAATGCATTAGATATTGTGGCAAGTTGCTTTAGGATAAAGTTGAATAAAGTTTAGTCTCCCTCCTCATGAAGTTTAATCTCATTTCATTTCTGTTACTGTGATAAATAATTTCAGCTTACAATTCCAGGTTACAGTCCAACATTGTGGAGAAGTCAAGGCAGAAACTTCAAACAGCTGCTCAACTCACATCTGTAGTCTGGTGCAGAGGGAAAAGAATGCCCACCTGCTTGCTTACACTCAGCTACATTTCCTCATAGTTACTCAGTTCAGAACCCTCTGCCTAGGTAATGGTACAGTGGCCTGCATCATACTAACCAGCACAAAATTTATAATATCTTTTTCTTCAGTTTAAATAATCTCAGTACGCATTATTCAGAGTGGTAATATCTGCCAGCAATAGCAACTGCTATAGTCACAATAGCAATGTTAGATGTTCTGTGAAGCTTGATTTCTACCAATTATTCACCACCACCCCCATGCTACTTTTGACCAAGTTGACTTAATTAGGATTAGCCTCTGCCATTTCCTCATGTAGAAAGCAATACCTCCATACTCTCTCTGCCTCCACCTAGAATTAATGAGAACTTGTTTTAATTTAGATTATTTCTTAATGTGTGTCCAAAGCTAATTCCTTATATTATGTATACTTGAATTACTCCTTACACTTGAAATCAAATTCCTTAACCACTATAGTATCAATGACTCAATTTCATGATGTTATCCAATATTTTTGTCTCATACTCATATTTTATGATAGTATTTATTTTCTGTCTATTTTGATGAAAAATAAAATAAAACAAACAAACAAAAACAAGCATCTGGATTACTCTCAGGAGAGATTCAGAATTCCCCTCCTGAAGGAACAGAAAGAAAGGAGACACAGTTGAGCATCTTTCACTGAACTGAAAAAGCTTGGAGGGGACACCACAGTATTTAGTCTTTAACATTTTTGCTGTCTTTTTTTCCCCAGACTCTCAACATCAGGGTTCTGAGGCTTTGTGGATGAGTAGGTTATGAACATCCTTTCTCATTTGGTCTTTTTTATTTTATGTTACATCTCACAGCTCTGGTGTAAGAACAAGTTAAAGGGCCTTTCTTCTTCCATGTCCTTTATATAGGCTGCCAACAGGAGTGGTCCAGAGTTTAGGCAGATATTCCCACCTCAAAATATCCAGATTTATGGTAGGTCTTCCTGTTTCAGATGATTTCATTAAGAAAAATCCCCCACATGTGTACCCAATCACTTGGGTTTTAGTTAATTCCAGATATGGTCAAGTTGACAACCAAAAATAGCCATCATAGACAGTGAGAAAGACTGTATTTGAGAGAGCCGGAGTGAAAACCTAAATAGTCCTTTTCCTCCATAAATCTTATCTCCATAAGTAGAATAAAGCTAATGGAGCCTTGAGATATGAATCAAGGAATGTGAGACATCACAAAGCAAGTGATATTAACTTTACTTCTTAGTGTATAGCTTTCTACAATTATTATCAAATATTTATGTTAAAATTAAAGTTATACATTATCTCACGGAGTTTATTTAAAGTATCTGTGAATGATACTTCCTCGTCAAAATTAAATATATGCCATTATTTACACAGCTTTCCAACAGCATCCATGAAACAGTGGGATAAATCCATTGGTTGTCATGGTTGATCAGAGCGTACACAATCCAAGAATGTCCAGTTTTGATCATAAGGCCTACAAGCCTCATGTGTCATAGCACACCCAGCTGGTGTGATTTTGTTTCATCACCAGCTGACAAATGACATTTGCACAAATAACAAAAAGACAAGTTGAAGGTACTCTGGAGACAGGCATCATCTCTAGCTCCTTCATTAGAGTAATTGTTAAGGAAAAATCTTTCTCAGACCATGAGATAAACATAACACAGTAGGGTTAGTAAACAGTTTGTAAATAACCAAAACCTTTTCCTAGTATTGTGTTCTCTACCCATACTCCTCTGTTCCTGTAGCAGGGACATACGTTGAACCTATAGGATCCCCCTTCAGATACACTTCCTGTTCCTCAGAGTGGGAACTTACTGGTGGCTGTTTGTGCAGCATGGCCCAGTTCTGATTTCTGTTTCAGCCCTACCCCTGGTTCTCACTGTCTCAAGAATCTCACTCAGTAACACTGCCTTCTTTTTCCAAAATGCTATTTGCTACTTCCCAAATATTCCTTTAACCCCATTTTACATTTACTGAATATGATTTGAAGAGTGAACCTCATATTTCTTTTCAATGATACTTTCTGGTGGGCAAGCTCTAGACAGCTGTTCTCTTTGCTCCTCTTTCCACTTTCTAAAGCCAATGCACCAAGTCTTTACTCGCACCTTTTCGAGGCAATCCTCAGCCTGCTGGTGCTACTGTTCGTTTTGATCCCTCATCCCCCCTTCTTGTTTTCTGTTCTTTCCCCTCCCTTTTACCTTCTTCTGTTGTATTAACCTGGCAAAACACGAGACCCTAGTTCAAAACACATCTCTGTGTAAACTGTGTTTCCTCCACACTAGGAGACACTTTGCAGAAAAATGCATGATGATGCTGCGGTAGTTTGAATGTAATTGGCCCCCATAATCTCATAGGAAGTGGCACTAATAGAGGTGTGGCTTTGTTGGAGTGAATAAGGCCTTGTTGGAGGAAGTGTCACTGTAGGGGTGGGCTTTGAGGTTTGCTACACTCAGGATACCACCCAGTGTCTCATTTGACTTCCTGCTGCATGCAAGATAAGGGACTCTCAGCTATTCCAGCACTACATCTGCCTGCATGCTGTCATGCTCCTCACCTGATGATAATGGACTAAACCTCTGAAACTGTAAACAAGTAACTCTAATTACATGTTTTCTTTATAAGACATGCAGTGGGCATGGTGTCTCTTCACAGCAATAAAAACCCAAACTAAGACAGATGCTGATTGGGATGACTGCAAATGTGAACCTTGCATGGAATCACATGACTACTAAAAAGCGTTTAGAAGTCCATCATCTTGCTTTGGGTACCAACTAGTTACGATTCAGGAGGACTGAAACCCAGGCTCTAAGGTTTCCTTTAATTGGAGAATTACTGCTTGGATTCCAATTTTGTGACTCAAGCCTGCAATGGATGAATTCCCTTACTTCTGAGGGAACACATTTATGTAGTGTAAATCTCTGGGTGGGTGTTTATTTTGTGAATTTACATAGTGTTATACTTTATTGTAAATGAAGAACTATTAAAATGTTTACTTGAAAGTATGTCATCAAGCTTAACTATTAGAAGAATGAACAAAGGGAGAAAGAGTAGGGGTGGGAAGGAAGAGGAGAATCTGTTACTTGGGAAACTAAGACAAAGCAAACCAAGGATGATATCAGAAAACACATCAGCTCAGCTGCAGTGGAACTGATGAACCATGTCATGAAGTATCTGACTTCTGTGCTGGAAGTAGGGTTCCATGAGTTTCTTCAAGAAAACAGATTTCATTAGCCAGTGACTCTTACCACATTTTATTTAGCAGATATAAACACATCTAAGTGTTGTTCAGATCTGTATCAATGAAATTTTTGTGTTGTAAATGTCTCAGTTTTTGCTTTCAGCCATGTAAATAAATGAAATGAATATGTTTTATGGATTTTTTTTAAAAAGAAGTCTATCATCTTTCACTCTACAAGGATAACTATTGGATATCTTTCCTTGCCCGAAACTATCACTGCATCTCCTCCTCTAGCCCCATCCTCATATAATAATCATGTGTTCTGTCTCACTTAAAAAGTAGTGACAAGACAATTATCACAAGACCCACAGATGCTCATCCGCCTGCCTTGAATAAGCAGTTTCTCCTTTTGCTGTGCACTAATGCCCAATTCTCTAATTCCACACCAATGACAAATAATGATCTGAAAAACACTTCTGGTCTAGCAGGCATTTCCTGGGAACCCACTGGCCATTCCTGTAAGGGAAGCAGGTAGGTAGATGATAAATCTGCTCCTCTCCTACTTCTTCCAGATCCCTTCAATCCCCCAGTCTCATCCCAAACTGTACATTAATTAGAATATCTGCTGCAGCCTCCCTTTTCCCCTACCCATCTCCAGTGGATTTCACAGATCTTCCCCTCCTAGCCTTTCTTACCCTGCTCATTGCTTTATCCCAGCCCTCAACTCCCTGAAAAACCCACAGTCCACTCTAGCTAGGTAGCAAGTAGACTAACTGCACATCTTCACCTTTCCCTCTGCTACTCCAAATCCAACCAGCCAGTCTCACCCCAGCTCTGCAGCAGAATACCTGCAATCACATTCCTTATACCTCTGCACTCCTTATCTGTGAATCACAGATTTTCCCTGCCAAACTTCCTTCTCTCAAACAAATGTTTTCTCCCAGCCCCCAATTCCAACTGGCAACTCTGGGAATCCACAAGTCACTCTGACCAGGGAAGTACATAGGCTAATTGCAGATCTTCACTCCTCCCTCCATGACTCCAAGTCAAATATCCTAATCTCATCCCCAGCACATTAGCAAGCCTTCTGCTGTGGCCTTTCCTCATTCTCTGTCACCATTCCCAGAAGACTAAGAAGATCCTGGTGGATCATGAAATTTTCTCCCTCATATGGAAGCTCCTCCCCCCCAGCTCATCCTCATTCCTAAATATCATTTCCCAATACCCAGAAACACATTTTATGTGGAACTCCCAGTGGCCACACCTATCAGGGCCCCAAAAGAATTTACCAGGGAATAAACATTCACACTCTACTAAAACCCTGAGAAGACAAAAGGAACTAAGGAACAAAATAGCCAGCCAACATAGAGAAGACCAGGTATCAGTACCTAGAATTAAAATCTTCCCAAACCAGATGTCTGGATGCCAGTGTAAAAATTGAACCAAGAACAGCCAGGCAAATATGTGTTTATTAGGGACCAGCAAGCCTACCACAACAGGCCCTGAGTATTCAAACATAGCTGAAGTACAAGAAAAAATCCTTAAAACAGCCTTTATGAGTATGATAGATGTCCTTAAAGAGGAAATGAAAAAATCCCTTAAAGAAATCTATGAAAACACAATCAAACAATGGAAGGAAATTAATGAAATGGTTCAGGAGCTGAAAGTGGAAATCAAAACAATAATGAAAACCCAAACTGAGGGAAATCTAGAAATAAAAAAATTAAGTACTCAAACAGGAACCATAGAGGCAGGACTCACCAACAAAACACAAGAGATTGAAGAGAGAATCCCAAGCATTGGAGATACAACAGAAAAAAATAATACATTCACCAGTCAAAAAAATGTTAAATCTAAAAAGCTCTTGGCACAAAACATCCAGAAAATTTGAGACACTATAAAGAGGCCAAATCTATGAATAACTGCAATAGAGGAAGGATAAGAAGTAAAAGTGGAAGGCACAGAAAATATTTTCAACAAAATCATAGAAGAAATTTTCCCTAACCTAAAGAAAGAGATGTCAATCAAAGTACAAGAAGCTTACAGAACAACAAATGTATTGGGCCAGAAAAGAACTTTTCCATGTCACTTAATGATCAAATAATTACATATATAGGATACAGAAAGAATTTTAAAAGCTGCAAGTGAAAAATACCAAAGAATATATAAAGGCAGACCCATTAAAAATACACTTGACTTTTCAAACAAGACACTGAAAGACAGAAAAGCCTGCACAGATGCCAGTCTAGAATATTTTACGGAGCAAAACTTTCAATCACCATAGATGGAGAAAATAAGATGTCCCATGATAAAGTCAAACTGAAGCAATATCTGTCTACAAATCCAGCCCTACAGAAGGCACTAGAAAGAAAACTCAAACCTAAAGAAGCTAATTACACCAAAGAAAACACAAGAAATGAATAATCTCAGACCAGCAAATCAAAAGAGGGAAGACAGAGAGAGAGAGAAAGAGAGAGAGAGAGAATTAAATAACAGGAATCAGAAAACACTATTTGCTGTGGGATGTTCTGTATGGCAAATGTGTTGCTGATTAGTCAATAAATAAAACACTGATTGGCCATTGACTAGGCAGGAAGTGTAGGCGGGACAAGGAGGAGAATAAAGCTGGGAAGTGGAAGACTGACACTGCCAGCCGCCACGATGACAAACAGCATGTGAAGATACCGGTAAGCCACGAGCCATGTGGCAAGGTATAGATTAATGGAAATGGATTAATTGAAGCTGTAAGAACAGTTAGCAAGAAGCCTGCCACAGCCATACAGTTTGTAACCAATATAAGTCTCTGTGTTTACTTGGTCGGGTTTGAGCGGCTGTGGGACTGGCAGGTGAGAGAGATTTGCCCTGACTGTGGGCAAGGCAGGAAAACTCTAGCTACAACTATTCATTGATATTTCTCAACATTTATGATCTCAATGATATTGGTGAAATTATTAAGGCCACTCCACGTAGTTAAAAGGAGATTTATTTAATGGTGTAACTTACAAATTAAGGGATAGGTAGGTCGCGGAGTCTGGGGAAGGTGTATCGCAGTCCAGCGGTGTTCTCTGGAGCTCTGTTTGGTACACCTCTCCAGTCCAGGGTCCCGCAACAGAGAGAGAGCCCGTTGATCCAGATCTCGGGTCCCCAGGCGCCTCCTTTCGCCCCGCCTTGTAGGCGTGACAGTTGCCGAAGTCTCAATGGGGGTTGGAACTTCCAGATCAAAGCTGGAATGGCTACCCACTACACAATTCCCCAATAAAAAAATACCCAGGCTAAGAGAATGAATGCAAAAACAAGATCCTTTTGCTGCATCCAAGAAATACACCTTACCATCAAGGATAGACATCACATCATGGTAAAAGAAAGGAAAAAGCGCCGGGCGGTGGTGGCGCACGCCTTTTATCCCAGCACTTGGGAGGCAGAGCCAGGCGGATCTCTGTGAGTTCAAGGCCAGCCTGGGCTACCAAGTGAGTCCCAGGAAAGGCGCAAAGCTACACAGAGAAACCCTGTCTCGAAAAACCAAAAAAAAAAAAAAAAAAAAAAAAAAAAAAGAATGGAAAAAGCTATTCCAAACAATTGGATCTAAGAAGCAGACTGATGTAGCCATTTTAATAAGTGACAAAATAGATTTCAAATCAACCCAATGAGAAGAGACAGGGAAGGACATTACATACAGATCAAAAATTTCACCAAGAGGATGCTTCAATTCTTAACACCTATACCCCAAACACAAGAGCATCCAAGTTCATAAAAAATACTACAGCTTAAGTAGCATATTGACCCTCTCTCACTGATAGTGACCACCTATGGACAGTTGTTTTTTGACAAAAAAGCCAAAATTATACAAAGGAAAAAAGAAAGCATTTTCAACAAATGGTGCTAGTCCAATTAGATGTCTGCATGTAGAAGAATGCAAATTGATCCATTTTTATTACCTTGCACAAAACTCATTTCCAAATGAATCAAAGACCTCAACATAAAGTCAGATACACTGAACCTGAGAGGAGAAAATGGGGAATAGAGTTGAACTCATTGGCACAGGAAAGATGTTGTAGGATATTACTTAAGGTGTGTTACATTTGTTATGCTGTGGAATATTTGTTTAATTTTGCAAAGCTGTGTTACATTCTTTTATGTTTCACATGTTTAACTCTGTGAAGGTGTGATACATTGCCTGTCTAAAACACCTGACTGGTATAATAAAGAGCTGAATGGCCAATAGCAAGGCAGGAGAAAGGATAGGCAGGGCTGGCATTCAGAGAGAATAAATAGGAGGAGAAATCTGGGGAAAAAAGATGAAGGAGTAAGAGAAGGAGGACTCCAGGGGCCAGCTACCCAGCAAGCCATGGGGTCAGAAGTAAAGAAAGTTATACAGAAATAAAGAAAAACAAAAGCCCAGAGACAAAAGGTAAATGGGTTAATTTAGGAAAAGCTGGCTAGAAATAAGCCAAGCCAAAGCTAGGCATTCATAAGTAAGCATAAGCTTCCATGTGTATTTATTGGGGAGCTGGATGGTGGGCCCCCCAAAACAGCCAAAAAGTAAAAAACAACCAACAACAGATAGACTTTCTGAACAGAATACCATTAGTGAAAGCATAAGATGAACAATTAATAAACAGAACCTCATGAAACTGAGAAGCTTCTGTGTAGCAAAGGACACTGTCATTTGGACAAAACAACAGCCTACAGAAAGGGAAAATAATTTTACCAACTACACCTCCAATAGAGGGCTAATATCCAAAATGTATAAAGAACTCAAAAACCTACATATCAAGAAAACAATACAATTTGAAAATGGGGTACAGATCTAAACAGAGAATTTTCACTAGATGAAGCTCAAATGGCTGAGAAACAGAGATCTGTCATTAGGGAAATGCAAATCAGAACTACTTTGAGATTTCATTTTACACCTGTCAGAATGACTAATATCAATAAAAGAAGTGACAGCTCATACTGGTGAGGATGTGGAGTAAGGGAGAATACACATTCATTACTGGTAGAAGTGAAAACTTATACAGCCACTGTGGAAAACAGTGTGGCTGTTCCTCAGGAAGCTGGCAACAGATCTACTTCAACATCCATCTCTACCACTGGAGCATGTACCCAAAAGATGCTTCATCCTACTACAGAGACACTTGTTCAATCATCTTCAATGTTGCTCTATTCATGATAGCCAGAAATTACAAACAACCTAGATGTCCCTCAATGGAGGAATGGATGAAAAAAATGTGGTACATTTACACAATGGAGTATTACTTGGCTGTTTAAAAAATGACATCATAAAATACGCTGGTAATTGGATGGAACTAGAAAAAAAAAAAAAAAAAAAAAACATCCTGAGTGAGGTATCCCAGACCCAGAAAGGCAAATACGATGTGTATTTACTTATATGTGGGTATTTGCCATTAAGTTAATAATTATCAGGCTACAGTCCATGGAAATACAGAAGTTAGAAAAGAACCACAGAGGTTAGGTGTAGAGTATTGATCACAGCATACAGATGGATCTCTTTAGGGAAAGGAAATAGAATGGATAACTATGGATGGAAGTGGGGCTGAACAGGAAGTGGAGAGGAGGAAGTAAGAGGGGAACAAGGAATGGGATTCTCAGTAGGGACATCTAAAATTAAGGGCTATCTGGTGCATGATGTAGAAACCTAAAACAGTAGAAGATTCTTAAAATACATACATATATGAAGGTGATCTAATTGAAATCACTAAATAATGGGAGAGACAGAATCCCAACTGGCAACTCTTGTCACCACATGAAGCTCCCTGTACCAGAATTGGGTTACATCTAATTGAGTTTTTGGCCAAAGGTGTTTCATAGGAATTGCCAAACCACTCAGGCTATTGTCAAGACTATAGCTTGTCCTCCTGAAACTGACAGGAAGGCCCCTTTGCTGAAGACAACGCCTACACAACTCATTGAATATGGAGAATGGAGCTGGTGCCTACATAGGGCCTTCACCCCTAAGTTCTAGTGTCTTTGGCACAGGAAGGTGCTCTGCAGACTACCAAAATAGAAATGTAAACACCAATCCAGCCACAAAACCTTTGATCTATAATGGTGTTCTGCCTGCAAGATACGCTAGGGCAACGGTGGCACAAAGCTTGTGGAAGCAACCAAACACCATCTGATTGGACCCATGGCCCACTCTGTGAGGTGGAGCCCATGCACAACACTACTTCAGTTTCCAAGAACCAGAGACTAGATATGCCAGGGCCCTAGGCTAAAACAAAATACTAATGTTCTGACCAAAACCACAGCAATAAAGCGATTCCTAATGACATTCTGTTATACTCATAGATCAGTTCCTTGTTCAGCTATCATCAGAGAAGCTTCCTTCTGCAGCAGATGGGATCAAATACAAAGACCCACAGGCAGACATTATGCAGAAAGTAAGACACCTTGGAACAGTAATTCCTAACTGGGATGTTTTCATCAAATTTCTTCACTAAGGAATAAAGGAACCCCAAGGAAGAGAATGTGGAATGAGTGTAAGAGATGGAGTGGATGGAGCACACCAAGAAACCAAGTCCCTCTAAATCAACATAAATAAAGCTCATATGACCTCACAGAGGCTGAAGCTGCATGCCCAGGACCTACATGGGTCTACATCCGCTCCTCTGTGCTTAGTTCCTCCGGTTTAGTGTTTTATGGCATTCCTGAATGTGCAAATAAGTGAGTCTTCAAATCTTGTGCCTTCTCTTGAACTCCTTCCCTTTTGTTTCTTTGTCTTGTCCAATTCCAATGTTATGATTTTTATTTTATCGCATATAGATGGTGAATATATATGATAATGTAATATCATATATATATGGATATATAATATATACCCATATATATTATATCCATAGGGGAGGGGGGAGGTGAGAAGAAAATGAACGGAGTAGAGGGAGAGGAAAACCTAATTAGGATTTATTGTGGGATTTAAAAAAAAATCTATTCCCAATAAAAAGGAAAAAAAAAAACATTTCTACCATTTTTACATTACATTCTATCATTACGACAACGCTTTCTTCTGCTGTGTGTTCAGTCCCTTGCTTTCTATTTAACCATTCCCATTAGGATGAAAACGAGTTCCAGCGCCAAAACTGAATTTATGGGAGCTGAAGAGATGATTGTCATACAAGCATGAAGATGGGCATTTGGATTCCCAAAACCCAACACAGATGCCAGTGGTATTTTATGGTAGTATGTCCTTCCCTTTAGCCTCAGGATGCTGACACAAGGGATTCCTCATGAGTGAAATTGGCACAGCAAAGAAACCAAAATAGCCACTCTGTAGGTAAAAGTTTATTCCAAACTGCCAAGGGGGAAAGCACAGAAAAGCAGCAGGGGCTTGTGGGTGGCGGTGGATTCCAAGGTTTAAGGAACCTGGAAGGAGGGCAACCTGTATACTGAGGTGGAGGCCTTTGAAGGATGTAACAGGTACTTTTTTTTTTTTTATTTTGCAATACAATTCAGTTCTACATATCAGCCACGAATTCCCTTGTTCTCCCCCCTCCCGCCCCCCTCACCTTCCCCCCAGCCCGCCCCCCATTCCCATCTCCTCCAGGGCAAAGCCTTCCCCCGCGGACTGAGATCATCCTGGTAGACTCAGTCCAGGTAGGTCCAGACCCCTCCTCCCAGGCCGAGCCAAGCGATCCTGCATAGGCCCCAGGTTTCAAACAGCGACTCATGCAATGAGCACACAGGCGTAAAGTGGTATCTCAGAGTTGTTTTGATTTGCATTTCCCTGATGATTAGGGATGTTGAGCAATTCCTTAAATGTCTTACAGCCATTTGAGTTTCCTCGTAACAGGTACTTGTAAGTAAGGGATTGAAAAAAGCCTAGAAGCTAGCATAGACCTTGATATGCTAATAGGCGCCACAGGCATATGTTAATAGATGGGCCAGAGGTCCCATTTGCCAAAGATAAGAATGCTTCCTTTTAGCAGGTAGGGACTAATTTTCTCAAGTCCCTGAGGGGATGCTGGCTATTGTCTAAATACCAGACTTTGGGAAAAGGGATTTCTTAAGACCAGACATCCCACAGTAAACAAGACTTGCCACATTGGTGAGCGCTGCGTATTACTGAGACACCCTGCCTCAGTTAACAAGGCAAAAGAGGGATGGAGGAAGATTCCTGATGTTAATTTCAGGCTTCCACATGCCCACTCATCCCGTGTGCGCCGTGCGCGCACGAGCGCGCGCACACACACACACACACATCTATAGAAACGTATATACACAGAAACACATGCAAATGAAAAACAGAAACAGTTAAATTCCAAACAAACATACTTTTCCCACTGGCTTCCTTATACTCACTGCCTCTTTATTCTCCACTGTAGCAAATTCTTGTAAAGAGCAGTATGTATGGACTTCCACATCTGATCGTTTTACCCTCCATTGGAATGACCCTAGTTAGGTTTTCATTAAGCTACTACTAACTTTACCTGTCAGTTTTATGAAGTCAGAAGTACTTCTGCCTTGTCTTACTGATGAATTAGATTTAACACCTCAGCAAAATTTGTATACTAATTGTGCTGTTATTTTTGTCATAAAGTCTTGGCTTTGAGGACACTCTTCTTCCTTGGGGTTCTGTCTGTAATTTCCATTGCTGAACTTCCACAAATGTCTCAATATAGAAATAGCAAATTTCTCAATGCACAACCTATAGACCTCTTACCTTCATATCTACAACAACGCCTGGATCAAATGGTTCAAGTTCATGTTGGTTTATTGTCATTTATAATTTCAGTGCTCCTAATTTTTACAGTATTCAGTGTGGATGGCACTCTGATAAATCAAAACTATTCGTTATCACCTAGAATTATGCAGCATAGAAGAGCTGGACTTATAATATCATCATACTATTTTGGTTCTTAATTTTAGCACATAAGACTGGATTCCCTGACCTCCATATACTCCATATATGCTCATATACTCCAAAGGATGTTTTCTCTGCTGAGTAGCAATTAAGACTCTATATGTGAAAGTCTCAAACACTGACATCAGCTCCTCACCTTACTGATGAAAATACATTACCCATATTCCAACCATTGCATGGGACTCATTATAGACTCTTGATCTTTATACATCAATCAAATCATTCATAAATTATCTTCTTTGTCTTCAAAATGCAATTTATCATTGCTGCTACCATCGTGGCACGTAACATCCATGTCTTTTAACCAAGATTATTTCATTGCCTCCCTAACCCCAATCTGTGTGTGTGTGTGTGTGTGTGTGTGTGTGTGGTGTGTGAATAGCCCATATAATTTAGCCATTCACTACCTCCCTGATCCCCTATAAAAGTAGTGTTTTCCTTGTCTATACTAGCATCTTTCTCTTCCTCAGTTGACCATGTAAAATTAGGCTCCAAGTACAACAAAGTTAAAACAGAAATTTGAACATAATAGCAGTTATCATTACAAGTCAAGCTGCTGTTTCACAAATAAAATAAGCAAAAAAACATTTTAGTACCCACAAGTATGAAAAGTCACTAGGCAGTCCACTAAGATGCCATGTGTGTTATGTGTCAGTGGATACACACACATGTTTGTGTTCAAATAGCAAACTATCTTTTCATCCTCTGACCCCTCTGCTCAGATAGTAGTGAGTATCTACAAGGAATCAAGGCATACGGTTTTGCAGAGTTTATTTGACTTAAAGGCAAAGCATCTCCCCAGAGTTCTGTTGATTTGATGAAAACATGCAAGGCCATTGTTAATGCTTACTGCAGGTGGCAGGGATACACTTAGATTGTGTCCTACATAAATATTTAGTCTCCTGTTGCATTTCTTTTTACAAGTGACTTACTTTGCCTGGGTTTTTTGCTTGTTTGTTTATCTCTTCAGTGACTAGTGAAACTATCCCCAAGGTTTACATTTTAGTGAGAGTGGTCATGCTAGAGATCAAAGTTCATCTGACATACCCAAATTCTTGCACAATGAGAAGTAAATCATTTGTACTCCTCAAGTGAAGGCCATGTCCTGCTTGAGACTGGAGGATATGTGATGAGTAGCTGCATGGGAAATAAGGCTGTTTGACAGATAAGCATGGGAAATGCTTTTTTTTCTCCTGTGCCCACTTTGGTTTGCTTTTAACTATGATGTCATCTGCCTTCATGTTCCAGGACAGTTTTATCTCTAATCCTGTTTTTCCTCATCAGAGTAGGATCCTTTATTGGGTCCATAAGAACTGGCTCTTTTGGTTAACTATGTGAAAACAAAGCTTCAAGAGAGATATAACACAATACATTCTTTACCTATGAAGTATAGAACTTGTAAGATCTATGTACAGGAGAGAATTCAAGGCACCAAGACAGTCCCCTGAGAAGAAAGTATTGTCTTGAAGATACCACATCTTATATAGTAAATATATTTTAAGTTATTTCCTTGGAATTTTTTATCTAATAACCTATTGATAAAATACTTTTCAGAAATAATTAGCATGTGATATACTGTTATTAAATTTATTTCATTTTTAATCGGCTATGTACTATTGAGGGAAAAAGATCTTAGGCTCACTTTGAGGTACAGAGGTACCAGTAAGAGTATTCTTGCTTGCATTTAATAAGCAATGTATTAACTGGGACACCTAACAGTTAGAGACTTTGTCCCTTTTTACTACTAAAAATGTAATATTATACTTATAGGGATGCCTGGACGAGTAAGTCCCTACACATGTTGGTTTTGAAATACAGCCTGGCTCTTGATGTAGTCTCCTGGAAAAGAATTCTTGTTATTCTTCTTACTTTCTAATGATTTCTCTACTCTGCAGCCTTCTAGTTAGTCCATGAGAAACACAAGCACAATGTTTTTCAAAGCAAGCCCCTTGTACTTATTCTCCCTTACTATTCCTCCAGCCTCTATTACTACAAACTGTGTTGTAGACTGTGTTGAAGGAACATCTTATATTTTAAAATTATTTCCTGGAAATTTTTATCTAATAACCTATTGATAAATGCTATTATTAAATTTAAATTATATCCGCAGCACTACAGACCCTCAACCCTCTGTTCTAATCCTCACAGAGTCAAGTGCTCTTAGAACTTTGATTCCTTGAACAAACATTTTCTTTTATTCATATAATGATTCTCTAATTCATAGCAAAATATCCTTAAATAAACACTGGATCAATAATGGTAACTAACCATGTGCCCTTCATCATTCTAAATATATGAGTTTTGTATGTATTATTTACCTAATATTATTAAAACATTACAAGTTGTTATCAACTTGGTTTTATAAACAAAGAATGCAAGGAACATAGAAGGTAAGAAAACTGCTCAAGGTCAAACATTAATTGAATACTTGTTGGAGATAAATTAGACATCATTACTAAAATTCATCATTTTAATTACTTCTTGTGATTGGTCAATATGTGTTGTTGTCAATTGGATAGAGTTTAAAATCACCATCAAAGCACACTGTATGTCTGTGTCTACTATGGCACTTTCAAAATAGTTTAACTGATGAGAGAGACTCATCCTGAATGTGGGCATCCTCATTCCCTAGGCTGGAATAACAGATGAAATGAAAAGAAAGAGAGCTAAACACTAGCATTGCTCTCTCTCTGCTTCTTGATTGCCATCATGATTTCCCCACCACAATAGGCTGCATCCTCTGTTATAAGCATGGATCGTCCCCTCCTCTCCTAAATTGCTTCTTATAAGGTATTTGATAAAAGCAACAGGAAAAGTGATCAACATACTTCTCTACTGCAACTCTCAGAAAATTTCCAGTTTCCCTGTGCCATTGAACTTTAATGTTTTCCTAATATCCATCCTTATCCTATATTCTTCACTTCTATTTATGTTTATCCATATTGATACTTTGCATCTTTTCAAACTATTGTGTTTCCCTTCTTGAACTATATGACCCTTCTGCTTTCCTGGCTCCAGGGCATCTGGTGTCTACAGCAGCACCTGGCATGTAGGAAGCACCAGAAAGCATTTGCTGAGGGACTAATTAATGACCTAGTACATGTGTTCCTGTCAGGATGTCAGATTCCCCCTCTAGGCTGTGGAATTGACTCTGACCACTGACCTCAGGGTATTCAGAATCTTTATTTGTGAGTTTACATGGAGGGGAACAAGCCTGATGATTCACTCTGACCTAGCTGCAGAGAGACTGATTTACACATCAGAGTGACAATTTATTAATTCACTCTGAAGAATGTTCTTGTCAGCCAGAATGAACCTTCGCCACTTATTAGAGAAGCCTCTATGGAAAAGTAAATTAGGATCAGAAGGTTGCTTAGAAAATGTAAAATCAAAGTGAAGGAAATTTGAAGACATCACAAGATATTTTAATCAAGCTATGCCAGTTTCACAAATCACCCTTCCCAAATGCCAGGCTGCTCTTACCTAACGGCCAGATTTTTCCTTTTAACAAGCCCTCTTATCCTATAATAAAGACTCTGCATTCTGGCCCTCTGACTTTCCAGAAATCTCTATTACCCTACTGACCTCAAGACTTCCTTGTATCTTTCTTTCCCATTTCCTTGGGTCCTGAGAAGAAACTATCAACATTGCTATTTCTGAAGGGGAAAATCCCTTTGCTTTAGGTGACCTTTGCACTTGATTTCCTGTCTGGTGACTTATGTGACTCAGGACCCAAATGACAAAATTCATATTCAATAAATAAATACAGTCGAGTTGCCTCTGACTAAGCTGTGGAGTGATGTGGGTTGTCTAATTAGTTACAAGGAATCAGAGTAGAACTAAGTGTAACAATTGTACAAACAATCCAGTGCTACTTTGAGGAGAGACACAGTTCCGCTGCTAGTGTTGTTTTGCTTTTGGACAGGGGTGTGTGTTAAGGAATGATGCCTACTGTTTCTAGGGAACATCCAGACTTTCCCACCATTCTCTTACAGTGTGCAGCACTCTGTTTCTGTGCTCACTTTCAAGTCCTTGCCATGTCATGTCTTACGTTGGTAATCATGCTTACAGTGATAGCACAGCACAGAAAATAAGAGGACACTCTACAAAACAACATGGCCTAAATCTGTATTCCAAACCTGATTTGATATCCTAACTGTTAATCTCAGCTTCCTCAATATTATAGTATTTGACTCATAAGCACTGTCATTATCATGAAGCCCTTCTTACAGTGCCCAACACATAGTAAATAATGCTCCATATTAGAGACAACTTGTAGCAAGAATCCTAGAAGATCTTATTAAATAAGAAACCAGGAGCCAGATATCGGGGTTAAAACCTGAGAGATCAGAGGAATAGGACAAGCGACAGTCAACCTCACCTCACCAACTCTGCATCTTCCAAAGAGACCTACTTCCTGTATACCCACACCTATATGCCTTTCTGATCTGCCATCTCACTTCCTCTTCTCCCAGCTACATCACTTCCTATTCCTGCCCAGCTCTGTCACTTCCTGTCTGTCTATACAGACCTCTAGACCTTTATGGTTAATTAGTGTTGGAATTTAAGGTGTGTGCCACCATTCCTGGCTCTGTTCCCAGTGTGGCCTTGAACTCACAGAGATCCAAACAGATCCCTGCCTCCTGAGTGATAAGATTAAAGGCATGCGCTATCATTGCCTGACTTCTATGTTTAATACAGTAGCTAGCTTCTTCCTCTGATCCTCAGATAAACTTTATTGGGGGACACAGATAAAATATCACCACAACTGATAATTATTTAAACAATGACAAAATATCTTACCTAAGTAGTACAAATGCTTTTAAATACATAGAGTAGCATAAAATATTTCCTATGTTTTGAAACAAGAACTAACTTTTAAGCGAGTAAATACAGACAAATCATTGTTTAAATATAGCCTCTCTTACTTAGCTACGTGCTCTGTATGTGTGAATTACAATTACAATTGATGTGTAAAGAAATGCCCACAGGTACAATAGTGGTACAAATGTTGTGGGAATAACATTTTTAATAATGTTATAATTTATAGTATATAATAGATAACAATTTTCTAATTGGGTTTCAAGCCCACTCCACAGGAGAAATGCATTTCTGGTACTACAAGTCTGGCCCAAACTGGGGTTCACAGGCCTATAGGGTAAAAACTACTATTATTATGCTAAATCAAAACAATATCAACTAAGCTCTAAATCCATGTATAGACTATAGACTATTACAGTTCTGAGATATTACCAGAGGAATTTCTTTGTTCAGTGGATGGTGTTTAAAACAAAAACTCATAAATGGCCAAAATGTAGATAACCATTGAGTGGAATTCTCAGCTACAAATGGAATAATTATATCACACTCCTTCCCAAAGCTTGAGAACCATCATGGAAGAGGAGGTGGAAATACTATAAGAACTAGAACTATGAAAGGACTAGAACAAAACAGTGTCTTCTGGACATGATAGGATCATTGCTCTCGTGAAGTCATGGCAGCTATGATTGACTGTACAAGATCAAGCCAGTGAACATTTTAGTGTAGAATGGAAAGGGGTTCATGAGCCCCACTATTAACTGAGAAGCTATGAACAGTTGATGGCTTTTGTGAGAAGGAAAGTCAGTTTTCTTTATGCATGAGGCTCCAGGTAGGTCAACAAAAATCCAGTGAATAGCTATACTCTGGAAGTACATGGAAAGCAAAAACTAGAGTCTGGGCTAATAAATTATAAAAGAGGATATGGAGTTAGGTGAGGAGGGAGGTGAGTGGCTCTTGGAGAAGATAAAGGGAGCATTTGGTGATGATTATCATATAATACATTGTATGACATTTGAAAATAAAAATATTTATTTATATATATATATATATATATATATATATATATATATATATATATATATATATATATATATATATATATATATATATATATATATATATATATATATATATATATATGTGGTGTTATTATTATACACCCCAAAAAAACTTATCTGGGGATCAGAGGACAGAGCCAGCCACTAGATTAGACATAGAGGCCAGACAGTGGTGGCACACACCCTTAATCCTATTATTTAGGAGGAAGAGATCCCTCTGGATCTCTGTGAGTTTAGAGCCACACTGGAAACAGGGCCAAACAGTGGTGGCACACACCTTTAATCCCAGTACTGGGAAATACACACACTTTTAATCCCAGGACATAGAAAGGTATATAAGGCATGAGGAAACAGGAACTAATTCTTGAGGCTGAGGTTCATAAAGGTAAGAACATGGCTGGGTTGTTTGGTTTCTCCTCTCTTTCAGCTTTCACCTCAATATCTGGCTCCAGGTTTTTTTTTAATAAATAAGACTGTGTAGCAATTCATGTTACCTATATATAATACATATATATGTGCGTGCGTGTGTGTGTGTGTGTGTGTGTGTGTGTGTGTGTGTGTGTGTGTCTCCATATAAATCCACATCTTAACAAATGAGAATCTGTTCATTCTGCTGGACAAATTCATTGCTAGCCTACCAAATAGTTGATATTCATTGTTTCCCAAAGTTAATTATAAACTTTTTTGGTAAATATATAAAATTTAAATTTCTATAATTAAATATAACTTGAAAACACTTTGATTTAGTGTTTCTGAAAGTAGTATTGCATATTAAGAACAGAAAAAAAAAATCTCTTTTGAAGTAGTCAAATTTAATCTGCTTTATTGACCCCTTAACAACAAATCTAAATTCCCACATTACCCTAATTTGAAAAGTTATGTTTATTATTTCATGTTAATAAAATTTGGAGGACATATCTCACAAAATGACATATCAAGACAGCTCTTAATGCTGCTCTTCCTTTGTACTTTGAAATATACGCAAAATCATCCCTCTTCTGTGGGATGTCCCTCTGTGGGCTCTGAATATGTGTTGCTCTCATTGGTGGATAATAAAGCCTTTTGGCCAATGGCAAGGCAAAATAAGGTTAGGCAGTACAATCAAACTGAAGATGGAGACGAAGAAAGGCGGAGTTGGGGCAGATGCCAGCCAGCCACCAAAGCCACCACTTTGGTCCTAGCCATGCCTGCTTAGCAGTTTAAAGACTCATGTGATCAGAAAGAGATAGAGATATGCAGAGAGAGGGGACAAAAGAGGTAAATTAAATAATAGTGAAGTCAGTAAAAAAGAACTGGAGTAATAAAAAAAGCCATGTAAAGATGGGAAATACACAGAATGTCTGGATTTTATATTTTATTGTTTTCTTTGGATTTTTTTTTACTGTTAATGAACAAATGATAATTACTAATAGACATTGAATTGTAAAAGCTACTAGACTAAACTAACCCATAAATTTAAAAAATATCTTGACTCTAAAATCTAAGTCAAAAGATATGTCACTTTGGAGGAAAGGTTATGTTTTTGTTTCCACAGGAAATGAGAGGCTATGGATTCATTCTAGACTAAGAAAAGTCAGGTTTGATCAGGGAAGACTGTGGTGATATTTTATTTGTGCTCTAACAAGTAAAACTGATCTGGAGATCAGAGGACAGAGCCAGCCAGTATATTTGACATAGAGGCCAGACAGTGGTGGCACACACACCTTTAATCCTATCACTTGGGAGGTCCCTCCAGATCTCTGTGATTTCAGGGCCATGCTGGGAGCAGAGCTAGGCATGGTGGCACACACCTTTAATCCCAGCACTTGAGATTTCATGTCTTTGTTTGGGAAGGACACATGCCTTTAGTCCCAGGAAGTGATGGCAGGAAGTAGAAAGGTATATAAGGCATGAGGACCAGGAGCTAGATGATTTTTAAGCAGTTCAACTGAGACCTTCAGGAGTAAGGCCTCAGAGGCTTTCAGTCTGAGGATTCGTGGAAACAGGATCGGCTGAGGAGTTGGTGAGGTGAGGTTGGCTGTGGCTTATTCTATTCCTCTTATCTCTCAGTTTTCACCCCAATATCCAGCTCCAGGTTTTTTTATTACTAAGACCATTTAGCAATTCATTTTACAGAAGACCCCCTAAAATCCTGACTACAGATATGAGAAAATAAACCTAAAGAAACTATCAGACATGTAACCTACATTTTACCCGCCTAAACATAAAACAAAAAATTATCTTTGACTGGCTTGTGTACAATACACAGTTTATATTTGTATTGATGCAGATATGTATGTTACCTTTAAAAGTCTATATATTTTCATAACAAGGGGACCATACACACACACACACACACACACACACACACACAAAAAAAAAAAAAAAAAAAAAAAAAAAATGGTCCAGATGATCCAATATCCAAAACACCTTCAGGGCTGCTGACTGAGATGATCCAGCCTCACAGAATACCACTTCAGCCAAGACTTAACAACTGTCCTGATTTTCTCAGGGTCCCTCAAGGATTACCAGTGCCCCCAATCAGCAGGAAGGATTCTAGAAAACTATGCCTACATTTCCAAAAAATAGATTATAGATGTTTGTCTTTGTTTATGGGTTTGGTTATAAATTATTATTGGTCATAGTCAATCTCTTTCTAAAGAAGAAAGGGGAATATGATATGAAAATGATGAAGAAAGAAGTATATTATTACTAAAATGGGAAGAAGGGGTATATTGTTGAATCTAATTTAATCTAAAAACCAACTGTTAATCTCAAAATATTTTATACTGGTATGGATTTTTGTTTATTGATACAAATTTAAAGTCAAATTTGTTAGTGTGTATATATATATATATATATATATATATATATATATATATTTGCATTCTTGTTTAAGGTATTATGTTTATGTATCTCATTTAAAAATGTAATGTATAATTTAAAAATATAGGTTAATAGTCATCTATAATAGTCAAACTTATAGCATAGTAGTTAGGTTTTCTAGGTATACAAAGATATATTTCAATTAGATTGGTAATCTTCAAATACTTCAAAGACCTATGAATATGACATTTAAAATATTTAAAAAACAGGTTTTTCTCAACAGAGAGACATGTTTGCTCCTGGCAGCACCAATTACTTCAAAGAGGATGATGGGTATCGAAGAAACTCCGTATGGAGTTTGCTTTCAATGTGGCAAGGCTGGCCATTTGGACAAGAATGCCTGGACTGCCTGACAGTATGCTGTATAAACTGGACATGCACAACCCATAGGAAAGTGACCACTAAACTTTGCCAAAACAAAGTGAGATGTCCTTCAGGTTCTTGCTTCACAGAAGAAAGAAACTGCCAGACATTCTGCAGGACACAGAGGAAAGTGGCTGATGAACTTTGCCAATATAGGCAGGACAGTCCTTCAAATTTCCTGCTTCACTAAAAAGTCTGCCAGATACTCTATGCCTATAGGCTGAGATGGATTACCCCATATTATAGAACTTTGGGTGACTGTCCAGGCAGTCAGATGTCTCTGTCATTTTTAGAGATTTTGAAGTTACTTGCAATGTACTTCCTGGTTACTCAGGTAATATTGTATCCTTCTGGGGTCTTTGATGGAGTTGAAGACTAGACAGTAATAATTTTCCTTAGTTATGATAAAAGCTGAATTAGATATGAAACTTTAGACTCATCAAGATAAGATAAATAATTGAATAATAAATAATTTCTCTAACTTTGTCAATTACAAATAGACTAAATATTTTAACTGCAATTCTTGCTTGATAACTATTTTGTTATATGTAACTTTACTATGTTAAAGTGAAAACATTCCTTTTTTGATTAGATAGAAAGGAGAAAATGCTGTGGGATATCCTTCTGTATGCTGTGAATATGTATTGCTCTCACTGGTTGATGATAAAGCTGTTTCACCAATGGTGAGGCAAATAAGGTAGGCAGTACAATCAAACAGAAGATGAAGATGAAGAAGGGTGGAGTTGGGGCAGATGCCAGCCAGCCACCAAGGAAGCAAGACATGTAGAAAATGAAGTAACAAGCCATGAACCATGTGGCAAAGCATAAATAAGAAATAAGGGTTAATGTAAATGTAAGAGCTAGCTATTAATAAGCCTGAGCCATTGGCCAAGCTTTTATAATTAATGTAAGCCTCTGAGTCAGTTATTTGGGAAGCAGCTGTTGGATATTTGGGAGTTGCTGGCAGGACAGAAACTTCCATTTATATCCCTCCACCAAGCACCTCACTAATGCAACTGCAGAAAGCAGATTAATGACCTCCCTAATACAAAGATTTCAACTGGGCAGTCACCCTCACCTTTAGAGCTATGCTTAAATGGGGTTGTGCTTGATCTAATCATACAAAAGCCCTTGCTTAGCTGGGATGCAAGACCATGAAAGGAGCACAGACATGTGACATGAAGATGACTTGGCCTACTTGATTATCTTCGAGGATGGGGAAGAGACCATGAGCCAAGGAATGTGGCAGCGATGAGAAACAGGAAAAAATTCTCTGCTGGCAGCAAGAACACAGAGACCTAGATCTTAAACCACAAGACCTGGTGTTTGCTAGCAGGTCAAGTGAGCAGAGAAATGCTTCCTCCCAGAACGCATAGCAATGGAACACTGAAGTCCATGGACACCGCACTTTCAGGCAACAGAAAACCACACCAAGCTTCTCCCCTACAGAACTGGAGGCTGGGAGAGTTGGCTTGTTTAAACATCTGAGTTTGTAACAACTCACTAAAGAAGCAGTGGGAGGTCAGTGCAATTATTTTCATTAAGAAGACCTTGAGACCTTTATCCACACTGACTGCTCTGTACATTTGGTGCACATGTATCAATACATGTTATTCTTACAGCTGCCCTGAGGCAGGTGCTATGAATATCCCCATTGGAAGAGAAGGAACAAAACAGAGATGTTAAGTAACTTGTCTAGAAACTTAGAACTAGTAAGTGGCAGGGCTGTATTTCCCATGCTGGTCAGGTGCCTCTGCACTCCAGTCTATGAGTCACAGGGAGCCCAAGCTGAGGAAGAATGAGTTATAAGCAATGTTGTCTATTCTTCCCTAAATAATATTGACTCCTCCTTTCAAACAAAATCACATGGATTTCATTTCTTAACAAATTTAACTAAAATTCCATATTTTCCATTGTGTTTCAGATGATGAAAAATTTAATTTTAATCTTACATACAAATAACTCATATCCAATTAGTTATAAACCTGTTTCCTAAATTTATTCATTCTTTGTTGTAATGTCTTATCCATTATTGACAATGTACCAAACAGTCTAAGGTGTGTGTGTGTGTGAGTGAGTGTAGTATAAATTTTATCTGGGCAATTTTTTAACTTCTTAAATATGTCTTTTGACTGATGAAAGAGGAATATAAAAGATATATGCAAGGTTTAGCTATGTCTTCATGTTATGTAAGATAATAACAAGTTAAGCCAGATAGCAGTGGTGGAACATGTCTTTAATCCCAGCACTCAGGAAGCAGAGGCAGGCAGATCTCTGAGTTCAAGGCCAGCCTGGTCTACAAAGTGAGTTCCAGGACAGCAACAACTAGACAGAGAAACCCTGTCTTGAAAACAAAACAAAAAAAAAAAGAAACCCAAGTTAAAACATTAATATAGAATCAGTTCTATCAAATTCTCAATTTGCAGCAATTCCTTTTCCAGGAAAAAAAGACCATTTGGCCAGTTCATACATTAGAACACTAGAACTGAACAAACCACAGTTTACTCAAACTGTCCTCTATCCATTTTCTCAACTTTAGAAATTATTGGAATAGACTTTATAGCAAACACAGTTGACAGAGAGACACGATTAAGTATATATGTGCTTATTTGCACACATATATGCATACAGGTACACATAAACCTATCTGTTAACAGGACTGTGACACATGCACACATGTACACATCCTGCTCCAAACTCACTTCATTGGGGCTGTCTTGATCACATCAGTTGCCACAAAGTAGATTCAGCCAAATCTACCTGACATATTTAGCATGCATGTTCGAAAACATTCAAAACATGAGTCATTCCAAATACAGATGACAAGTCCTGTGGTGCCTCTTCTTGTTGTTGTCATTGGGCTGGGAATTGTGTGTCCAATACAAGGTCCTGAGTTCAATCCACAGGGCTGAACTAAAACAAAAACGGAGAAAAATACTAGCCTTTTGTATCTGCTCCTGTACTCTAAGGAAAAGTAGATTTGCATCCTAGAGTTATCATAAAACAAACAAACAAAAATTAAATTGTTCAGTCATGGCAGCTAAAAAAAACCAACATTCATTCTCTCACAGCTCAGGAGATAGAGTAGCTATAGAAACAGACATCCTTGTTCTCACTGGTTTGGGGGTAAGCCTTCAAGGTACTGGCAGCCCGAGTGCCTTCAGAGGTTTCTATCAATGGACCACAGAGGTATCCCCTTCATTCTATCTTCATAAAATGTCATCTGTGCTGTGCCCATACATCTCTGGAGTCTCCTGATTTAATGCACTCATAGTTCGTCCTTTTACAGGGATTCCATCTTTCAGATGGCATCATTTCTAAAGAGTCACATTCTGAAGCTTCAAAGCTAAGGACTTCAGCAAATGAATTTGAGGGACAATTTTATTTATATTTCTACATGTCAAAGTTAAAATTTAGTGCATATTATTAATGCTTTTAATTCTTGGGGGCTGGAGAGAGGATTCACTTAAGAGCACTTGCTGCTCTTGCAGAGGACCCAGATTCAGTTCCTAGAACCTACATGGCTGCTCACAACTATCTGAAACTCCAGTACCAGGGGATCTAATACTCTCTTCTGACTTCTGTAGGTATCAGCACTCATATGGCATAGCTACATGCACTCAGGCTAATACTATACACACACTTTTCAATTAAAATATTTTTAATTTCCTGATACATGAAGCCAAATATCTATATAAAAATCCTATCTAAGCAGCCTGAGACAGTGACCCTTTCTTGTGTTTGCTATTTCAAATATACACCTGTTTGCCTTGATTTAATTTCCTTATAAGTGAAAAGAACTGTTTTTGAAAATGTAAAATAACGGTCACTCAGAGCTCTGAAGTTCTCAGGTTGGTGCCAATCACTTAATCCTAGCTCATACAAATAACTATAGCATAAAAATACTCTTCGATTAAACTAAGTTGTTTGATTTTGCTATGAAAATATGCATAATTTTATTGCAAACAGAATTTTTAAGAAGCAAATTTGAAAATAAATACCAATAAGAAATTGAATATCCTGTGGCTTTTCCCCCAAGATCCTAGTGTGAACTGGACAACAGTGTCCTCAGACTTGACTCAGCTACACAGGCTGTTTTTTCATGCTCATTTTTCAGAATAATTTATCACCTGGCACATGAAAACCATTTAGAAAGTCCTTATAACTTGATTAAATCTGATTCTATCCTCATTTATCCTTATACTTGTACCAAGGTGATTCCAAATTTATCAGACAGGAGGTTAATCTCAGAGACTCATGACAATTTCTGAGAAAATTTTCATGTAAAGACTTTGGTTTACACATTCTATAATTGAATTCTGTAATTTAAAGAGAATCTGCAAAAGACAGAATACTTTGCATGCTTATTATAAACTTGAGTCACTAGGCTGGTATCAAAAGAAAGGGAGTTGTTAGTTGAGTCACCTCTCACCTTATATAGGGTATTTTAATAACCTGTAGAGTGTGTTTCAGTCATTCTTATTTTCTTAGTTGGTGTTTACTACAGATTTGAACAGAGACTAACCCATAAAGTCTGCTCATTTTTAAACAAATTACACAATAACTTCTCACAATACTTTCTTCTTTTTAAAAACAAGTTAGACTTATTAGTTTTATTTGTATGTATGAATCTTTTGCCTGCATGTATGTATGTGTACCACTGGCATGCCTGGGACACAAGGAGATCACAAGAAATCGTCAGATCCCTGGAACTGGAGTTACAGTGGGCTATGAGGCACCATGTGGGTGATGGAAACTGAACTCATATCCTCAATTTGTAAGAGTCTGTACTGCTTGCCAGCTCCCAAATAACCACATAGAGACTGCTAATTAGCTGGCTGTTAGCTTCTAAAAAGCCTGGCTGTTAGCTTAGTCTTGTTACTAACTAACTCTTATAATATAAATTAAACATATTCTTATTGATCTATGTTCTACTGCATGGCTTTTACCTCTATCCCATTTGTGTGTGTGTGTGTGTGTGTGTGTGTGTGTGTGTGTGTGTGTGTGTGTGTGTGTTTGTGTGATCGACTTGTGCCATGTCTGTCTGGCTTCTTCCTATGTTTCTTCCCTTCTTCTTCCCAGCATTCTTTCTGCCTTGAAAATTCTGCCTGGATATTGGCCATTCCACTTTTTATTAAACCAATCTGAGTGACAAATCTTCGCAGTGTACAAAAAAAATGATTCCACAACATCAATTATACTGTTTTCTTGTGGCTTAACAGGAATAAACCATTTTCTAATAAATGATATGTAAATATATAGTAAATAAAGCTTCAAAATTGAAGTATAATCACTTTAGTGTCCAGTAATATAATAAACACAAATAATTCCTTTCTAAAAATACTTTATTGCTTTGAATCAGCTAATGTTCCACAGTTCTGGCATGTCAGGGAAGCTCAGACCAGATACTGCTTAACTTTGTTTCCTGGAAAATAACTGCCATTCTTAAAACACAAGTTCTATAAAATAAACCTAGCACGTGATAACATGCTCTATTTAATTCTCATCCTGAAAATCAATTTTAGAAGATTTGAAACTGATTAACAGACTATGTCACATATTAAAGTCATGTCCCTTTTTACTGAAAATAGTTTTTTTTTATACAGTATATTCTGAATACAATTTCTCCTCCCCCAATTTCTCCCAGATCCTCCTCACTTCCTTACCCACCCAAATCCAAATCTTTTTCTTTCTTATTAGAATACAAACAGACATCTAAAAATAATGTTAATAATATAAGATAAAAACAAAGAATTTTGCAAAACAAATAAGAAAGAGAAAAAAAAAAGAAAAGACAAGAAACACACACAGACACATTCACATACAGAAACCATAAAAACAAAATCAGAGTATATAAGCAAAATTGTGAGACCAAAAACAAAAACAAAACAACAACAACCCCTCCCCTCCCCACACCCCCCAAAAATACTTCAAAAGTACCATTGCTGGGCAGGGAGCCTGTTCTCAGGTTGCTGAGCAGGGAGCCTGTCCTGAGATGTGGTTTGTGTATCCAGGGAGACTCAATTAGAGAAAACTAATTTTTCTCTTGTGAACAGTAATGGATTTTTAAATACACACATACAAAATTTTAGCTTATTTAATGCTAAAATCCACCTTCATTCTTAGCAAGAAATAAATATGTAAACACATTTCAATCAACACTGAGATTAACAAGAACAAAGAGCATAAAATTACAAATGTCTGAGAAGTGTTAGATTCTACCCAATGATTTCTAGGAATCATTGGTTACATCTGAGGATTTAGTTTTAGCCCATTAACTAATGTTTTGCTTTTTAGTTTAAGCTCAGTGGTTCTCAATAAAAGCTAATGTAGCAACAAGAATTGGGGACAGGCAAAATGATAGCAGGCATGGCTTTGCAACCAGTTTTCTATATAGAAGAGCAGTGTTCTCTGTTAATAAAGGAAGAGCTCATTCTTCAGTAAGTATACTCAGTTCGTGAGCTAGGCTCACATCCACTCTAAAGTATCAAAAATACTTTATTTCTTTAATCTACGAGTCTGGTAGTCATTTTCCTTCCTCAAGTCTCTTTAGTACAATCATAATGCAAAATGGAGAGCTACTATCAAAAAAGAAAGAATAAAACAAAACAACAAACAACATCCATCTTTTACTAGGTTATCATTTTCACCATTTTAATTACACATGAGGTTGTTTACTGTGTCTGTGTACTTCACCTTCCCACTATCCTAAGTCATAATTCAAACGCCAGGTTGGTCTTCATGCATAACAACAATAATACTGAAATCTTTGCAGGAAATGGAAAGGGAGAAAATCACCAGTAGTGTTTTCTAATACTCAATGTTCACACTTTATTTGCTTAAACAGCTTTTCTCTGTAGTTCCTGAACTTCAGTAAAAGAAATAGAAATTGATTTAGGAAGAAGAGTAACAAGATAAGAAAACATTTCCTGGGGAATGTTTATGGGCACAAGACAAAAAGAAATGCTTTTAACTTTCCAAGTGGTGGTGGCACAAACCTTTAATGCCAGCACTTGGGAGGCAGAGGCAGGAGAATCTCCAAAAGTTCAAGGCCAGCCTGATCTACAAAGTAAGTTCGGGAAGAGCCAGGGTGTTACACAGAGAAAACTTTTCTGGAAAAACTAAAAAGAAGAAAAAAAAGAAAGAAATTTTTTTTACTTAAAAACTGTAATTCAATCTTTTGAGTCTTAGATTATACTAAATTACATTAGTTTTGATATGCTTATGACATTTCATCTCCGTGCTGCTTATTTTGAGTTCTCCAGAGCCAACTTTGTTTCCCAGTACACTCCCTTAGTCTGGACTATCAAAGAAATTACTTCCTTCTGCACCTCAGGTTAATAGTATAGATTGTTCTATCATCCTGGAGAGGATCCAGCAGCATGAGAAGGCAATTATACTCCATCTAATGCCATGTTTCCCAGAAAATAGACGCTCTTGCAGACTTTAAACCAGAAAAAAGAGAATGGAGAATTCCTAACCGCCTCAAATCCCTGGTGGCAAGCCACAGGGAGCATATTACATGAGAAAAGCATTTAGCTTGGTGGGTACTGCAGGCCTGTCAGATACAGGTGAATAAATAAAACAAGTGGTGAGCTTGGAATGGGCGAGGCCATTTTCTTGTCTAAGTTATGACCAGATGCAAACATGATTTCCACATTTTACTTTTTATGTGCCAAGAGGTCAGGACAAGTGAAACAACTTTGCTGCTGTGTTTTTCATCCATGATGAAAGGAGAAGGCCATGATGCAGGAGAGGCCATGACCAGGCAGGAGCAGACACCATGGAATAAAGCTGCTTGCTCAGCTTGCTTTCTTAAACAACACAGAACCACCTGCCCCAGAGAGGTACTTTGCCAAGTGGAATAGACACCCACATCAATTATTAACCAAGAAATGTCCAGTTTGATGGAGGTGATTCTTCTATTGAGGTTTAGTTTTCCTAAGTGACTCTAGTGTGTGCCACATTGACATAAACTAGCCAGCACAGATTCTACTTAGAATTTTGCATACTTTATAATTTCATAGCTTCCTTAAATCGAAGCACATGTTTAAGCTCCAGTGATGTTCTCAGGCACAACCCTTGTTCCACCCACCTAACTTTGGCAATCAGTCCTTGAGGAGCGCAGATCCACACCGCAGTGGAACTGATTTTAATATTAAAAATCTGGTGTCAAGTCCCAGCTCTGCTACTGCAATGATCATCTCTGTGAGCCCCATCTTCTCTGGATCAAAAGTAATGGTTCTTACATGCGGAAGATATGAAATTAAATGAGATGATAGGTAACTGGATAAGAATGTATCTAAGAACATAAAAAATAATGCTATTTAAGTAATGTTGTACACTTATCTACCTTGACATTTCAAGTGAGTATATTATAATCATTCCATCATCATAAAACCTGAGATGTCAGCAAAGAGTTTCCACACTTAGCAGTCAAAGAAAGTAAAGTTCAGCAGGATTTCTGCCTGAGAACTAACAACTGGCAAAGTAGGGACTTGAATTAGGGACCTCTAATTCCAAATCCCATCATCTCTCACTGTCAGGTTCACAATGAAGTTGTTGTTTTTTGCTTCTCCTCCAAATACAACAAAGAGTTGAAAACTTTTCAATGGTGCAATGTATCTTGTGTTGATAAAGCATTCATAAGTTGAGGCTATAATATCAGGTCTGTTGTTCTGAGCAGCGGTGTTATGGGAGAAGAGAAGGGAAACAAGCCCATTATGAAAGCTGTGAATATAAATGCCTATCACTAAGCTCAGCACAACAGCGTCTTCATGATAAGATGCCCATTGCGTGAGAGAAATACATAAAGACAAGCCAGGAAACAGGCATGCTGAAGTCTTGCCCTGGGAAGCAGTTCACTGTCCAACTCTCAACACTATTTTATTTTTGCAATATTTTAGTAGCTCTGTTTTAATTTGAAAAGGATTTTTAATTTAGTTTAAATAGGTGCTGAATACCTAATGAATAGTTAAAGTTCTTGTGGGATCAGAATAAAGATGCCTCCTAATAAAATTTAATGATTATTTATGGGACTGTTTAGAAACTGAGCAAATGTGTTTCCATAAGTATTTGAGAGAGCTTCATTGTATTTATAAGAATGGGTATAGCCTGAAGGGATATTGATGCTGGCTAACAACATTCCAATGAAATAGTGTAGGCAGTAAGCAAAGTCCTAGAAAACAAGGTTCCATGTTCTTGCTAATGCAGCTTCCACTTGGCTAATTTACCAGAGATTTGCCACTTACACCACAGCAAGCAGCTCTCAATGGAGCTTCTCTGCTCTGTTACTCTGTCCTACTGATTTGTGCAATTGTACAGAAGACATGAACTCTTCAAACATATGCCACAATGGACACTGGTTGCTTCAAGGCCTAACTCATAATAATGCCATCATAGTCAGTACTACCAGCAAACACAAATATTTTTGTTAACTATTATTCATATGACATTGTACCTACTTATAAAAATATAATTAAAATGAAGGTATTTGCTATGGGATGGTCCTTCTGTGATCCTTCTCTACGCTATCAATATGTGTTACTGTCTTTGGTTGATAATAAAGCTGTTTGACCAATGGTGACACAGGATAAGGGTTAGATGGTACAATCAAACTGAGGAAGGAGATGAAGAAGGGTGGAGTCAGGGCAGACACAAGTAGCTGCCAAGAAGCAAGATGCTAAAGGATCAGTAAGCCAAGGGCCACATGGGGATATACAGATTAATAGTAATGGGTTAATTTCAGTATAAGAGATAGTTAGTAATAAGCCTGAGCCATCGGTCAAGCATTTATAATCAATATAAGCCTCTGAGTGATTATTTGGAAGTGGCTGCCAGAAGAGGTGGGGCAGAGAATCTCTGTTTAAAGGTACTAGCAATTATTTTTGTTCTTTTAACTAATCTCTGAAAGTGAGACCATGCTTTCCTCATTTTATTTATTATTTTCACACCCTCCTGTTAGATACACAGTGGACACTCTGATTTTTTTTTCACATAACAAATCTCCAATATTAGAAACAAATGGTCACTGATAATCTGGTTGACAATTCTACCTGTGATTATGATTATAGTTTTATCAACTGACTTCAAGTCAAAGTCCATTGGCTTAGTCAGTACCTTGATATGCAAGTTGTTAATACTTTAAAAGTCATTCCTGCCTCTCTTAAAAAGTTATAAAGATACAATGAGGCAGTGCATGCAAACACTTGAAAAGTTTCAGCATTAAAGTTAATGTAGACACTGAGGTGATTATTAGGATTAAGAAAATTGAACATGAAAGAAAACATTACTGATTAGATGGCATGTTTATTACCAGATCATTAAATCAGTAAGTTCTTAGAAGTTCAAGAAAGAGAGAAACTGATGGGATGCAGTGTGACTGAAGAAATATTGGTAAAAATACTGTGACTTGGAAGGCTCTAAAGAAGCAGTTCTCAACCTTTAGGTCGTAACCCCTTTGGAAATGGAAAGATCCTTTCATAGGAGCCATCTAATACCTTCAGAAAACACTGATATTTAGATTATAATCCTAACACTAGCAACATTACAATTATGAAGTGGCAACGAAAATAATTTCATGGTTGGGGTCACTACCACATAAGGAACTGTATTGAAGGGTTGCAGTATTAGGAAGGTTGGGAACCACTTCTCTATACGCTTGGTACAGCATTATCAAATAGGTGAGGTAATCGACTTTGGAAGATCCAGTTATAAAGTCACATAAATAGCATTGTAACTGTAAGAACACTTTTAGAAGATGGCATAAGTTTGGCATTTTTACAAACACAACAGAAAGAATTATTTCAAAAGCAGAAAATAAACATGTCTTCATTAGTGTATTCAATATATCAAAGACTCATATATATTTGGCTACATTGTAATCCAATAGATCATAGGGAAAATCAACCTAAGAGAAACATGAGAATAAAGGTTTCTAATATTTGCTAAATACACTAACAAAAAAGTAATTAAATACACTAGTTATACCCACAGATTGTAATATAATGTTTCTAAATTCACATTAAGTATGCATCAATAATAGGTTTTGTAACCAAAATTAAATTTGATTTGAAGGAAAGATACAATTGCTATTTCAAACTAGAGACTACACAACAAAAAAGACAAATACTGGAGTTATATTGTTGAACACATAGATACTATACTGCTCAAACCATTGCATGTATACAAGTGATATATATGAAAATAATAGCATGGAGGAGGAAGAAATGGAAGTATTTGGAGAAGTTTCAACATCTTATAAAACAACAGATAATATTAAGAAGATTGCCTAAATAATAAAGTGCAATCCCTAGAACAGCCATTCAGAAAATAACTAAAAGTATAGAGATAAAATTAAGTAATTGGTGTACTGAGATCTATTATGTAACCTTTATAGTTGCTGTGATAAAACTCTCTGACCAAAAGCCACTTTGAGAGGAAAAGTATTTGGCTTATATTTCCATTTCCCAGGGAACTCAGGACAAGAAACCAAGGCAGGACCCTGAACCACGGAGGAATGTTGACACAGCCTGCTGGGTCACTCAGACTCATGCTTCCCTAGCATATTTTACATAGCCTAGGACTAGCCACCTGCCCAGGGGATAGTGCTGCCCACAGTGGATTTGTCCTCATTAAAACAATTAAGAAGTAGAAATTTTGAAATATTTTATTTAAAACCCAACTGTATTATCTGCAATAAATGTAATTTAGAAACAATAACAGGAAAGATTTAAAAAAAATAGTGTGTGTGTGTGTGTGTGTGTGTGTGTGTGTGTGTGTGTGTGTGTGTGCAAAATCTCTGCTATGTAAATGGTAAGGATAACTGGATGGAATTATCTGCAATTGTCATACAAGAAGATAGACTTTAAAACAAGGTGGGGGTATATCATCCTTTAAATAATTTTAGGTCATTTGATGGAAGATATGTTAATGCTTGCAATTTTGCTTTCTTTTTGAACACAGGTTAGGATAATAGAAAACACAATGCTTTAAAGAATAAATACTTCAAAAACTGTTTAAATAAGTAAAGTTAAGCCTAGATGATTCAGTATAATATTCCAAAGTTTCTCAGTGGCAGAACATACTGGCCAACATTTCTACAACATATGCTTGTTTCAGAACTGATGTTTTATTAAAACTGTCCAAGAAAGAATTTATACCAGGGAAAGGACTCCATATTAGTTAAGAAACTTAGATGGGGCACAGATACACATTTAACAGTTTATTGTCAAACAGATGCCAAATGTTTCCTAAGGACCTCTCAACTTCATAACACAAGAGACAACTATTTAGTCTGTTTGTGCACATATGTATCATGAGGAACTACACATCTTAAGAAAAGAGGTGAAATGCAAAGAAAAAGGACATGCCTTTAATAGCTAAGGCAGGCAGATCTCTATGAGTTCAAGGCCACCAGGGCTACTTGATGAGAACTTATATTAAGAAGAACAGCAGGGCTATGGTGCCATATGCCTTTAATCCCAGAACTTGGGAGGCAGAGACCAGCAGATCTCTGAGTTGGAGGCCAGCCTGACCTACAGAGCAAATTCTAGGACAATGAAGACTGCACAAAGAAACACAGTCTTGAAGAGCCAAAAAAGAAAAAAAAAAGAAAAAAAAAAGAAAAGAAAAGGAAGGAAGAGTAGAGGGAGGAGGAGGGGTCAGCAGCAATACACTAACTAAGAAATCAAAGTAGCTGTGTAGACAAAGGTTGTAGGTGGACTCTGCAGTCTGCATTAACTGTCGGGAGGATCACCACACTCACTGACTCCTTAGAGTCATTGCATTTGGGTTAGGTTTTTCAGGTAGGCCTGAAATCCGCTGTGAAATCTGCAGGTGAGATTCCACTGTTTGTGAACTAATTCTCACTTGACCAAATACTACAGTTACTGTGGCTCAAATCTTCCACACAGTCTGCTTCCCCTCCCCCATCACTCACATAATCAGACTCTGACAGAAATTTGATCTTTTATTTATTGATTAACTTTTGTGCACAAAATGAAAGGTTCTGCTTTATTTTCACAGGCTCGTATAACTTCTGCCAGGTATTATCTTCCCAACTTTACAGATGAGATCGCAAACCCATGAAGACATGTGACTATGCCAAGGCCACATAGGCTAATGAAGCTGCGCTCTACCAAACTTACTCTGTGCCATACAGCAACAGCAAATGGTGGCCACCCACCAGTCTACCAAGTGTGGCTCAGTATACAGAGAAGCCAGGCTTCAGTCTGAAGTTAGTCTCTCACTGTGTATCAACATTGTGGTGATATTGTGTTCCCCCCAAATACTGTGCACTCTAATAAACTTATCTGGGGTCAGAGAACAGAACAGACCACTAGGTAGACATAGAGGCCAGAAAATGGTGGCATACATGCCTTTAATCCTAGCATTCCAAAGACAGAGATCGATCCGGATCTCTGTGAGTTTAAAGCCACACTGGAAACAGCCAGGCATGGTGAATCACACCTTTAATCCCAGGAAGTGAGCTTTTAATCCCAGGAAGTGATGGCAGAAAGGTATATAAGGCATGAAGACCAGAAACTAGAAGCTTTTGGCCTAGGTTAAGCTTTTAGGCTTTTGAGAAGCATTTCAGCTGAGATTCATTCGGATGAGGACTCAGAAGCTTCCAGTCTGAGGAAACAGGATCAGCTGAGGAACTGGCAAGGTGAGGTGGCTGTGACTAGTTCTGCTTCTCTGATCTTCCAGCATTCACCCCAATACCTGGCTCCAGGTTTGTTTTTATTAATAAGACCTTCTAACAATTCGTGCTACACAACATGGCCTCTTTTAAAACATGATGACTGTGCATGGAAAAAAGGAAATCAAATTTCCTGGAGAAGAGATACCCAGACAAAACTACAAAATGCATCATATCTATGCAGATAAGTTGGTTCAAATACTCCTGTATTAATGAAACGTCAAATAAGAGACTGTCTTCTTGTAAGTCATGACACCCTCTATAGAAATGCTTTCAAGAACGTCTCAGCCTTGTGTCACTTCAAAATTCCAGAATCTTCTCTTTGAATCATTTTCTTTTCCATGTTTCTATCTGAATATTTCAAGGTTACAATTCGCCCACTTATTCTAAAATGATATTAAGTGACACCAGATTACACAGACAGCATCTACCCTACTTTCTTAAAGCTCTGGAGCCTAGCTAGAGCCACCATGCACCCATAGTGTACTGAGCTGCTGTTCCATCCCAACCCCTACTGGGCAACTAGACTCCACTAAATCTCTGAGGCTCAGGTAGAGAGGCCCAGCTCACCCAGCCTGAGTCACAGAGCTTCTGGCACTTTCTAGAATCAAGCTGTTGAAAATTCAGCTTGAGCCACCCAGGGAAGCCCTTTGCAAAATCCTAGTTTGCATGAACTACAAAAGATAATGAAATGCTTGTTGTTTTAAGCCACTTAGCTGTAGGATGATATGACAGTGGCAGAAGCCAAGGATGCTGCTTACTGCTAGGACAATTATTTATCCTCCATGCCTCTCAGCCCTCCCATGTCTCCACAAGCTACACTCTCCAGGAATACTTGGTGACTCAATTTATTACTCAAAAGTGATCAAAGGTTGGGGCTGGTAAGATAGCTTAATTGATACAATGTTTGTTCTGTGTCTTAGTTAGGGTTCCTATTGCTGTGGAGAGACACCATGTCCACGGCAACTCTTATAAAGGAAAACATTTAATGGAGTGGATTACAGTTTCAGAGGTTTAGTTCATTATCATCATGATGGGACATGGTGGCATGCAGGCAAGCATGATGCTGAAGCTGAGAGTCCTACATCTTGCTCAGCAGGCAAGAGGAAGTGAACTGAACCACTGGGAGTGCCTTGAGCATATATGGGAGTTCAAAGCCCATCTCCACAGTGTCACACTTTCTCCAACAAGGCCATATCTACTCCAACAATGCCACACCTCCTAATAGTGCCACTCCTTATGAGGTTATAGGGGCCAATTACATTCAGATTCATGCTACCACATCCTGCAAGCATGAAGACCTAAGTACTCTCTACAGTACCCACAGAAAAAGCCAGATGTGGTGGAAGACCTAAGTTCTCTCTACATTACCCACAGAAAAAGCCAGATGTGGGAGAGAGTCCCTTCAGGCCTTGCCCTAGGGCCTGGCTTTGCATTAAAATGGGCAGTCTTTTTATGATGGGATCTAATGGCCTCTTTAAAACCTGAGCAGGTGTGGCTGGGGTTACTAGGCAGTCAGAGCATTCCTGTAAATGGTGGAAATAAACAAGCTGCACTGCCTTTCTGAAGCCAGCAATGACAAGGCTTTGAGTGTCACCCAGAACTAGATCAAGCAGGCACGAGAAAATTAGATTCATCTGTTCAATCTCACACACCTAGTGATAGTCCTTTTGCCTACGACAGGCAGTTTGGGGACAAAATAGCCAATTAGCTGGTAGAGTTCAGAGCAGAGACACTTATCAAAATACAAATATAAAGCAACAAAAGTTGTGAATGGCCGTGGATGCCTACCCAGACCTGTATATCTTGTACTTTGGAGTTCAGGTGGGAGGAGGAGGATTACTGGAGCCCAGGGATTTGACACCAGCCTTGGGCATCATAGTAAGTGCTCTGCAAACAAACAAACAACAGAAGAACAGAAAATAAATTATCTTTATAGGTCAGAAAAAAAATCCTTGGGTAAAACCCAAATCACATGTATTTCCATTGATGATAATCTCAGATTGGCACCAGTGAAAGGGTATACGGTGATGGTTTGGCTAGCACCGGTTACCGAGGCGGCTGCAGTTTGGCTGGTGGCAGAAGAGAGTGGAGGAATCATGAGCCATGGTTACCAGAGTTAGAAAGAGCTTTATTAGAGAGAAGAGGGGATTGGACAGAAAGAGAGAGGGAGAGGGAGAGGGAGAGTGTAACGAGCACATACTCCAGTTACGGGGGAGGAATAATCACTCTTGATTCAGACTTGGTATAACACTCATTTATTCACACAGTAAGATTACAAGCAATATTCATCTTGTCTTCCAAATGGAAGCAGGAGTACCTCTCCGGGTGTACAGGTCCGGACTTGCCACATCTGTTCCTCTGGATCTTGGGTCAGCCTTCCTCAGGTCAGCCACGTCTGCACTGGGGACAAGATCTCACGTCTCTGTCGCAGCCTGACAATAGCTGCAGAGAGACATTGGATAATAGAAAAAACTACAGAATTAAATCAGCCTATATACTTTAAGGATGTGCTGACCTCAGAATGGAAACCAGGGTATGTGTTACGTTGGGGACGAGGTTTTGCTTTTGTTTCTACAGGAGAAGATAAGCTGTGGGTACCATCAAAATTGATAAAGGTTCAATTTGAACAAGAGAAACCTCTTAATTAGAGGAGGTGATAGTTCATCAACCAGCATGAACATCCAATTTAAACTAACTTATACCAGTAACACATGTCTTTTCATTTAATCAGATAATAACTTGCCAAAAAGGAACCTCCCCAAAATTAGTCTTGGGGAAAGGTTTTTGTTTTTGTCTTTTAGGAGAATGAAGGTTAAGGAATCTGAAGAACACTGGACAAATGAGACAACTGAAGAAAAGGGACAAATCATCTATCCCAGGAAACAGAGTGAAACGGCATATGGGTATATATTATCTAAAAAATTTTATGTCTTCCTAAATGTTTGTTTCTGCTCTTCTCTAAAGAAATTTAACACTATTGGTCTTCTAATAGTCCCAGTTCAATTAAAATGTAAAGCTGACTTTGGAGTTGGAGAATGGCTCTCTCTTTCTTTAAACTCAAGCATGTTGTTAAAAGGAAAATGCAAACCCCCTGTATCATGCCAGAATAAAAGAGCCATCTTCTGCTATGGGACAGGAGAAAAGCCAAATTAATTAAGGGACTATTCTATTACTAATCTCAACTCTTTGATTCTATTCTGATTCTTTAAAACTTTTCTTAAAGTATAAATTTTATATCAAAATTTACAAGATTAATATAGATAGATAGATAGATAGATAGATAGATAGATAGATAGATAGATAGATAGATAGCTATACATATATACATTTTAAACTTTGTAAGATATGAATGGTCATATAGAGTACTAACTAATTCTAGAAAAAAGGCTTCAATTAGCTGCATATATATGTCTTTGTGTTCGAGTCTCTTATCAGTTTTCTGCAGGAAATCACGGCCAGGCCTAACATCAACTGAAGTCTCCAGGAAGAAGATGGGGCCCCACAACAACAACAATTCCACGTGGACAATAATAATATCACTAAGCTGACAAACATCATCTACAGATCAGCTTTGAACTACAAGGTGCTCAGAGCAATTTTGAGATGACTAGCTGAGATGATCCAGTCTCAAAGACTACTTGAATAAGGACTTGAGATAAACCCTGAACTTTGGCATTATACACATACTGGATAATGAAGGATATAGTTACCTTTCCTAGAATTTGACAATTAACCTAAAATTTTTCTTTCAGGATAAAGATAACTTCGCCCATACCCAGCAAAAAGCAATTTTAATACGATGCCCACATTCCCAAAGAGGTGGCATGGGGCGGGTGGTTTTTTGGTCTTTTTAATGAGTTTTAGGTCTGGGATAATTTTCATTGTTTAGGGGAGTTGGTTACAAGTTGTTGTCAAGGGTTAGGAAAAAGGCTAAGCAAAGGAGATTAGATTAAAAAAAAGAGAGAAAGAAAGAAAAGAAAAGAAGAAAAAGACAATTACTAGTTTTAAAAACTTTACATTGGATTGGATTGTTTTATATTGTATACAAATTATATATATTGAAATTGATATTGTTAGAAAATGTTATATGTATATTTCTAATTGTACTTATACCGTTCATTTAACAATGCAATTTTCTGATCCTTGAATGTTATTATTACCAACTATTAGGATATAAAGAAATGAAAGTTAGTAGTTTAGACATTACAATAGAACTTGTATTAATGTTAGATATGTTTTAAAAATTGAGCAGATATATTTTAGACAGGTCATCTTCAAACCCTTCAGAGATCTACAGAATATGGCATTTAAAATGTTTTAATAACTTAGAAAATTTTTCTTTTTTGAGACATGTCGGCTCCTAGCAGTACCAATCTACTTCAGAGAAAATATGGGCTTTGAAGAAACTGCATATGGAGTTAACTTTCATTGTGGCAAAAGTTAGCCACTGGACAACAAAGTATCCTCGAATCAACTGCTGGCAAAATGGACAGACAGGACATGAAACAAAGGACTACTGATTCTTGCCTAAACAAGCGTGGTTATGGCTTTATCAAAAGGCATCTTCTGAGGCCAGGACAATATGGCACCATCCCTGAAGTGGCCTTTGCAATTCGGAAAAGGTGCAGTGCCCTTTTCTTCAAAGGCAGCTGAACAGGCAGTGGGCCGATGGCTTCTGATGTGCAATGGAACAGCAGCTGAAACAGTTATTCTTGAAGAGTAACTAAGCTCACGCCTCTCAATAGTAGACTGACATTTGATAGAGGGATGTGGAGAAGAACGGGATGCTGAGATGAAGCCATATATACACAGCCAAGAAGAATGGACAGCTGAATTAAAAAACCATCAACAATTTCCAGAATTTAAAATCCTGAATCATGACATGACACTAGTGGAATTCAGCTGTTTCTGGTACATGGACTGCTCTCACCCAATGTGAGGTTGAACTGTTGAGGCTTCATCTTTTATATTCTTTCCTGGCTGGGTTTCTAGTCTCATCCCTACTTCCACACATAGCTTATAGCTTATCACTACTCCATTTGTGGTTTACTTACATCATTCTATTGCTTATCACTCTTGACCAGGGTTGTTCACCCTAGACCTTACATGTGTTCCTTACAGAGAGGGAGAGGGAGAGGAAGAGGGAGAGGACCAAAGAGACGCAGAGACTGAGAGAGCACAGAGAGAGAGAGAGAGAGAGAGAGAGAGAGAGAGAGAGAGAGAGAGAAAGAGAGAGAGAGAGAGAGAGAGAGAGAGTGGGAGTGCACATCCAGCCTTTAAGAGCCAGATGAGACGTAATAATGTGCTGCTGAGCTGCTTCGTTTATACAGAATTCTTACATTCCAGACTTTTGCTTATTATAAAAAAAAAAAGGTAGATGGGAATAGGGGCATCATTTCTCTCAAAAGCTGCTTCCAGCTGACTCGTGGACATTGTGGACATCGGTTGGCTCTTGAGGTGGGAGGAGTAGAGCAGGGGTGTCTCCCAAGGTAGACAGGTGTTGTGGGAAGATGGGCTGTCTGCCGTCCATTGCTCTGGAGACCTGCATCCCTCATGGCCATGGCCTTTTTCCTCACTTAAAGCAGGGACCCAACAGCTTTTGGGAGTCAGCGAGTGCCAGCACTTGGCAATTTTGTTTTTGGCTTTTGATCTCTTCCCTGGCACACCTTAAATGCCACAGATGACCGATTTACCTGTGGGGTCAGGAGCCTTGCTCTCCAGATGCCTAAGTTTTAGTGGGGAGGTCTGGGGGATAAGAGACTGATTTTACTCTATGTCTTGATTTTTTTTTAAAAATTATGATTGGTGGCTTAAGGACAACTTTTTGGAAGATCTACCAGGAAGCAGACTATAAAGCGACCCTTTTGGAAGACTTGCCTGAGGCTATAAGCTGATTTCTGACTTAAGAGCCATCCTGACTACTGTTAACTTATTTGCATGGATCCTAGCCACTTCCAGATTAGTAGGAGTGTTAAAGTGAGAGTCAGCAGTAGCAGCCCAAAAAACAGTACAGAGCCTGCCCACCGCCAGTGGAAGTCGGACAGAAAAGGTTGCACGTGGCAGAGAAAAAGAAAACATCAGAAATGGGGAGAGAGAAGGGTTCAGAGCTTTAGCAGAAAGCTTGGGGATAAAGTGACTCTTTTTATTTGCCCATTTGCTGGCTGAAGTTCCTGTGAAGTTGTTATGCGGCCAGATTTACTGGTATCCACCAATTTAAGTGGTATCCGCTCCTTTGTCCCATAGCTGAGTGAATAAAGAATTCTTACAACCAGTCCTGACCTTTTCATTATTTTCAATATGATCTTCAATGTTTGCTTCCATCTTAATGAAGGAGGTTTCCATGCTCCTCATTAATCTTCCTGAATTATACCCACTCATCTTCATAGCAGAAAAGCCCCAGTTGGCTAAAAGTAATTGGATTTGCATATTTTATTTAAATGTTCAACATGTACTTATGAGTATTCTTACTCATGAAGCTCTCAGGATCTAAACTGAGTTAAAATTTCCTTCTGTCAGGGAGCTCTCAGCCCAGTGAAGAGGACAGTTCCAAGGGTTGGTGTGGTGAGTGCTTCTAAGGGCTGGGTCCCCTGTCTGAATACCTGACAGGAAGGTCCTGGACCTCTCTCCTGTCACTGTTGCTCTGTCCCTGTTCCTAAAGAGGCTGCACAGGGTGGAAAGCAGAAGCCAGAAATGTTACCCACAGGGCTTTCATTTATGTTCAGAACAGAAACCACGGGCTCCAAGAATGCATAGCCATACACAGGTGTTGGCATCGTGAAAGACCGCTTCCTGTCAAGAGGAGGTCTCAAAGTTTGGGTAAAATTTACTTCAAGCTTAAAAGAAGCATGAGACCTCCTCCAGTAAGGGTATAGGAGCATGGGCAAGAAGGAAGATTGGAGGTATCATACTGTGTGGGTGTGGAGGATTAGGAACATGGGGGTATAAGGGTATGCAGATGAAGGATTATGGGGACACAGTGATATGGAGATGCAGGAGCATGAGGTACAGAAATATGGGGATACAAGAGCATAGGGGAATAAAGATATGTGGGTAAAATAGCATGAGGATACAGAATTATGGGTACAGGGATATGAGGTACAGGCGCGTGAGGTGTAGAACTCAGGGGTGCAGGAGTGTAGGTGTAAGAGCATGGTGTAACACGAATTGCTAAATGGACTTATTAATAAAAACTCAGAGCCAGATATTGGGGTGAATGCCGAAAGATCAGAGAAACAGAACAAACTATAGCCAAACTCACCTCACCAACTCCTCAGCCTGCAGAGCAAGACTTTCTGCTTACTCACACCTTATAACCTTTCTGTGACCAGCCATCTTCCTTCCTTCCTAGTGCGGGGAGTAAAGGCATGTGTGCTTCCCAAATACTTGGTAGCAAAGGCGTGAGATCTCAAATGCTGGGATTAAAGGTGTGTGCCACTGTGCCTGGCTGTTTCCAGTGTGGGTTTGAACTCACAGGTCCACACTGATCTCTGCCTCCCAAGTGAGAGGATTGAGGGTGTGTGCTACCACTGTTTGGCCTCTATGTCTAATCTAGTGGCTGGCTCTGTCCTCTGATCCCCAGATAAGTTTATTAGGGTACACTATTAGGGTACACAATATATCACCACAGCACGGGAAGGCTTTTTGAAGCTTGCTGTAAAATAACTAGTTGATACTAATTTTCAGCTGCCTCCAAAAGTTATCCAGACTCAACACTGTCACCACCCTAATGCAAACCACCATCTTCTCTGCCAGGCAAAAAATACTTGTTCTTTGTTTTTTTTTTGGTTTTTCCAAGACAGGGTTTCTCCATGTAGTTTTGTAGCCTGTCCTGGAACTCACTCTATAGACCAGGCTGGCCTTGAACTCATAGAGATCTGCCTGGCATTGCCTCCCGAGTGCTGGGATTAAAGGTGTTCACCACCACTGCCAGGCTCTGTTGTTGGTTTTTAAGAACTCCAACTCCCAGAGTCCCAGGAAGTTATCTGGTCCTTGGGCAGGTGTTATCTTTTAAGAACTACAATTCCCACAGTCCCATAAAGTTATGTGATGATTGGGTGGGAAGTGCTTATAGATTAAATTCAGGTCTAATATTATGCCATTCTTTTATGGCCCACATTTCAAACTAAAATGCTCCTTTCACACAGCTGTCTCATCTCTCCTACCAATTACTTGAGGAATCTGTATTATAGTCTCTGTGACAGAAGTTTCTTCCTTTTGTATCATGAGACTTTAAGACCAACAAGCAAGTGAGAATGGGAACTGGATTTTTTTCTCTTCTTCCCTAGTTACTAGTGTTTACACCATGACTGACCAGTGCTAGTTAAAGAAAAATAATAAATAAATGAGAGAGAGAGAGAGAGAAGGGGGAAAAGGGGTGAGAAGAAGGAGGGAGTTAGTGGGAGAGGGAAGGGTAAGGTAGGAGGGAGAGAAATAGAAATAGAAGGGGAGGGACAGGAGGAGAGAAGGTAGTAAGGCTATGGAGCAGGGGACGGGGCAAGTTGATAATTTGCTTTGTCTCCCCAACAATGACCACAGACCTCAGAAAAAGAAAACCACATTTGGAACAAGAGACAGACGAAGCTTCGGGATGAAGCTTTACGTGTGTGCATACCACTCTTCTTCACCTTCTGATTTCTTTTTCTTCCTTTTTTTTTGTTTTCCTCAAGAATTTAGCTTTTTATATGAAGATCTGTCCTTAACCAAGTAACTAATACATGAATTTTATTAACAAGAACAGTGTTAATTTTATTGAGAAGAATGATATTCCTTTAACACACATATCATGAATTGCAATAATGAAGAAGTGAACAATATTTTATAAGCAGCTACAGTATGCTTAGAGCATAAGCATTCAATTCTGTTTCTTTTATGATAGTTTTATATGAAGGAATAGAGTCAACGGAAGCCTGTTATTTCCCCCAAATATAACCACAAAACTACCAAGGTAGTGATGGACACATCTGTGTAGCCCCCAATAGCCCTCCATAACTCTCCTATGCATGACTGCAAAAGACTTAACAATATAGTAGCGATTGAGTTTGAGGATCTTCAACTCTTTTACCTGTAATAGTATCTAAAGTGTCTTAATTTTATATTGTTTCTTTCATGGCAGATTTCAGGCATATGTATTTCACTTAATTATGTCTATAAGAATAAAAGATTATGCACATTATCCATTTCTGTCTCTTGTCTCATAACCTTTTGAAAATTGCATTCATTCATGCATTCAATAAACGTCTGGTGCTGGGGATATGATTCTAAACTGCATTCAGAAAATTAATATTATTAATCATAAAGACATTTTCTTAATATTCTGAAGTTTGTTATACTCTATTTCTTTCTGAACTTTGGAATTAAGATCCATTAGGCAATATCTAGGACGAAATTGGTAATTCTTATATGTAGATAAAATGAAAAGGGCTGTATTTGCATCTGGACTGAGGAGAATAAAGCAAACCTAACTGCCAAAATAGATGTCTTAGCCAACCACATCACAGCAGGCAATGAAAAATAAGCCTGTTTTAATACCTGTAAAATAAAGTAAGATAATATCACAAATATATCTAATATTGACTGCATACAGACAAATTTTAGATTCCTAATTGACGTAGGAGCTCTGTACTTTACAAAGTCCTGCCAATGTCATGCCTCCAGCCTTCCCACCTCTTACCTCATTTCCCTCCCACACAAACACTACAAGTGTCTTTATGAAGGAATGATTTTTATTGTTCATTTTATTTAATATTCATATGCGCATATTCTGTGTTTTGATCAAATTGTGGTAGTTTGAACAAGAATGGCCCTCATAGGCTTGTATATTTACATACTTGGTTCCCAGTTGGTGGAACTGTTTGGGAAAGTTTAGCAGGTTTGGCCTTGTTGGAGGAGGTATGTCACTATGGGTAGGCTTTGAGGTTTCAAAAGCCTTTACCATTCCCAGTTAGTTCTCTCTGCCTCATGCTTGTGGTTCAGATGTAAGTCCCCACTGCCTACTCCAGTGCCATGCCTGCCTGCCTGCTGCTATGCTCTCCCCACATGGCCATGGATTCACCTTCTGATACAGCAAGCTCCAAACAAACTTTTTCTTTTGTAAGTTATCTTGGTCATAGTGTCTTCACAGCAATAAGAAAAGTAGCTAAATCACAAATGTCCCCCATTCCCTCTTGTCCAGCTTCTCCCTTACACACCTTCCACTTTCCCCTAAATTCCTGTCACTATCTTTAATATTTAATACCCATTGACCCCACTAAATGCTGCCTGCATGTACATGGGTGCAGGACCATCTACTCGGTCATCCCTCAGGACCTGCATCCCTGAAGAAAACCACCTCTCCTGTTAGCAGGCTTTTTCTTTTGGGCCACCAACCAGCTCCCAAATCATGACCCAGAACGTTATTATTAGTTATGAATACTCGGACCAGCTTAGGCTCATTTCTGGCTAGCTCTTTTAACTTTAATTAGCCTGTTTCCCTTTATCTACCTTTTGCCCCAGGGATTTTTACCTTTTTCCTATACGTCTTCCTTTCCCCTTTCCTCCAGTGTCTCACTGGCTGCTGGCTGCCTAGTCTCTGGCTGCAGGTGTGGGTCTCTCTTTCTCTCTCATTCTCTTTTCCTTCTCTTTCTTCTCTCTCTACCCTAGATTTCTCCTCAGACTTATTCTCTCTGCCTGCCAACCCTGCCTATCCCTCTCCTGCCTAGCTATTGGCCATTCAGCTTTTACTAGGCAAGATGACATAAATGAAACACATCTTAACATGATTAAACAAAGGCAGCAAAAACAAATGTAGCACATCTTTGTTGTAGAATATTATTTTAAAGTGTGTTATTCTTGTTTATGTTGCATTTGTTTAACTCTGTCAAGCTGTGTTACTGTGCCTGTCTAAAACACCTGATGCTTTAATGAAGAGCTGAACGGCCAATAGCGAGGCAGGAGAAAGGATAGGCAGGAGAATAGGATAGGCTGGCAGGCAGAGAGAATATACAGAAGGAGAAATCTGGAAAGAAAAGAAGAGGTAGCCAGAGAAGGAGGAGGACCCAGGGGCCAGCCACCCAGCTATACATCAAGATACCGAGTAAGAAACAAAGAAAGGTATACAGAAATAGAAAAGGAAAATCATAGAGGCAAAAGGTGGACAGGATAATTTAAGTTAAGAAAAACTGGATAGAAACAATCCAAGCTAAGGCTGAGCATTTATAATTAAGAATAAGCCTCCATGTTTGATTTATTTGGGAGCTGGGTGGCAGGCTCCCCAAAAGAGCAAAAACAACAACAACACAGCTTTGCATAGTTAAAGTAATATTCTGCAGCATAAATAAAAGTAACCCATCTTTTTTGTGTAGTTAAAATAATACCCCACAACACTCCTGCTCATGGCACCCAACATTGCCGTTAGCTCCTCAACCAGAGGCATCATTCTTTTAGCTCTTTCCCCATCCATATTGGAATTTTCATTGACTTGATCTAACGTAGGTCTTGACCTTGTGAACTGCACTGTCATGTCTGACAAATGCTGTCTCCCTGCGAATATCCACTACCCCACTACCTCTGATTCTTATAATCTTTCTGCTCCCTCTTCCATGATGATCCCTGAGACTTGAAGGTGGGGACATAGATGTCCCACTTCGGGACAAGAACTCCATAATGGTTTTCTCTGTGTTTACTAATTTTACATCTCTGTGTTGCCACCTTCTGTACATGGAAGTTTCTCTGATGAGAGTTGAGAGATGTACTAGTCTACGGTTATAAAGATAAGAACTCATAGGACAGTTTATTAGTGTGTCCAATTGGCAGAATAATAGTGCTGGGTCCTCCCCTAGATCCTATGAAGACCTAGTGAGCCCCGGGTTTGGTGACCAGTTAACAGTACCAGTCATAGATTCCATTTTGTGGAGGAGATTTAAATACAAGCAGAAAATGATTGGTTATTCCATGATGCCACTGTTGTACCATTGGGCATACCTTACCTGGCCAGTCATTATAACTTACAGGTTCACAGCTATATGGGACTATGGATGACTTCTTTCCTAGTAGCATGCATAAAAACTTTCAGTACTATGAAAGCTAGCTAGTAGAGATGAAACTTCCAGGTTGATATGAGCTTGATTTCTCCGTGTCCCATGACTCAGGTATGTTGTTGTGTTTTCAGCAGTAATATCTCACTATCTGGTGAGGATGCCTGGACTGGCCTATCCTGGTAATCAGATTGATGACTACCCTAATTGTCATCATAGAGCCTTCATCCAGTAACTGATGGAAGCAGATGCAGAGATCCACAGCCAAGCACCAGGCCAAGCTCTAGGAGTCCAGTTGAAGAGAGGGAAGAGGGATTATGTGAACAAGGGAGTCAAAATCATGATGGGTAAAGCTACAGAGACAACTGAACCAAGCTCATAGGAACTTATGAACTTTAGACCGACAGCCGTGAAACCTGCATAGGACAGGACTAGGCCCTCTGCATATGGGAGACACTTGTGTAGCTGGGTCTGTTTGAGGGGCTCCTGGTGGTGTGATCAGGATCTATCCCTGGTGCATGAGCTGGCTTTCTGGATTCTGTTACCTATGGTTGGACACCTTGCTCACTCTTGATGCGGTTGTGTGTGTGGGGGGGGTTGGTCCTGCCTCAACTGAATGTACCAGACTTTGCTGTACCCCCAATGGGAAGACTTATCCTTTTGGAGGAGGGTATGGGGAGTGGCCTGAGGGGGGCAGACAGAGGAGGGGAGTGGGAAGAGGGTTGAGAAGGGTATCTGTGGTTGGTATGTAAAATGAATAAAATAAAGAAAAAAATCTCACTATCAAGTTAAGGAGGGTAGTCAAGAGCAGTGGCAGTAGTCTGTGATGTTTGCAGGGTACTTGGGAACCCACTACCCAATAACTCTGAAAGAGATAACCCATACCCAGCAGTGAGCTTTCTATTTGACAATCTATGATAGTTGTTGAGATATTCTTTTCTGTTACAAGAAAAATCCATTTAAACTGTTTGTATATGAACTTGTATGTATATGTTTTAGTTTATATAGTATCAGTTTCTATGCTGTATTTGAAAGGTCTTTAGTGTTCACTGTCTTTCCACATAATTTCCAGTTCCATTATCCACTCCTTCTCATACTTTGTGCCTTCTGTGTCCCTAGTCTTGAGATCCCCCATGGCCTTTTACCAGTTTACTGCTTTTTAAGGCTACTCCAGTTTAAACACAAAAATCTAAAGATTTTATCCACACAAGAAAACATGTGGACTTTGTGTTTCGGTGTGTGGGTTTCCTCACTCATGATAATTATTTTCAGCTCCATTTACCTGTGAATTTCATTTTTTTTTGTTTTGTTTTTTGAGACAAAGTTTCTCTGTGTTGTTTTGGTGCCTGTCCTGAATCTTGCTTTGTAGACCAGGCTGGCTTCGAACTCACAGAGATCTGCCTGCCTCTGCCTCCTGAATGCTGGGATTACCTGTGAGTTTCACTGGATTACTGCCCGGCTACCTGTGATTTTTGTAATTTCACTTTTTCTCTACAGATAAATTATATTCCACTGTGTATATTTACTACATTTTCCTTATCCATTTATTAATTAGTAGATATCCACGTTGTCTCCATTTCCTGGCTATTATGAATAGAGCAGTAAGGAACATGGATAAAATACTTGCTCATCCATGATTTAGTTATAAAATCACTACCAAGTTTGACTGATTATTACCTTTTAGCACATTAAGGTTCATTTTGAAATTAACCCCAAAGCCAAATATCTTTCAAAGTCAATAACTAACTAGACAATTCTGTCTAAAACAGCCACATTCATACCCTGTTATCCTCACCCATACCTGAGAAGAATGTCCTGTGTCTGTTCACATTGTCATAGCAAACATCATACTTATTCAGAAGCCACTGACACACTTGAAGGACTGTCTTACTAAAGAAACATAACTAGAGGATATCAACTCCATGAAGCTCTTCTAAATTTGAGAGAAAGCTATAAAAGGGGGACAAACAGGAACTGAACACTGGAAATGTAAGGTGAACTAGGAAAAACATGTCAATTAAGAAACTGAATTCTTTGTTTAAAATGCCTATTACATTCTACTGGTAGCCATGATGAATTGCACTCAATTCTAAAAGACTATAAAGGACCAAGCATATGAAGTAAAGGTTTCCAGTTGTCTTATAGCCTGGAATATAGAATGGAAATCTAGAAATAACAGAAGAAGAAAGTCAGTCCTACTATATCTGCAAAGCCATTGCCTTGTGCCTGGAATCAGTTTTCAGAATGTGGTGCAAAAGAAAGCATTCAAACAAAATATGGTGGCTTCAATGAATTCACATGGTAAAAAACAGAAGAATTCCGGGTTCTGGGAATAGGGTGAGACATATGGGATAGAGAAAAAAAAAACCTGTGTGGATTACTGGAATTCATTTTCTATTGGTGGCCAACATTAGCAATAGCATAATTGTTCAAAAATTCATTTTCTCATTGCATAAACACAGAAGGTAGATATTAATAAACTCATAGAATATTGATTAAAGTTATGTGTAAAGAAACAGATAAGCAATGACTTACCTTGCAATATTCATTATCACCTTGGTTGATTCTAGAACACATTTCTATGACTAGTAATGAGAATTTTCATTACTTAGAAATAGATGTTTCAAGTACTTAAATGAATGAAGAACTACACAGTCATAAGCAAGCCATTGGTCCTAGTCTCTTGAATCTCTCTCTTCCCTGACTCTATGCATATGAACATATGAACATGAAAGTTCTACCCACTGAAAAGGAAAATTGTCTCATTATCCACCAGCACATGTGAGACACCTCCCATTTCTTCTATAGCTTTCTCAGACTTGTTTGATTAGAAGAATACAGAATATCTGCTGTTTTAACTGGCACTTTTCAATGTTGCTAACACACACACACACACACACACACACACACCAACAAATACATGGCAAGAAAAAAGAATATTTGGTAATGTGACCTGAAGAATATGTCAGATCTTTCACTTCTTTTTAAGCTCCAAAATTTTTTTTTTTTAAATTCAGAGCTGAGAATTGATCCCAGGGCCTTGTGCTTGCTAGGCAAGCACTCTACCACTGAGCTAAATCCCCAATCCCTGTAAGCTCCAAAATATTTTTATACTTTGATCTGACTACAAAAATATTTTCCATATATTATTGTTCAGGCTAGCATTTCTCAAGATGTATTATGTACATAATTTGAAGTAAATTTAATGTTTTTTATTATATGTATGTAATGTGTATGTATGTGTGCCTGTATATAGGTGCATATGTGTATGTGCATACGTGTATACCTTATCTTTTTATGTGTGTATGTATATCCATGTATGTGTCTGTATGTTTATATGTATGTATATATGTATGATTGTGTGTTGTGTGTATGTTTATATGATTGTGTGTTGTGTGTATGTTTATATGTGTGTACATGTGTGAATATGTGGAGTGTGTGCATGTTTATGTGTGTGTATGACTACATCATGTGTACATGTGCGTGTGTGCAGATAAACTAGGAATCTACATAGAAATCACTGTAAGCTTTCTCTCTACTTTGGTAGTGTTCATTGTTTGAAAGATATCTAGCAGCTTTCAGATGAGCTTGTGCTGGATAACTTGGAAGGTGTTTATTTAATCTAAAGTGCTATGTAAATCTGGCCTCTCCAATATAGCTGAGATTGAGAATATATTAATATTTGCAATTAAATAAATTTCCATTATACTGGTCTTCATATTATCTTTAGAAAATGTGAAAGAAAATTTCCATTGTTTTGGGCACGTGTTGAGATACATCCTAGGAACTCATTTTCTGACACAGCCACCAGTATTCTCATCTGCAGTTGTAGGCAGAAGCTGGAACAGGAATTTTCTTTATTGATGGAAATGATGACAAATAAATACTCAGGGTGTATACAGAAGAGGACAAATGGAGACAGAATAAGAGTCATAGATTTGGTAGGTGATTTTCTGCCTGTCAAATTACAAAGACAGAAAAAGGCACAGAGAGAAAGTCTATTGTGTGAGTGTCGGCTTTAACCTTCAGTTCTTACCACCTAGGTAGTGGTGCTAAACCACACTAGACACTGTGAGCAAGACATTGGAGGCTGGAGCCAAGTCAGTCACTCCTGACTGTGCTTCCATGATCAATCTGTGAAACACACTGCTCAGAAGGCTGGTGGACATCTCTGCAAACCTCTTCCAGAGACCTCAAAATCTCTTCTGGTTTGGAGTGCCGCTTGACTGGTAGACCACTCTTAGCTGTGATGAATTCTTTAAGTGTTGTTTGACTAAGAGCTGCTGTAGTTTTAACAAACGCTATTGTTCTACTTTAATCAATTGAATGTTTTCCTTACCTTGTTTCTGCATTTGCCTCATAAAATCTTTCTAATTGTGCTTCTCACTGGAACTGCAGATTACTAGGGCCTGGAGCTACCAGATTTGGGATTCATTGTGTGCTCAAATAAACCCTCTAAAATTGTGATGGGACACAGTTCATCTCTTAACAACCTTCTGCCCGGGATACAGTTCAGCAATAAATTATTTTGATTCCAGACCTAAATTGAGATGAGCCTGAGCGGTTGTTTCCACCACATATCATTGAGAAGGTAATATATCCTATATTCAATATTATTTCTTCCAGTACTTTGCAAAAATGTATCCAGTGAGATAAAAACTGATAACAATGGTGACCATGTGAAAAAAACAACATGAAGGAAATGCATGTGTCCATCACAGTTTCAGTAAACAATCTGAACCATTGTGTGATTTCGTGTAGTGCTAGATACTGAAAATATGTTTATAAGGCTGTTGTCTTTGTGTCTATTAAAGCTCAAAACAAAAGATCTGACAGTTGAAATGTGAAAATATGTATAAAGTGGTGTGTTAGTTATCTTTCTGGATGCTATGACAACATTTCTTGCAGAAGCAATCAATGGAAGGGTAGTTTATTTGGACTCAGGGTTTCACATTGTCACAGGGAAGGTATGGCAGCTGGCAACTGATACCATCTAATGGTAAGAATATGAGGTGCCAGAGGTGCAAGATCTTCACAGGCTGGCTTATTAGGAATCGAAGAACAGAACTGGAAGCAGGGCTGGGGCATACCCTCAAAGGCTTGCCGCCAGTGATCCATTTTCAGTCATCAGAAAAATACAAATTAAAATTACATGAGCTTCCACTCTTTGCTTAAAGGTTAAGAAAACACAAATTCACAATATGAAATGGTAATAATTATGTACATTGACTGGAACTTTCATCCACATCTGCTGGGAATATGCAGTACAGAAACTACCTTTGGCAGTTTATTGCAAGATTAAAACACAAGCACACATCTGCCATTCTTTGTGGTGGTTAGTTTTGACTGTCAGCTGACACAGTGTAGAATCAGCTGGGAAGGACTCTGAATAAGGAATTATCTAGAGTAGACTGAGCTGTGGACATGCCAGTGAGGAATTTTCTTACTTAGGGTAGCTAATGTGGGAAGAGACACCTGAGTATAGTTCATGGACCAGATCCTGGACCGAATGAAGATAACAAGCAAAGCACAATGTCCACACACATCCATCCACTGCTTTCTGCTCCCCACAATGGATGCAACGTGAGTAGCTGCTCCAGTTCCTGAAAGCCTCACTTCCCCATCAATGATGGACTCTAACCTAAAACAGGAGCAAAAAAAACCCTTGCAATTAAGCTGTTTCCCCACCAGGGTATTTTATCAGAACAACAAGAACCAAAACCAAGACATGCCTCAACGTAGCTACGCCAAAGGAAACAACACATAAACCCTTGTATGTGGATGCTTGTAGAAATTTACTCAGACTAGTAACAAAACAAATGTCCAGAAAAATACTCTACAAAGAAAAAAAAATTCTTGTCTTTTCTAACAAAGAGCATGTCTATGGCTGTTGGCGTCCAGGAATGGGTTACAGGAATAAACTGGAAGGGAGCACAAGATAATCTTAGGAGGTCATAGAAATGTTTCAGCTTGACTGTGGTGATAACTACGTGTGTGTGTGTGTGTGTGTTTATATATATATTCTACTCTCTTAGGTCAAACTGCTCTGAAAATAAATGTAAATTATTTTTTTCATAGTCTCATAAGTTAGAGTTCTGGTGCTGATGTAATCAAATAAGTTCACATCAAGATGAAATTTTAGTGTTACTTAAACTTGTTTTCTTTCAAACAATAAATAAAATAGCTCCATAAGTACTATCAGCAACTATTCAACTCTCATATTTCTATATCTTGTGAAAAACACTCGATTGTCAAAATTTTTATAAGATGATGAAAAATAATTACCAATGGATCAATTTAACCTCAAACTGATTAAATACAACAATCTGTTGAGTTACTTCAAGCAATAAATCAGTGAGCACCTGGTGTTGTCTCCAGGCCAATTCACTCAGGTTAACAGGTGTGAGTTAGTGCTTGATGGCATTGATTTCCCTGGGAGCCCTTACTTCACGTTTTTTTCCTGCTTTCTTGTCAAATGAGGAAAACAAGCTATTTCTATGGAGAAAAATGACCCTATCTGTTTACTTTGCAACTTGTTCAAGTGTGCAAACTCTCGGAACTCATTACACACTAAAGCCTGTGCTGATTTTGTTTTACTGTTATTACACTTTAATGATTTGGAGTGTGTGTGCATGTATGTCTATGTGTGCCACAGTATGCACGTGGAAGTCATAGAACAAGGTATGAAAGCTGGTTCTCTCCTTCTTCCATGTGGATCCCAATTATCATTATCATGTCATCAGGCTTGGAAGCAGGAACCTTTAACTACTGAGCCATCAGGCCAGCCTTCCTATGTTGACTTTAGAAAGCATTTATTACCTTATTTAATTTGGGCAAGCTACTAAAATTGTATGTAATGGTTCTGATTACTCAGGCATTGAAGTCTATAAAAACCAACAAACTGCTGCTCAGAATTTTCTTTTCCTTTTTGCTTTAGTTTTATTGCCAACAAAAATCATTTCATTGGATGTTGACATGGAGCTCCACATAGAAATGAGTGTGGAGCTGTCTTTGAGAACAATTTGTTTTATTTTGAATTCATTCACTATTGACATGGGAGAATAAAAACTGCAAAATATAATTAAGCCTACTCCTTTTCCTTCTAAACAAAGAAAGGTGAGTGGACATAAGAACCAATACGAGACAATGAAGAACTACTCATACAAGACAAAGAATGAAGCTGGTACTCTAGTATTCACATTGTGGTATTGTGAAAACCCAAGAATGATTTTCTCACCTACATTATAAAACAGCAACAATAATGGAAAATCTTTGTTCTTCTACACTGATAGCTAATACAAGATCTGAAGCAACATATCACCATCTTAAAGTTTCTGTCTCTTTAAATAAACTTCTGAGCACAGTTCATCATGCAATATATTGATTGTCCTGGTTTGCTTTCTATTGCTGTGATAAAGACCATGATCAAACTAAGTGGATGAAAGGCTTATTTGACTTATATGTCCCAGTCACAGTCCATCATTGGGGGAAGCCGAGACAAAAATACAAGAAGGGAAGAAACCTGGAAGCAGGAACCAAAGTAGAACCCGGAACAACACTCCTTACTGACTTTCTCTACAAGGCTTGCTCAGTCTATTTTCTTATACATCCCAGGACCATGGGTGATGGAGATGGGCCTTCCCACATCCATCATTAATCATGAAAATGCCCCCACAAACTTGCCTATAGGCCAATCTGATAAAGTCATTTTCTCAATGGAAGTTCATTATCCCCCAGATAACTCTACCTTGTGTCAAGATGACAAAGAGAAAACCAGCACAATGCTGCTAAGCATGGCATTATTTTACATATATTTCACTGAGAAAAAGAATACAGCATATAGCCTCAAAATAAGAAAAACACACAGTTCACCCATCACCAAAGATACACAACTAAGTTCTTTTTGGAAAAGATATAGAGAAAATCTTATGGGAAAAATAACAGCACAACTATGTACAACATTCTCATACATCTTTTGACACCTCTCATTTTCTCTCAGTTTCCTCCTCTTCCATCCTGTTCTTTCTTACCTGTCCTCTCTCATCAACTAGAAACAAAATTTCAGTGTTTCTGAGACCATATCCATTAACTATTTCTTTGCAGCTACCTGGGGTCTGCAGAGTCTTATTTCCAGAGCATCCAGCTTTCTAAGGACTTCTCTAGACAGGGGGATCTCTAGTCCTATAAAAGCTTGAGTAACAAGATTTTTTTTTGCTAGGTAGCTAAGGAAAAATAAAAGAGATTAGAATCATTCTCTGAAGAAGCAGGCATTTAATCTTTATACTTCAAAAAGTTAACAGAAAACATATTAATACAGAATGTCCTTTATTCTTTTTCTCTGAAATGCGAAAAGAAACTGTATATCTTGATCCACATGGGCATTTGATCTGCTAGGGAGTTTTGTAAGGAAGAATAATTAAAATTGTGTTTCTATAATACTGTTTTATCTATTTCAAAATACACTATCTCAGATGAAAAGAAAAGAACTACTGTAGACTTTATAGAATAGGGATTTATTATAGGAATTGAGTTATGTCCAGAAGGAAAGAAAAGTTTTGCAACTAGATTGTTAAAAGCCATAATCAATGAAGATTTTGTGCTTTCTATACTTTGGTTCTCTACCCTGGCCTAAAAAGCCTGCGAGTGAAACATCATATTATGATTCTTGGAAGGGAGGTCTTGTACAATGAAAGCTACAAGCATGGACCACTGACTCTAGAAATGTCAGGAGGCAGAGGCTGAGTGAGTGGCAAGGAAATCCTTAGTGGAGGCTGATGATAGAGGCTAAATATAGCCTGGAGTTTGGAAACCAATACTCTAAAGGATGTCTCTCTAATATGCTGTTTACTTCCATTCATAAGAACTTAGAAAGCAGTAAACGCAAGCAGACAATTTCCCTTACTTTACTTATCTAACCAAGGAAAGCTCCAGTAGTAAAAATGCATTTATCATCAACCCCTTCTCTTATAAAGGGAGACCAATGACTGATACCCTGGCCAAATAGACTTTTCCAGAAGCCATAATCAACCTTCTAATGATCCCTATATGCGAGACTTCACTTACATAGGAAGATGGTTCCATTCACCATGTATTTCATTCCCTCCCCTTACCAATACCTGAACACATGGGGAAATCTACTGTCAGTATCAACATCGAGGAGCTTCCCAGGCACAATGTTGAAAGTGAAAATAGACTTCCTTCTCATCTATGTACAGGCCTCCCTGTTTATAAGGCATTTTCCTTATTCTCTTGGTTTTTCTCCCTTACAGCAAAGCTAGCTGCTATTTCATGAGGGCAGTAAGTGGTCTGGGAAGAAATTTACATGTCAAGGAAAGGAGACTTCTTAGCCAAGACTGAACTGGGACTTCTCGGCAACTGACCTGCTAGCTCAGTATCCAATCCTTCAGCTCCAGTTAAGCCTTCAGATGACTACAGCTCAAATACATGGATACATATATATCCCAACACAAAACACCCAGAACATGCTGAGACAAAACCACTGTCAACCCCAAACCACAGCTCAGGCCCTGTGGTCCACATGGAGTCCCTGCAGCTGCTACGACTTCCAAGCACTTGGAGATTTTGCCAAGAGCCACGCCTATTGACTTTCTTCCAGTTTCTTTATCTAAAAAGAACTTACAAATGTTTGCTAGGGAAAAGCAAAATGCGAGTTGGCATTGGGGCCTGACGGTGTGTCTGGAAGTGAGTGGTTTCCTATAAAAGCAATCATGAAATTAACATTGGGATTCCCTTTGACATATGGCTCATCAGCCTTCTATGGCTGCATCAGCCAAGGGTTCATTGATACTACAGAGGAGACCCTGAAGAGAGCAGGAAGCAGGAACCAAAAAGAACTTAGGCTCATGCTACTTTTGTAAAGAATAAATGTTACACACACACACACACACACACACACACACACACACACACACATACACACACACACACACACACACACACACACACACACACACACACACACACACCTCCTCTAGTTTAGGGTAAGCCCTTAGGAAATTATAGTTGATCCTTATAGTTAATCTATACCTTTACTTAAACAATAAACTTTACTAGATAAAGGGGTAAATTCCAGGAATCCTGAAGACACAGTAGTTTGCTTTACCATCAACTTTCAATAATTAGTATCATGTTATTGACATAAAGTCCACCTCAAAAATTAGCCGTAATTTCAGGTTTTCTACTCTAATCAGGGATACATCTCTGGCTACTGTGAAGATGTCTTTTCAGACATGATTCCAGAGACACAATATGCATTGTAAATGAAATCAACATCATCAGATGTTTAGGAAGGGGTTTTTCACATCTTTTCTAAGTTATATACAGCTTCCATGATGAAGAAACGTTATATCGGGTAAAACATCAACTCCTCCCTGTGTATACAGAGATTGCAATTTCAAGACATAGTTGGCACTAGGTTTGTCCATAGAGAATCTTTTAAAAGGAATTTCTCCCAAGTAACATTACTTTAACTTAAGTACTGAAAGAATATTCACTGCTATATAGTCTTTCAGATCCAGGCAGGAGGGTACAAGGTGTCACCACTCAGGAAGTTATCAGCTACCCAAGGGGGGATCCTCTACTCTTCCAGGTACAGGTATATCATCTGGGCTTACTTGATTATATTCCCAGATAATCTTTCTCCCTCTTCCCCATTGCTCACCTCTCTCTCTCTGCCTCTCTCTCTCTTCCTCTCTCTGTCTCTGTCTCTGTCTCTCTGTCTCTGTCTCTCTCTCTTTCTCTGTCTCTCTGTCTCTCTCTCTCTCTCTCTCTCTCTCTCTCTCTCTGTGTGTGTGTGTGTGTGTGTGTGTGTGTGTGTGTGTATGTGTGTGTGTGGTGTGTGCCTGTGTGTAAAATATTTGTTTGGCAATGAGAAATCAAAGCTAGAGAAGAGCTTGATGTTTCAAAAATTCAAGATAGATAAATAAATGATAGATGATAGTATGAAACCAAAACAGGAGCCACATTGTTATTGTTTCCATACCTTACAAGAATAAGTTTCTGTTTCCTAAACATAATGTATCCTGTAAAGCATGTTTTTCAACCTATGCTGAATTTGAAATTCCACGATGTACATCTACCCCTTTGCCTTGCTAAACTCCTGCACCTGTGATGTATGATTGTCCTTTGGCCTTATGAAAATGTGTATTCCCAGAAAACATGATGACTCACTCCCCTTCCACATGACAGATTCTTGTGTATCTCAAATCCTGAATGGTCTTTAAAAAAAAAACCAAAGCCAGATATCAGAGTAAATGCTGAAAGATAAGAGAGACAAAGGGGCACCCACAGCCATCTCTTACCTCAACAACTCCTCAGCCTGAAAGGGGGTGAGCTCCTGTCTCCTCCTGCCTTATATTGCTCTCTCTGCCCAGTCATACCACTTCCTGTCTCCACCTCCCTAGTGCTGGGATTAAAGGTGGGAGCCTCCACCACCTGGCTCTTTTTCTCTTTTAGTCTGGATCAATCCCAGCACTTGGGATCTCATGCCTTTGATCTCAGTACTTGGGAGGCACACACTTTTAATCTCAGCACTAGGGAGGTGGAGACAGGAAGTGGTATGGCTGGGCAGAGAGAGCAATATAAGGCAGGAGGAGACAGGAGCTCACCCCCTTTCAGGCTGAGGAGATGGAGAGGTAAGAGGTGGCTGTGGCTTGCTCCTTTGTCTCTCTGATCTTTCAGCATTTACCCCATATCTGACTCTAGATTTTTATTATTAAGACCCATTCGAATTTGAGCTACATTCTTGCACTTATCTACCCCACAGACAGCCTTGAGCCCTGAGTCCCCCACTCTTCTGTCCAGGTGCTAACAGGCAATTATCTTGACAGATGTTTTCTATCAACCCTAACTCTCCCTTTATAAAAGGGACCTCAAAAGGCAGTGAGCGGCTGCTCTTGAAACTCCGATTTAGGAGGAGGAAGTCGTCTGGCCAGTCCCTTGTGCACTTCTAAATACAGCTTGTTTTAATCAGAAGTTGTGGAAATGGCTTTTTCTCAGGTCTAACAATAGGTGATAGGTAGGTAGGTAGATGATAGATAGATAGATAGATAGATAGATAGATAGATAGATAGATAGATAGAGTTGATAGGCAATTGATAGATTGGTTTATGGACAGATGGCAGATATTGCACACTAGGATGAAATCTCTGTGTGTCTCTCTGTCTCTCTCTATCTCTGTCTCTTTCTCTCTGTGTGTGTGTCTCTTGCTGGAACTTTAGAAATCATGACTGAATGATTGATTATGTTCTTCAGCCAACAACCAATTCCAAGTAAACTTGCCAAGCTAAATGCATACTTCTGTCTAGTTCTGGAGTAAAGGTTCTGGGAGCTGGACTCACTTTTCCCTCCACACATGTTTAGTTTTGAAGCCATGCTCCATCTCTCATTGAAGCTCTTGCATGAATCCTTTTCTCCAGCAAAACATTTATTATCCTGTTCCTTTCAGTTCCTGAATATCCTAAAGTCATCACTGTCTCCAGAGTGCTATCCTTTGCTGTTACACATCAGACAAGTTGTGCCTTAATTCCTACATTTCAAGCCTACAATTCTTGAGAGACCAGGTTCATTTCCAGCTTTTGATTCCACAATCATCCAATAAAACCTTAATCCCTTGCAATATGGTTTCCACCTCCACAACTGCTAAAACTGTGTTTTCAAATGTCACCAAATGCCACAGCTGGTCCAAATCTTAATATAACCTGCTGTTCTCCCTCAGTGTCATCAATGCTAGTGTCCTCCTCTCCATTTCCAAGGAAGCTGTGACCTCACTGTGCTCTCCAGCCTTCCCTCTGCTTCTCTGTCTCTGAACATATGTGTTCTCAAAGCTAATTGCCTCCATCCCATCTTCTCACAGCTCTCCTCTGATAATTTCATCATCTATAGTGATTGCAGTCTATCCCCTGAACAGTTCAGAGAACACTTAGCTGGCCATTTTCATGTAGCCTTACCTACCCCTCTCCAAATCCAGACACATAGGGCCAGTCCACCTAGAAATCTCTAGCAAATTCAGTGTATCATTGATTTCATCCATATCTCTCTTGATGCCCTCCTGGGGCTCTGAAATAGATGTTCCTTTGACTTCTCTGTTATTGAAATGCAGTGTCTTCTTAATCATGCTGTTCAGAATCTTGCAGCTGTCATATACTATGTCCTAAAACTCAAAGATTTTGTTTTCAATGTGTGTTGGAAAGTCTGTTACATGCCTGTTACTACATATTTACACATGTGTGCACATATATACACCCATGAGTCTCCAACATTATGTTTAATATATCCTTTCAATGTGTGATACAGTGAGACCACTGGTTTGCTTGCCCTTTTAAAGAGACCATCAATGCCATAAATTTCCCAATCTGTCTCTTACCTCACCTCATTTGTGTGAATTAAACATTCCTTTCCCGATGTTTCTTATATGTGTCAATTAGATTGGACATATCCCCTAAACAGGGTTTAATCCTTTATGATGGCCAACCTTAATTGTGAACTTGACTGGATTCAGAATCATCATGGAAACATACCACTATATTTGTCTTATGAAGGTGTTTCCAAAGGAGCTGAGAAAGACCTGCCTGAGTATGGACAGCACCACCCCAAGAGTCAGGGCTCTTTCTGAATGAAGAGGAGAAAGCAGGGAAATAGCCACTAGCATATCTCTCTTCCTGTCTAGGGATGAAATACGACCACTTGCCTCACTTACTGCCATTATGTCCCCTCATCATGGTGAACTGCATCTCCTTGAGCTGAACCCCAAATCAACCCTTCTTACCTTAGGAGCTTTTTATCAGGTCACAGCAACAAGAAATGTATGACAGTTGCTCAAATTCCTAAACTGTCTTTTGTTGTTGTAGTTGTTGTTGTTTGGGTTTTTTTGTTTTGTTTTGTTTTTTGTTTTTTTGTTTTTTGTTTTTTTCAAGACTGGGTTTCTCTGTATAGTTTTTGGTGCCTGTCATTCATCTCACTCTGTAGACCAAGCTGGTCTCGAACTCATAGAGATCCAACTGGCTCTGCCTCCCGAGTGCTGGTGTGTGCCACCGCACCTGGCTCTAAATGGTTTTATAATAAAAGCCCAGAGCCAGAATATTGGGGTAAATGATGAAAGATAAGAGAGATAAAGCAACAAGCCACAGCCACCTCTTACCTCTAGAACTTCTCAGCCTGAAAAGGCCTCAGCTGATAGGCCTCCAGCCTAATGAGCTTCCTCAGCTGAAAAGGCTCCAGCCGAAAAAGCCTCTAGCTGAAAAGGGTGTTTCTGCCGAAAAGCCTTTAGCTCCTGTCTCCTCACGCCTTATATACCTTTCTCTGCCCAGTCATCACTTCCTGGGATTAAAGGTGTGTGCCACCACTGCCTGGCTCTGTTTCTGTCCTAGACTGAGTTAATCTCATGTAGCCCAGGGTAGCTTTGAACTCACAGAGATCGACACAGATCTCTTCCTTCCAAGTGCAGGGGATTAAGGGTGTGTGCCACCACTGCCTGGCCTCTATGTTTAATCCAGTGACTTATTCTGTCCTCTGATCTTCAGGCAAATTTTGTTAGGGTACACAATATATTACCACATATGACCAATTAAAGTCACCATTTAATTCATTACTCTATTTCTCAAAATTAAAATGTACAATTAATGGAGGCATTGCTTTTTTGATAAAAATCAGTTATCAAAGATATAGCATTGAGTAGCAGCTGAAAGGAAACTGAAATCAAAGACCTTTTTGTGTTCCTCAGGAAAATGCTGGGCAGCCTTTGGGAATGCAGGGATAACTTAGCCTTGGTTTTCATTATTACTGTGGAAGGACAGAGGTCAAACACACCATCTTTGGACTGCCAGCAGTCCTTCAATAATCCAGGATGAATAAATCACCAGTGTTGGATGAGATGATGGGCAGAGGAGGAGAGACGTCAAATGACCTCATCAGAAGATAAAATGACAGAATATTTTATATCTTAACCTATCACCTAGATATTCACCATTTATATGAAGGAATTTAAATCTACTAAAGGAGTATTCTTTAAAATTGAGTTTCTCAATTTTATCCAAGTCCAGAGCATTCAATTAAACAAAGACAAAATATATACTTATGCCTTGAGCTTGAGGATAGCTAATTCTCTTAAGTCTTCAGTGACTGTCATTGACTTCCCTGTCTCTGAAATTTCTAAGTCATAGTACCTTTTAATGTGTTTAATGTGGTTTTTCTATGTTTGCCATTATTTCTGTCTCCACAGTGTGTCAATAAGAACATATAAATCAATCTTTTATTTCACATTCATCTACACTTTCTCCTACCAACAGTTAACCATCCGTTAAATATTACTAATGCTTAATTTGCTTTTATCAGGTGGTAGGAAGTTGTACAAACTCACAGACTTCATTATTAATCACTCTGTTCTTCACTTTTCATCACTGTAACAAAATAGCTGAGAAAACCACTTGAAGGGTGAAAGGATTTATTTTGACTCACAGCATCAAAGGTGTTAATGCGTGGGCTCCTGGCTGTATTGCTGAGCTTATAGTCAGGCTGAACAATACGTATGATGCAAGGAGAGAAGTGGAGTGAAACTGCTGATATTGTGGTGGTGGTGAAGCAGAGTGAACACAGGAGGAGGCAGGTGTCAGATCTACCCTTCTAAGGCTCCCGTGGTAGACTTCCTCCAACGGGGCTCAAACCCCTAATTGTTAATTCAGCTATGAACTCATGAGTGAATAAACCATTGATAAAGGTAGAGTAACCTCATGATCACATCACTTCTCAGAACCAAGCCCTCAGCACACAGCCCTGTTTGAAAGACACTTCCTGCCAAACAACAATAGTCCCCATATCCACAAGCTCATTCATTTGTAATTACTTATCAATTTCTAATATCTGTACCAGGTAAATTATTGGAAGATTATAACAAATCTGCACCAAGATTTACAAGCTAATGAGTAATTAGAGGCACCATGTTAGATAGCATAATAAGGGAGGAAATATTACTAAGGCAGATGTTCAAATTCAAAACTAAACAGGCAGAATGATACAGCCTCATGAAAAACAGGGGATAGAATGCCAGTGAAGAAAATAATGCAAAGGTCAGAAGTTATATGGGATTGTACAAGAAAATGTTTTAAAATCTAGGAATGAAAAAATGGCTGCCAGCATTGGACTTTAATCCTAGGCCCTTGCGGGGATAAGGCAGAAAAATTTAATGTTCAGGGCCTGACTGAGCTACAAAGTGAGATCAAAGCTAACTTAAGCAATTTAGTGAGAGCTTATCTCAAAAGCAGTGTTTAAATAGCTCAATGGGAGTATGCTTGCCTAGCACATGTGACAATCTGTGTTCAGTCCCCAGCACCCACCATAACCACAACCTCAAAACTCAAGAAAATCTAGGTGAACATAGATAACACAAAAAACTTTTCACAATAAAAGGTCAATATTTATAACACAAAAAACTTTTCACAATAAAAGGTCAATATTTACTTTTCATGCTGGAATACATACTCAAATCTTAACTTAAAAACATTGAGCCCAAATATGCTCATGTTCAATCTTTGCTGTGTTTTTGTGATTATTGATTATGTTATTAATGGATTAACCATTCTTGATTTGAAAGACACAATTCTATCACATGTCCCTAACTTCTGTTTCAAATATATGTATTTGCTCAAGAAAAGACTTATTTGTTTAAGTTTAAATGAGCAACTACTTTCACTAAGTAACTTTAATAGATGAGCAGGATGAATAGGCATGTATACAAATTAGGATACAAACAAATGATGCTACAAATTTATACCAACTGTCTTTTCAAGATTTATTTTTATTATTGTGTGTGTGTGTGTGTGTGTGTGTGTGTGTGTGTGTGTGTGTGTGTGTGTCTGTATGTGTGTGGTATGATGTCTGTGTGGACACCCATCCAGTGAGACTAAAGGACTGTGTTAGAACCCCTAAAGCTAGCGCTATAGACTGTTGTGGCATGGGTGATGGGAACTTGAGTCCTCTGGAAAAATAGCAAGCATTCCTACCTGCTGAGCCCTCTCACAAGCCCCGTATACCAACCATCTTTAATCTCAAACAATGACACTAACAAAAAGTACTAAAATTTGTCAGTAGCCAAATTGCTTTTTTGTTTTATAGTCAATTCCTTATTTGCTATAACTCAAACTAAAGTTCCTTAAGGTTTGTAAACAAACACTGCATATCATTATTTAACAATTTTTTTAAAGGTCTAATTGCTTCATGGGGGGAAAAATCAATTTTTCACTCTGCTCAAGTTAAATTAACTGTGCTTGACTGGTTATATTTTCAGAAAAGCAAAACCAAGTTGAAATTGTTGCTGTGGTGACAAGAAGGCCTTCTAATTTGTTTTGTCAGAGCTTTCAGCATTGTGCTACAAGTAAGAAGTGTGGTAATTATCCTACAGTTTGCCAGCAATTATTGCCAATTTCCTGCACAATTCTGATTCAGTAGCAGGTGCTGCAAAAATACCAATTTAGAAATAAATTTTAAAAATAGGAAAAGCCAAACAGTTCAAGGATTTCCATTAACCACAAATACATTCTTACTATTTTTTCAACTTACACTGTTTAGATTTATATTATTCACAAATATGATAATACACTATTTCATAAAAATTTACGTAAAGCATCCACCTATGACTCCTGAAAGACATTTTTTTTTTATTATTTTTCTTTAATTTTTGAGATTTTTTATTACATCATTTCTTCTTTTTCTATCTTCCCTCCAAGTCCTGTCATATAACCCTCCTTGTTCATTTTTTACATAAATAGCCTTTTTGCATTAATTTCTGTTACATGCATATATGTATCTGTGCATAGATATATTTTCCTAATTGTAATCTATTCAATCTACATAATGTTACTTGTAAGTATGTTTTAAGGGCTGACCATTGGTATTGGATAACCACTTGGTGTGCTCTTCCCTAGACTTTCTCCTGCTCTCAGCACTCCTTAGCTGCCTGTAGTTCTTTGTGGAGGCCTCTGGGGCTGTCTACCATCTACTTTGGCATGCCTATATTTCAAAGAGAAGATAATAAGAAACAATCACAACTGTGTTTTTTAAATAACATTCTTTATTTTACTTTTAGTTGTCAAGCAATAATTGTATTATGTTATCTTACAATATATCTATGCATTCATGAGTGATTAAACTAGCTTGAGTAATGTATTATTCAGCTCAACTATTTTACATTGCTTTCTAATGAAACTAAGTAAAATTCAACCTTTTTCTATTATGATATTGAGGTTGTTTATTGCTCACATAACTCATGTTAATTTTAAATTTTGATTAGTGTGTATTCACTGTGCAAAGTAATGCTTCATAACATTTTTAGTCAATGTACTTTGAGCATACTCATCTCCCACAGTCTCTCCTGTGCCAACTCCACCAATTCATTTTCTTCACAAAAATCCCTTTTTATGAGTCTGCCTTACTTTGATCAATGTGAATTTTCTATTTCCATTAATTTTCCTGAATATGGCATATCATTCTTTTTTATGGCTGAATAAAGCCAATGTATTTTAATCAGTTCTTCCATCATTGTTCATTTATATCTTTATCAACAACATCCTTCAAAATTATAGATCTGATAAAATATTTTGGAAATCAAGATTTTTCTTATGCTTTTATTTTACTAATAAATAAAAATCCAAGCTATCTATTGATTTTAATTAAATCTTATAAAAATAGTTATCAAGGTTGGGACTAGGATATGGAATTAAAACTTATAGATTCATCTTCCAACGGTGTTTAATTAAAAAATAATTACTGTTTTACATAAATTTTGATAATGTAAAAATAAATGCTATAATAAACATAGGCAAGGGACTTTGAAACTATGTCTTAGGGGTATGTTCAATTCAGGGCTGGGGACACACTTGGTAAATTCCTCCTTGAAAGGTCAACATTTAGATACAATTTGAAAGATTCTTTGTAATCAGTCAATTGATGACAGAGTACTATTTCTGAGATAACATACTGGAAAGACAAAGGCAAAGGGAGACTATGAGTGCACACCCCATTTCAGTAAATGCATGTGGTCTGGACACAAGGAAGGCAGAGTTCACCTGGTGATTTTCCTACCAAGAGATCATGGAGGCCTCATGAGCAGATTCAAAGCAGCAGAATTCAGGGCTTGAACTTGACCTCTTACCGGACACTAGTATTCACATGAAATCTTATTCCTGATATCTGAAATCTATTTCTTTTTTTAAATTATTTATTTTTATTTTACAAGCATTGGTGTTTTGCTTGCATGTATGTCTGTGTGAGGATTCTGGATCCCCTAGAATTTGAGTTACAGACAGTTGTGAGCTGCCATATGGGTGCTGGGAATTGAACCAGGGTCTTTTGGGAGAGCAGCTAGTGCTCTTAACCACTGAGCCATCTCTCCAGCCCCCCGAAATCTATTTCTTAAAGGGAGCTATAACAAGTTAGATTATACTATAAATATATGATGTGTTACTGTATCTTATAAAGGAAGGGGAAATGTGACATTAATGAGAGAAAGGGTTAAGAGCTATGTTGGTCCCTGTGTCTAACTAGCCTGACTCTCTGAACCATGGCTTCTGATGTAGAAAAGAAGCATGAGGCCTGATGTGTGCTGCTATTCTCCACTGGCTCCTTAGGGTAGAGGCTACATTATTAGCTATTTGTCTCAGCATGACAGTGTGCTCAAAGAATACCAGAAAAACTTCAAAAGGCATCTTTATTTGAACTTTGAGCAAGGGACATCAGAAAGAGCAGTGACATCACATTTCAAATAAAAAGGGATTAAGTATATTCAAGCAAAAATACAAAAGCATAATGGAGTATAACTTCTTAATGCATAAAATGATCATCTGATTGCAATGCTATTGAAGAGCTTCCCTAAAGAATGTTCCTCTAACACAAATGACAGGAAAAGGAACAGTATCTCCAGCTTTATTTACCAGGCCAACAGAAAGTGTCAGCTTTAAGTACCTTCCCAATTGGTACAATTACAGCACCCAATGTGTCCTATTCAGCCTCCTTTGCCAAAGAAACTTCAGCATTGTGGTTCTCTAACAAATAAAGCTTGCCTGAAAATCAGAAGTAGGAGCTAGGCACTAGTTACCCATAGAGGTCTGAATATCTGTACAGACAGACAGGAAGTGATAGAGCTGGGCAGAGAGAGGAAGTAATAAGGTAGAGTGGAGAGAGGAACTTGCTCTCTTTCAGTGGAGGATTTTGTAGGGGTAAGAACTAATGGCTATATATATAGAAATGATGGATAAACATTATTATAAAGTAGATTATTGAATCTACTCTGAAAAAAAGAGAGGATATGATAAGATAAAAAAGGTAGATTATTAAATCCATGTTTAAAAGACAACTACTGATTTTAAATATTTTACATTGGATTGGATTTTTGTATATTGTATATACATTGTATATATTGATACAAATTTGAGATTGATTTTATTAGGAAATACTGTTTGTATATTTATAATCTTGTTCAAGTTATTGTACCTATACAGTTTATTTAACAATGTAATCCAAATTGCTAGTCCTTGAAAGTTATTATTACCAACTAATTAGGATATAAAGAAATGAAAGTTAGTAACTACTCATTACAATCAAACTTGTAGTCACATTAGGTTATGCTTTCAAAGTTAAACAGAAATATATTTTAGATAGACAGGTCATCTTCAAACACTTCAGAGACCTACAGAATATGGCATTTGAGATGCTTTAATAACAGATTTTTTTTCTTTTTTTTATGATAATGAGACATGTCTGCACCTGTCAGCATCAATCTACTTCAAAGATGATGAAGGGCATTGAAGAAACTTCAAATGGAATTCACTTTCTTTGTGGCAAAAGTTAGCCACCATGCAAAAAAATGCTCTTGCCTGGACTGCTGACAGTATGCTGTCCAAAATGGACAAACAGGATGCAAAAGAAAGGACTGCTAATCCTTGCCAACACAAGGTAGGAAGGCCCTTCAGAAAGTCCTGCTTTACAGATAAGTCTTTCAGATATGCTAGGCCTATAGGCCAACAATGGATGTCCCAACACTACAGAGAAATCTTGGGCGACTCTCCAGGCAGCCAGCTGTTTCTGTCATTACATTTTTTTGGAATTCACTTGTTTGCAATTCCTGTTTACTCAGTTAATATTATTTCCTTCTCGGGTCTCTGAGAGAGTTGAAGAGTAGATAGTTATAGTTTTTCCTGTTGAGAAATTCAGAACAGAAATTCACTAAACAAGTACAAAGTGTATAAGTTTGAAAGACTTCAAAAGATAATTTTTGGGCAATAATGCAAACTAGGATAGAAGGTGAATTAGATACAATCCTTTGGAGTCACAAAGATAGGGTAGATAATGGAGTATTTTCTCTGAATTTGCTAAATGCAAATGGACAAGAGATTGTTGATGTATTTATTGCCTGTTTATATTGTATATAGTTATTGTACATATTGTACATAGTTTTTCTTATATTAGTTATAAACTTTTTTTAATTTTAGATGAAAAGGGGGAAATGTGGTGATATTTGATTTGTGCTCTAACAAATAAAGCTTGCCTGAAAATCACGAGGAGTTAGGCACTAGTTAACCATAGAGGTCTGGAGGTCTGCACAGACAGATAGGACGTGATAGAGCTGGATGGAGAGAGGAAGTGATAAGGCAGAGTGGGGAGAGGAGCTTGATCTCTATCAGCAGAGGATTTCATAAGGTTAAGAACTAGTAGTTTATTCTCTGCCTCTCTGATCTTTCAGCTTTACCCCAATATCTGGCTCTGGGGTTTTTATCAAGACCATTTAGAAATTAGTGTTAATAGCATGCATATGACTGAACTAAAAGGCAAAGCTAGGGGTTCCTGCCTCACTAAAATTGAAATATTGAGAATATAATGTACTAAACTAATTTTTTATTACAATCATAGGGACCAAAAAAGATTCCATTGATCATAGTCTTCCAATCTAACAGAATTGTTGGAAATATATTGTCTTCCTCAAACTCACAGATATTTACACATTTCAGCACACCTACAATCTAAAAGAGTGGTGCAAAATAAATTCTATTAGTAATTTCTCCAGAGAAGAAAAATCTATAAACATGTACATACATAATACATATATATTTGTATTATTTAAATACCTTCCAATATAATTGACTTTTAAGTAAAAATGATAACAATATACTTTTAAATTTATTGTAAATATTTAATAACTCTGTGTGTGTGTGTGTGTGTGTGTGTGAGTGTGTGTGTGTGTGTGTGTGTGTGTATGTGGAAACAGAGAGAGAGATTCAAAGAAATAAAAATGATTTATAATTGATATCACTTAAGAATAACCAGTGTAGGCTTGGATATGAAAAAGGCCCAACATTTTGAAGACATAATAAAGTAATGTTAAAATTTTAGTGAAAAATCATTAACTAAGTAATCAGTACATTTAAGAATCTCAAGAAAGTCTATAACCAATCAGAAGGAGGATTAAAAGGAAGAAGAATGTGGAAGACAAGAAGAGGAGGAGACCATCACCACTGACATCGTGACAACAATCACTACCATGACTCCTACCACTACCATGACAACCACTAGCCCTGTCACCATGACAACCACCACAATCACCACCACAGGCTGACACATAAAAATCGCATTTCTCAATATTAGTGTTAGAGAAAATGTCTGAAAATCAAACAAGAAAAGAAGGTTCATTATACTTAGTGAAATAAATGATGTAAAACTGAAGCATTGGGTCAACATTTAAAGACACTGAAATAACTAAAAATTACCATCTTAAAATTCCTTAATGTATGAATTTTTTTAATAAAGAACATATAAATTTAAGATATACCAGAGACTGATGTCTGCTAATGGGCATTTGGACAGAAGAGAAATAATTCAGAATTTGGACTTGCACAAAGGAATTAAGCACATCACAAATGTGACCACCATGGATAAATACCAAGTATTCACTTTAATATTAGTATTTACTATTTAAATGTTTTCTAATATAATTAATTTAAAGAAAGTAAACAAATAATATTCTGTTTGGTTTATAATATAGAATCTGAACATATAACAAAGGTAGCACAAATATTAAACAAAATGAAAATACAATATTTTAAAGATCTCATACTATATGTGAAATAGTATGGTATGTGTGGTGGTTGAGATGTCTTCTGTAGGCTAGTTTATATGAACAATTGGTTCTTGTTGGTGGTGCTGTTTGGGAAGGTACAGGAGGCATGGTAATCATGAGACAGGTGTGGGAGTCTGCCAGAGTACCGCTCTAACCTGTTCCCACCTTTTGAAGGGTTCTTGGGTGGAGGAGGGATGAATGAGGAGATTTAGGTAAAAAAATTAAAAGAGATAATAAGAGAGACAGAGATGCAAGATAGCTTTGAGAGGGCCCTGGGTCAATACCCAGCCTCTCAGAGCTTTGTTCAAAAGAGCATTTTATAATATGCCTCTTCAAAAGAGGCAAAAGACTCCCACCTTGCAAGATCAAAGCATAACACACAGTCAGGTGTAGACCCTTTCAAACACCTGGTAAACACACCCATGGCCAAATCATCCCATTATGCAGCCCCTCTGGGTAAAGCAAGTTCAGATTCTCTGACCCTGAGTAAGGTCTCACTAGGCAGCCTCTGAGGGCCATGACAGTTCTCCCTTCTTAATAATATAAAGGGTTCAACAGACCCAACAGACAGCCTATCTTAGCTCACTTTCTTCAACCAGACAGTCTTATATGTCTCTGACTACCAGCCTCTGCCCAGGGAAGGTACAGAGCCTAACTCCATGCAACTCTGAAGATGTTTTTCCATTAAGGAGCTTGCAAATATCTGGAATAATCATAGCAATACTGCTGCTCCTTATGGCTGTTATACCTCCTAGTAAAGGAGTAGAGGATGATAAAGACAGAATGGCATTTTTAAATAGGTCTAAGATGACTATAGCAGTCTTAGCTGTACCAAGCCATTTTTTAAATCAATAAACTCCTGATGCACCTGCATCAAATAAATCAGTAAACTCCTGAAGCAACCACATCAAATCTAAGAACTCCTTAGCAGCACCAGTAACATTAACAGGTTAACATCATAATTCTAGAATGACTATTACTATACATAATTACAACTCTCACAAACTTACATTCAAAAGCAAACTCTCAATAGAACCATTTACACTTTACAAACTTTAGCAAACATCCAAAAGCAATTTCTCAATAAAACTACTTACATTTCCTAAAAACAAAACATAGGGTACATTAACACAAGTTAATATTATCCATACAAAGGACAAGAAAATATTTTCTTCAAAAATTAAAGAGACTGAGGAATATTAATTCTCTCTTTTCTTTATAACCTTTTAAGATGCATCTTGAGCCTGGATAGATAAAACACATTTCTCTATTCCTACACCAAAAAGTTTGTGAGTAACCTCAATTAATAAAGCATGTATGCACAGGTGAAATCAAAATTGTCCCATTGCAATTGAATCACTCCTGTCCATCCTATTTCTTAAGTCTGAAAAGTTCAAAAAAGTCAGTTCTGATATCAGTCTTAATGTTCCACTCTAAACTTTCTAATACCAGTCTTAAAGTTCCAAATACAATGACACCCACAACCAAAAAACTTGTTGCAGTTCCCTTGAATGCAACAACCCAATTCAAACAAGCATCTCTGAAACTTTCACTCTCAGAGGCACTTTATGGCTATAGCCTCCCCCTAGGCAATTTGCCCCAGAACAAAAGCTGTGGTATTCAGGTGGACTGGGCTTTGGTTCCCAGTATTGTATTGCTGATCAGTGATTTTTCCCAGGCCTCCGTGCATGATGATTTTTGCTTGGTTCACCTTGGCTGTCCTCTGCCTCCTCTGGGACAGCTGGCTTGCCAAACTTAGGGTCCAGTGAGTACAAGGTCACCAGTGCTAAGCATGTTGGGTCCCAGAAGCCTCTGTGTGCTGCCCTGCTTACATGGCTAAATGTCAACCTCAGGGCATCCCTATGGCTCTGGGCATATGGTGCCACTGGGAGCTCAGCCTGTATCAATCTCAGCAGTTATTCTGCCTGTCTTCCCAGAGCCCCCAGTCTCAATTGTGGCCTGGCTCCACTGTTCAGCCTGAAGCACAGTGCTGCCTCAGCTCAGTTGCCTCAAAGGACTCAGATCCATTGCATGTAGTATTTCAAAAACTTTGCTATACTCTCATGCCCAGGGTACATCCCACCTGGGCATTCTGTCAGCTAGAAGTTTCCCCTGGGTCCACAGCACTACCTCCATGGCAGTTCTGCCCTGGGGGGATGCTACTCCACCTCTGCAGGGACCCCAGAGTTCCCAAAATGCACTCAAACTCAGAGGTCTCTGCTCCCTGGCCCTCCTGGTATACGCCCTGCTGGCATTCCTCTCTGGAAGCTCTGTTTCTCATGCAGCTGACATAGTGCCCTGTGTGCTTTCTCTCCAGCTGCCCTCTGACAGACCTACTTAGGTCACTGGGGTACAAAGTCTCTGCAGTACTCTCCAAGCTGCCACTGCTGCCTGCCATCCACCTCTCCCTCAACATCTCTGCTGGGCTCATAGCCTCAAGCCATGTCAGTCTAGGTCTCACAAACACTCTGGCTACTGCATTCTCCTCACTGCAGCTCTTTCACAGTAGAAAGTGCACAGACCTGTGTTGTTCACACTGGCTTTCTCAGTATCTACTGTCTGCCACATGATGGTGATGATGATGATGATGATGATGATGATGATGATGACATGTAGGTCACAGCTGATGATGCCTAGCTGGGACAGCTGCTGTTCTCACTGCTGCTGCTATGGCTGCTGCTGGCACTGTTGATGCTGTTCTCAGACAGCTGCATCTGCAGTGGTTGCTTGGTTTCAGATGCTGCTTTTTGTGTCCCAGGTCTGTGGTGATATTTTATTTGTGCTGAAATGTGGTGATATTTTATTTTTGCTTTAATAAACAAAGTTTGCCTGGAGATCAGAGGAAAGAGACCAGCCATTATAAGTAAACAAAGAAGTCTGGCAATGGCAGTAAATGCCCTTAATCCTATTACTTGGCAGGCAGGAGCTCTGTGTGTTCAAGACCACACTGGAAACAGAGCCAGGTGTGGTGCACATGCCTTGAATTCCAAAACTAGTTAACCATGGAGGTCTGTTCAGACAGACAGGAATTGACAGAGCTGGGTAGGAAAAGGAAGTGAATGGAGAGAGTAAATCAGATGACAAAACAGCAAGGCATATAGGCATGGGAAAACAGGAAGTCATGGCATTTGGAAGCTGCAGAGTGGTAAGGTAAGGTTGGCTGGTGGCTTTCCCTATTTCCCTGATCTATCTAAGGTTTTCACTCCTATATTTGACTCTGTGGGTTTTTTTGTTTTTTTTAAAGGTGAATTATTTTATATTTTAATTTTCCTGTGCAAACAGAAACATACATACATACACATATGCATATATATATATATATATATATATATATATATATATATATACAAGACACATTTTAAAATTTATTTTACAGGAATCTTCATTCCAATAGGCAAATTACCATCCTCTTTCAAAGTTTCATTGAATTAGGGCTAGTTGAAAGCATTTACTATGACCTTTTTTTTTTTTTTGGCTCTGTGTTTTTTATTTAATAAGACCATTTAGAAATTCATCTACACAGGTCCCATACTAGGGAAAACTTACTCTACTTTAAGTTAAACCTTCACTATATCCCTAGTCCTAAATCCTATATTCTCCAAACTTCACCAAAACTTTATTACAACTTTAAACCTAACTTAGTAAATACAGAGAGAGAGAGAGAGAGAGAGAGAGAGAGAGAGAAAGAAAGAGAGAGAGAGAGAGAGAGAGAGAGAGAGAGAGAGAGAGAGAGACAGAGAGAGAGACTTGCTGCAGCCTAACTTCAACTACTCTACTTCATATTTACAATTTTACTCCTGAAGAAAAGGGATAAAACCACACTCAACTCTGAGCATGCACACTTAACCCACAGTGTTCCTTCTTTTTATCCTCTGTACCTAAGTCCCTGTTTGGGCACCCTATGTAGGAGTCTGCTGAAGTCCAGTTCCAACCTGTTCCCACCTTTCAAACGGTTCTTGAGTGGAGGAAAGAAGAATGAGGAAATATTAGGTAAAAATATAGAAAGAGATAATAAGAGAGACAGAGACACAGGATAGCTTTGGGAGGGCCCTGCATCAATACCCAGTCTCCCAGAGCTTTATTCAAAAGGGCTTTTTATAATATGCCAAGGGAAGAGGCAAAAGACCTTTCCCCTTGCAAGACCAAAGAACACTGTACAGCCAAGTATAGACTCTTTCAAACACCTTTGAGTGAGGGAAGAAGGATTAAACAAACAAACAAACAAAATGGACATGAGACAGCTAAAAGAGAAAGGAAGAGACAGAATATATAACATGTAAGAGAAGAAAGAATAAACAAAAATCTGGGGTTGGGTAGTATCTATTGTAACATAGGAGACAATAGAACACAGAACCAATTTCTCTTTCCTTCTGTGAACAACCTTGGGATATGAAACAAGGAGCCCTGGGAAAGCCCCAATGAGGTCCACCTTTGACCTCTACCCTCTGATCTCCACTTGTATTTCCTCTCCTAGAATGTGTGCTGGATTTAGTTGTGTTGTATCTCATGAAGAGAGTGGAGCAGAAGTCAATTAATGACACTTCCAAGTTTGGGTTGTCTCTATTTCCCATCCTTAAGACCTACCTTTGGTAATCTTTCATGGTCTGTCTCTGTCTCTGTCTCTGTGTATGTGTGTATGTGTGTGAGTGTGTGTGTATGAGAGAGAGAGAACTATATGGAAATGTTGCACTATTTGGGGAGACAACATGACAATAGCAGCACAACTGAATTTGAAATAACATTTAGATTCCAGAATTTGATTACTTTACTCTATCTTTGGCTATAGCTGTACAGAGTACCTGAATATGTAAATTGTATCACATTGTATTAAATTCTTCTTTTTTATTACCCCTTTGTATTAGAGTATATATAACAGATGCTCAGTTAACAACTCTTTCTGTCTCTTTCTCTATTAATTACTCAGGGATAATCAAGCTGTCATACTTTGAACAATACTATACACAGGTCAATAGAATAAAAACCGAGGTTGCAAGTTTAGCAGTCCCTGAGATACTGCAGCCTGATGTATATATACATCATTGAATTTTTAGGTAACTGAATTCCTAGCTTGCTTTTGTTCTCTAAAATCAAATTAAAAGACAATAACCTGTCCATATGGGAAAAATGTAAAATGCAGTGACACTGCTCTAACAATAATACAAAGGAGCAGTAAAAGAACAGTGCAATGTAATATAATGTGCATCTCAATGTGTGAGTACAATTGCATAGCTATACTTGAAGACAGATGGAAATAATCACATACTTGTGTCTCCAGGGGCATCAGATCAGTTGTGTTGCTGTTGTTATTTTGTCTCTTCAGATACTGAGAGCATTTCTATCTGATTTTCCAAGATGACAAACAATCCTTGGTTCAATATGGGCAGGCACTGCCTTATTGACTCTCATGACACACACAGTAACTATATCCTTCAAGAAGAGTTACAGCATGAGCTTGAGTCTTTTAAATTTCCATTGTAGATAGGTCATTATCTGTTAATTTCATTTCAGACTTGCAAAGTAGGCATAAAAACCCAATTATTATGAAAATAGGGAATTAAGTCTAATAGAAGTGGGCTCACATCTAAAGAATTATTATAAAAAGAAGACATTAAGTCTAATAAGAATGAGCACTGGTCTAGATAGAAACAAAATCTAGACTCAAGCATTGAAACAACTTGGTGGGTAGCGAAAAATCAGCTCAATAATTCACTGCAGAAAATGGAAAAACCCAGCTGTCTACAGTCCAAGGAATTTCTGGTCAGGTATCCAGAGTTCCCCTAAACATTGTAACCTTTCACCTTGCAAGGTATTGGTTGCCTGTAACCTTTATCACCATAATCTTACTAATGTCATTCAGTAGCTTTATTACTTTTAATTAATCAAGCTATGCTTTCTTTTATAATAAATTTTAGTTCTATCTTTTATCTCTGTGTCTATCAATAAAAAATTTAGCAATCCATAGCCAAACTAGCAAGTATGTAATGAAATTAACCCTTGAGATGTTCTGGAAGATTCTAATGTGGTCCAAAAGTGGAACATTAATTTTAGATTTTCCATATATAATTATATAGCAATGTGCTTGGATTAGAGTCATTATAATTGCATTGGCATTACAAAGTGTCTAAATGGAACATTAATGCATATGTTACTCCTTTAATTTTTAATTTATCATTTTTATGGATTGGGAATGTCACTATCTAGACTTTGTTGAGCAATTAAACTATATCAATGTCTTTCAATTACTCTATACGTATTATTACATTAAAATGTAGTAAGCTGGGCATGATCATTCCCAGCACTTAGGAAGTAGAGACAAGAGGATTGGAAGTTCAAGGTCATTCTCAGGTAACATAAATTAAAAGCCATCCTACCCTACATTAGGCACTGTCTCAAAACAATAAACATACACAGAAAAATTAAAAGAAAAAAACTATTATCTTGACAGTGGCTATCACAGCAAAACTAAAGGGTGCAAAGAACTTTGCCTGTATCAGCACAGGAAGAGAACAGGAAGGAATGGGAAATGATGGAGAACAGTGAGGGATGATGGTGGTCTTCAATGCAAGGAAGGGTAATGATAACTTGGTGCTTTTCAGCTGGTCAATAGTGTTGTGTAGTGAAAACACCCCTGGGTCATTTGCAGAAAAGCCTCTTAGATTTTCAGAACTACATTGGGTGGACATAAAATTCCATAACCCAAATCTGTAAAACCTATATCCTGTGTTCCAAGATAGAAAAATCAAAGCCATCTCTCCTCCACGCTGCTGGCTTTCCAGGATAGTGCCCCATGTCGTGTTTTCTCATCTAAGCAGCTTTCTTCTGCCACAGCTATTCTAAAGATAAGTTACAAGCCCACCTTACTGCCTGTGCCAAACAATCATTGTCATAATTCTGTGTGGTATTCCTGGAGCTCCCGTGAGCTTCCCTTACAGCTGAGGTTAGAAGAAGAGTTAACCATCCATTTGCACCTGCTTGGCTGAGCCCTGTCTCAGCCCTCCAGAGCAGCCAGGACCACTCAGGCCCAACATTTACCCCTTCCATTCCTAGTTTTGCTTTTTCACCAATGCATTTTAAGAAGCCCAATAAAATGCTTAACTATATTGATTAATAATCACATTGTTTTCAAAGTTCTTGTTAAACTATTATTCAAAAGGACTATTATTTAGTGTCTCTGTTAACCAAAGCTTGTAAATATCTAAGTACCATACATGTTATCAAGTTTTTGTCTTTGTAGTAACTCTGTAAAGTAGAGATTATAATTTGTTTTGCTGAAAACTAAGCCAAAATTGTAAAACGTTCTCGAGATAATGAAGCTAGTAAGATAAGAGTACATCTTTAGACTGAATTTTGTCTTTCTCTATGCTTCTCTTTCTCTTATCTTTTCACCGACGTGTGATGCTAGGCAATATACTTGAAGATAACAAAACTCAATTTCTTCTCAAATGTCTGTTAGCCAGGCATTTCCTAAACTAGCTGAGTAACATCTGAAAATTGCACCCAGATGACACTCTACTTCCTAACAGGAAAGGGCATCTCCCTGTAACTGTGCATGTCTTCTGCCAAAAAGTTTCACTTCTCCAAAATATAATCAAATGATACATCTGCCACTACATACAAGGATGCATTCTTGTTTGGTTTTGTGTTAATTCATCTCTGCTGGAAACTTGATTTCCTTTATTTCGCAATGGTGTGAATAAAGAACTATGTCCTCCCACCCTGAAAACTCGTTCCATCCTTAATGAAAACCAATTCCACCCCCTAGTAACCATCAATTGCCAATAACTGCTATAGCCATGCACATACCGACTTATCCATTCTCTTCCTGATGCTTCACGAATCTCATTTCAAATATACTATTCATACTCAGATTTTTCTCCGGTGTCTGCATGTGGGGAACCTCCCAATATAGTCCCAATGATCCCATGGATTCTTCACATACCACATTCCATAACAGACTCAAGGAAATAGTTGGGGTTAGGTAACTGAGAATCATGGAAAGAAGCAGGGATTAATAGCTGTGGAGGACCCCATCATACCCCAGAACAGAGAAAAAACCTTCATCTCTATCTTTCTGATTATCTGTTTCCACAAGCAGGGAGCTTCTGAATGTTTCCTGGGTGCTTCTAGCATCATCAGGCCCGATTCATGTCTCAGTGCCATTATGGTGCTCAATAAGAGGTAAAGGCAAATTGTTCTTGAAGATTTTACCTGGACAGTCTAAGTTTTAACAGTAATGAAGTCCCTGTGGAGAATGTCTCAGTGACTGTCTTGGAGAGCTGCCACAACCCTTGGATTTTATAATGCTCACCTGAAATTGCACCTGATCAGTTTATTCAATTTATAGACTTCAGCACTAAACATGTTATTTTGTTCATATTTATGGCAGAGAGGTTTCCTGTCTGCTTTATATTCAGCCATTTCATTGGCATCCATCTTTCCTGAACATTATTATTGATTTGTAAGTAAGCAATTCTGCCTTTCACCATAGCTTATAGATCAGCTAGAGAAATAAACTCAGAAGTAACATTCAGGGACCATTCACTTTCATTTTCCATTGAGGTTTTGAAACTCTACCATTACCCAAATAATTTCATCTCATGAGTAGCTTGTATGGTTTACAAAGCACTCTTTTTTGAGGTAACAATTTGACAAGCAAGCCATGTTAAAATAGAGTAGTAAAAAAAAAGAAATAATAGGATTGATTTAGAAGAAAATTTTAGAATTAAAGGGTCAGTGGGGTGGAAGTGTGGAACCAGTAAATAACCTGGGACAAGAAATAGTTTTATCATGGTTGAGTTGATTCCATCAGAGTAGCAAGTTGCAGCACCTAATTGGAGGAAATTGCTTAGCCTTTTGTTCAAATGTTATTTGTTAAACTAATTAATGAGTGACAAGAAAATATATGTTATATTTTCTTCCTATTTTACAAGGTATGCCTGTTGAACTAGAAGTTTTGGGTAGAAACTCACTGTCTTAACTGTGTGTTATTTCTGAACTGTCCACTATGAAAAGCAAGTGATCCTATTAAATTCAGTAAAAGACTTTCAGTGGGAAAAGCAGCCATAAGTGCAGCAATCGGCAGCTCAATGACTGCCTTTAACAAGGTCTAGCACATTTGAGCACTAAACGGAAGAACTCCAATAAAATTAAACTCACTGGGGCCTCTCAGCAATTGTCCCAAATGATTTTCATTGCCCTGTTGTTGATTTTGTGCCCCACTCCATCTTCACTTGGCTTTTAACCTTCTTGATCTATTTACTACTATCTGGAAATGGATTCACCTGGATTGTTCAATACTCACAAATGCATGAGATACATGCTAAAACTGAAGAGAATGGGATTTGTCGTTAGAGAGATACTGTTAGCTAACAAAGAAAAGAAAATAGTTTGTTTCAGAACATGTTTACATGAGCTTTAAAACTCAAGTTTGTGGATTTCCTTGAAATAGCAATATTTGAACAGGTTTACTCAGCCAACAATAGCCTAACAGCAACAAAAAAGCTGTATCACTAGAAACATTATAATTTTGGATTATCGCTGCTGTGTTTCCATTTCTTCTCTGTTGTTTAATACAGGTTACTACAATTTTTTTTTTGTTTCTCCATGACCTCAACATCAAAGCCCATCTCACAGTCTCTCCTGAGGCTGTAGGGCTATGAGTAGAACACATTTTACAGTAAACCACTGCTGTGGGATGGTCTGTATGGCAAATGTGTTGCTCTGATTGGTCAATAAATAAAACACTGATTGGCCAGTGGCTAGGCAGGAAGTATAGGTGGAACTAACAGAGAGGAGAAAAGAAAGAACAGGAAGGCAGGAGTCACTGCCAGCCGCCACCAGGACAAGCAGCATGTGAAGATGCCGGTAAGCCACGAGCCAAGTGGCAAGGTATAGATTTATGGAAATGGATTAATTTAAGCTATAAGAACAGTTAGCAAGAAGGCTGCCACGGCCATACAGTTTGTAAGCAATATAAGTCTCTGTGTTTACTTGGTCGGGTCTGAGTGGCTGTGGGACTGGCAGATGACAAAGATTTGTCCTGACTGTGGGCCAGGCAGGAAAACTCTAGCTACAAACCACCTAAATAAATGACAGAAAGAAATGTCAACAAGTGCACAGGGCTAAGTATGTGATATATATTTAATACACAATTTGAATTTAATTGAATTAATTTATTTTATTTCTTAAAATGTATTTTTAATAAGTTCTTTAATATTTAATAATCTATAGATTTCAGTTCCAATGAAACCATTTATATATACTTATTCCTCCTGAGGAAAAATTATTTGACAGTCTCATAGTTACATAGAGCCAATTTGCATATTTGCCATTTGATCTCTCTCTCTCTCTCTCTCTCTCTCTCTCTCTCTCTTTTTCTCTCTCTATTTTTTTAAGTAATGCTATTTGGAAATAAATCATTTCTTGTTTAGTCACCAGAAAGAGATAGTTCGAGATCATGATTCAAATATGAAAAATAGGGGAGTCATTTAAGTGTTTTATTCCAGTTTCCCATTATGCATTATTAATGAATTGTGCTGCACTAAAAATAATTGTGGTACAAACATAAAGCAGTTCTGCATGTAAAGCCATTTCTCACCACTCATCGTGATCATCAGTAACTTGGCTGAAACGAGAGATAGTGCTGCCTTTGTGCTTTCTATTTTCAGTCATGAATTTTTGATAGTTCCCCTCTGCTGAAGACTAAGTAATTATTCTTAAGCAGAAAGTAAAATACCTTTCTTTGACATTCATACTGATTACTACATCTGATAGTCATCAAATATGGTATATAATTCCCATCTGCTATGATTTTAAATGAATACCGTTACATAGAAGACGTGAATGTAAAGAAAATATGCACTCAGTTAGGGTAAAATGGTGGTTTGGTAATGTTCATGCTGTTTTCTATGACCCTAATGATTGACATCATTTGTATAAGCTACACAGCTTAGAAGAATATAGAAGAAGGATCAGGACAAAAGGGAACAATTTGATGTCTTTTAATGAGCCTGTAACTCATTACCACCACAGTCTAGTGCTATCAAGACAGACCTTGTGAACATCCCGAGAGCATGCAAAGGCAGCACATGCCCTTTACTTCATATAGGAAGAAAACTAAAGCCATTAACCAATGAACAAATAAATGTATCCCATTCACATATACTTATCCAAAATGGCAAAAGAATTCTTTTCACTCAAACCAACCAAATTATAACTAATGAATTCTAAGATATTCCTGTCATCTGTCTATACATGTTTTCCCAGAGTTAGATGACCCAGTCATTTTAGATGTCCAAAACTGATATTGACTTTTCTAATTTCTTGTCTATTTCCCTTTCCATATTGTCAGTGTTGAGAACAATATTTGCATCTTGCTTACTTAGGTCTCAAAATCACTAAAATTATAGGTTTTTATAATTGTAGGGTGAAGTATGAGCTTTCACAATGCTCTGTATATTCTTCAAAGGAAATGAATCATAAAATTTTCTTTCTATAAAGACCCATTAACTTGTGAAGTCATGTCAGAAGCTTAAGTATGTTGTCCAACAATGAGGTTTTTGTATTGAACATATTAATGCAGTAATTGCGGTCGCATGAAAATAAACATCAGAAGGCTTGCAGGAGAGCTCAAATGTTTAACAATTTTATCCTCTTAAGTAAATTTCAATTAATAAGCTGTCCTCCATGTTTCTTTTGGAAAATAAGAACATTTTGTGAAAACTTTTTTTATCTTGAAAGAAATAAAAATGTTTCTCATATTTAGTGTTGAAAAGAAATGTATTTTATTTGTATTATATATTTTATTACTTGTGTGCACTTGATTTTGTGGTGTGTGTGTGTGTGTGTGTGTGTGTGTGTGTGTGTGTATGCTTATAGGGGGTCAAAGTTGGATATTGGGTGCCTTATTCTATTACTCTGCATCTTGTTTTTTTGAGACCAGCTCCTCACTACAATCACCCACCCATTTGCTAGGCCAGCTGACCAGTGAGCTACAGGATCAGTCCTGTCTCTATCAACTCCTCCAGCATTATTGTTGCATATGTGAGCAGCCATGCCCAGCTCATGGGGGATGCTGGTTATCTGAATTCAGGCCTCCATCCCTGCATATCAAGCACTTTGCCCAGGGAGCCATCTCCCCAGTCTTTTTTTTGTTTTGTTTTGTTTTAAAGATTTATTTATTATGTATACAGTGTTATGCCTACATGTATGCTTGCAGGCCAGAAGAGGGCACCAGATCTCATTATAAGATGGTTGTAAGCCACCATGTGGTTGCTGGGAATTGAACTCAGGACCCCTGGAAGAGCAGTCAGTGCTCTTAACCTCTGAGCCATCTCTCCAGCCCTCCCCAGTCTTTATTAAAACAGTCTTTGAAGCCAGGTACTGATACACACCTGCAATCCTAGCTGCTTAGGAAGCAGATACAAAGAAGATTTCTTGAGCTCAGGAGTTTAAAGCCAGTCTTGGCAATATACCAACACACTATCTCTTATATGTTAGTTGGCAGATAAAGAATATGATTTTTCAAGGAACTAAAAACATATTCACCTATCTCTTCATTTTTCTATGGCTTGAATTTCACATGAATCAGATAACCTCACTGAATTCATAAATAATTCTTGGTACAGCTAAATACAATTGCTGTACACAATTTGTAGTTTCCCTTATTAATGCTGAGTTCCTCTTTGACATAGAAATACAGATGTGATGGTTAATTTTACTTTCAGTCTGACTTCAACCTCTCAATTTTTTCTCCAGTGAAAATTACTATTTTTTTTGCTTTATAATTTTTTCTTACAAGTGTTTTTCTTAACTCTTTTGTCTTAAAGGACTCTCAAGTCCTTTAAGCTTCTCTAGGATGTGATTAGAAGTGGTAGAGTCATCTCATGGCTGTTAAAGTCAGTTTATTCACAGAACAATGACATCACAAGACACTCATCCAAGTGGAAACTATGAACAGAATGTAAAACAACAAACTGTTCACCAAGGGTGCACTTTTTTCTTTGCATTCTAAGCCAAGGTGCTATGATTCAGGAAGGATGCAGACAGACAGACTGTTCATGGCACAATGTCCCTGTGATTCTATCCATTTATCTTGCTTGTTTCATACTAAGCCATGGTCTTCCAATTCCTGCCATGGTAATAGTGGTCTCCTGTCCTCTAGTATCTCCTCTGTAAATGCTAAGCAAACCTTCTCTATGAGTTACTACTGTTCTACATCAGTAAAGACTACCAGAACTGTAAAGCATCTTCTCTCATAGATCTCCAGATGTTGATCTTTTGCCATGTCTCAATCGACAAAGCTAGGTTCTGTTAGTGCTGAGTTATTGGCCATAATCCAATAATCTTTATGTAGACTTATTATCTAGTTTGAGACACTTGTTCCTGATTTTGTTTTTGAGTGTGGGCAATATTGCATCTATATTTTAGGGGAAGGGATTTTTTTCTTTTCATTTGCTTCTTTGTTTTCCCAGTAGAGCTGGTCCTACTACCAGCAAGCTGTATTTCCAGGACCTGTTTCTGTTGTGTTCCCCGGAATGTGTATATTGACCTCCCCTGGGGTGTATATAATGCCCTTAGATGTCATCATGCTCTGTTTTGATTCAGCTGTGGAATATTGCCAGACTATTGCTCTTCAACTTATCCAAGCCACCAGCAGGTAGATTGGTGAACTTTTTTGTTCAAGGGTAGTTTTGACTTTTTCCCCAAATGCCTCATTTCCTTAAAAATTATCTGTTTAATTCTAGTGCTCAAGAGATGTTGAATCCAAGTGGAATGCCTATGGCAGTTAACCAAAGTCTTATGTCCATAGGAGAACCTAGCCATCATAAGCTCTGCGACCTGAGCATGGGCTGACTCAGCAAGTGGGTAGTGTTTCAAAATTATCTTCACTTTACAAGAAACAAGATGATGCAGATATGATCACTAGATCTGAGCTCCAGTTTCATCCTGTGATGATTGTGTGATCCTGACAAATAACATTTGATCTGCCTGAGCCTTAATGTTCCTAATAAAGTGAGAAAAAATGTGGTAATTACCTCATAAGACTGAGATGTAAAATGCCAACTTCTCTGTAGAATTCCACTCACAGAAAAGACAGAGAGAATGTGCCATTGTGGTCACCAAGAAGCACAGAGTATCTTTGGCCATCAGCTCTCTACAGGGTGCCACAGAGACACCATACAGCTATCCAGTTCATGAATTCTGGTAGGACTGATGATATGGGACAAAATACAAACAGTAAACTGCTCATCACATGTTGTTGGAGTTTTTACTCTTTAGAGGGGCCTGCTGCCCAGCTACAAAAAAAAAAAAAAAAAAAAAAAAAATCACACACGGACTCTTATTCTTACTTATGAATGCCTGGCCTTATCTTGATTTGTTGCTACCCAGTTTTCGTAACTTTAAATTAGCCTGTCTACCTTTTGCCTCTGGGCTGTTCCAGTTCTCTTACTTCTGTTAAATCTTACTCTTAGTCCATGGCTTGCTCAGTAGCTGGGTGGCTTGCCTCTGATGTCCTCCCCTTCTCTGGCTCCTCAATCTCTCCTCTCAGATTTCTCCTTTTATATATTCTCTCTGCCTGCCAGCCCCACCTATCCTTTTTCCTGCCTTGCTATTGGCTGTTCAGATCTTTATTAGACCATCAGGTGTTTTAGACAGGCCAGTAACACAGAGTTAACCAAATGCAACATAAACAAAAATAACACACCTTAAAATAATATTCTACTATAACCAAATCACATTTCCCTAAAGTACAAAAGTGATACCTAAAAGTTCTCCTGAAACAAAGGAAGAGCAAGCATCCCCAGATGCAAATTAAATCTCTGCGGGAAATGATTAAATCATGGTCAACAATTTGACCTACACCTAACCCAAACTTGTCAGTTATAAGCCTGAGGCAAAAGGCTGAACTCCCCTCAAGTGTGACCTCACTGGTTTCAGCAGATGTCTCTTTCACAGAGAATCACTTTTCTGACATACTAAGCCTTTGGAGAAGATAGTCACTTGTATTAACTCCTACTGATTTCTCAACCAGAGGCCTTTGAGGAAAGATATGTGTTTGAGCCACACATTTTTATTAGAATTTCACTTTAATGATGTGCTTCCAAACTCCTTGCCTTTCTTCATGTAACTGCCTTAGAAAGATTATACTTCTACATATTTCTGGAAGTACAGCTCTTGTCATCCTTCATGGTCTTCAACCAAGGTCTTCACCTTCATGAAGTCCCTCTGAGTCCCTGCAGCACTCCAGTTGATGTATGTTATCTCTCCTTCACCCTCCCATAGCACTTGATATACTCATGCATCACAATAAGTAACACTTTGACTTTATGGATGGACAACTGATTCACAAATGTGCCTTAACTCCCTAATCATATATTATTGGATGACAAATTTTCCTTCTCAAGCTATATTAAATTTTAAGACTCCAAATTTTAATAATATACTTTGAATATTAAGAGGCTGAATAAATACTTTTCATTTTCAAGATTTATGAGTATCTATCTTCAGGCTTCAATTTTCCATTTCAAATAGATAATTCAAATTAAAAAAAATGAGGTAGGGTCTCATGTATCTCTGGGTAGCATTGAACTTGATACAAAGCTAAGGATGATCTTGAACTCCTGACCTTCCATCCAAGCGCTAAGAATACAGATACATGTCACTTTACAGGAAAAAGTCTGTAATTTTTTTCCCAATTGTAGAACTTCTGTCATGGTAGCAAACAAAGAAGTCTTTCCTTGGTGAATAAATGGGTGGCTCATACACGTCACCTACAAGAATGCATCAGTGAAGGACGCCTTATGCAGGTGAAGAGAGTAGAGTCAGAAGCATCCCTGTGAGCTCTTCTGACAGACCTCAGACATGAGAGGAACAGCTGGAGGCATGGACGTATGGAAGTCATGCAATAGCACCACTTGATGACACCCGATCAAATGCCCTTTCCAGCAACATTTTATCTTTCTCCCATGTTCATCAGGCATTTACTTTCTTAATAAACTTTAATTTGAATGCATATTAACTACTGAAATTTTAAATGAAAGTAATTATTTGAAATCATATTAAATGGTACATACTTTAAAATGCACCATAAAAGTTTATAAGCCAGTGACTCTCTCAAATTACACGTGTGAGATTCTCACACATCAGACATAATCACTGACACTTAGCATGCATGAGATCCTTCAATAATTACAAATAACATATGGTACAGCAAACATGACATATATGCATAATAAAATGGTAATATGCTAACATTTCTAAAATGTGTTCATTTCATTTACTGAATTGTATGTGTAACTGAGAATTAAAAAGAAATATTTTCCCAGCATCATCCCTGACTGTTACGTGATAACTTGCTGATAACTTCCTCACTGGTCCACATTTCGTGAATGCCTACAATCTCTATCAACTCATAGCAGACAAAAATGTTCTAAGATACACGTTCGGCCATAGTTAAAATTCAAAGTATTAGCATGGGGGGGACACTGGACATAAGAAATGGAACTTCAGGTCATCCTGAGTAGTTCTCTTATTGATCTATATATTAGAGTCACCTGTGGATTATCCAACCATTCTGGTGCTTGTACACCCCTCCCATGGGTCCTGATTTAGTTGGCCTGTGTTGGGCTACAAACAAGGACATCCTCTACAGTTCCCCAGGAGATACAAATGTGTATTCAGTGATAAAGACCAGTGTGCTAAATTCTGGGCCATCTTTCTAAGCAGGCAATAGTAGTGACTGGCGGATTGTGCAAAGCACAGCACTGGTTATCTTCCACATATAGTCTCTGTTTGGTTATTTAAGAAGACAATTTTAAGTCCACAATACTTGATCAATTCTCAAGATGTTAACACATTTTCACTAAAGAAAAAATCTCATGTAGAAATTGTCAAATTTAATGAGGTTATTTAATAAATGTTTATCAAACACCTGTGCATCCATGTTCCTCAGACACCACAGTATATTATTATATACAGACCATTTTTCTCTCATTCATTCATTTATCAGCATTTCAGGTGCATTCACTACACATAAGGCTATAATCCCAGGTATAAAAGAGATAAAAATGAAAACAGTGTTTTTGTCAGAGATATTCACCGCTGATCAGAAAGAAAAACCAGCATGCAGCTGACTCAAGACAGCAGGGAAATCTTCAGAAGCAAAGATAAAGAAATGGGCATCTGCCCTTGAGGACAAGTGGAGGTCAGTAATAGAAGCTTTAAAGTAGAAGGACCACTCACCCTGGCCAGAAAAGATGGCCAGGAACCGACCAATCAGAGAGGAGAGAATGTCTGACAACAGGGAAAAGGCAAGGACAAAGGACACTAATGAGACCAGGCACACAAAAAGATGTTTGAAGGCATGATGGGCAAATTGAGGACATGGGATGCCAAATATGTAGGAGAGACAGAACATGATAAAAAAAAAATAGGGACATATAAAAGGGAAGTTGAATACTCGTAAAAAAAAAAATGTATTTCCACAAATGGAAGGGATTCTGATGTTTTGCAATACAGAAGAGAGGTTAAATAATTACCAGACATGGTGTCTTATGCCTATAATCCTAGCACCTGGGAGGTTGATGAAGGAAGATTTCCAGGCATGAAGGCCAGCTTGGGCTACATAGTGAGTTCTAGGCCAGACTGGGCTATAAAATAAGATATTCTAAAATTTTATTTAATGTAAGCTAGTGTGTATTTTTATGGAGAAGCAGCAGAGAGGAGTCCAAAGGCTCCAAGAATAAATAATAGAAAAAAGTGCTAACTACCTTAATTTGGTCAGTACATATTGAAGTTGTACTTTGAGCACATTTAATATGGATGATTAATACTTGATAATGAAAATTTGAATGATACTATACTTTAAAAATGAATAGTTGAGGAGGAGAAAGCTATGCTCGGCCTGATCTAAACATTAATGTCTACATACATCAAACTATCAAATGGTACACTGTAAATGGACTTACATATATTAATAAGTCAGTTCAAGCAATTTAAATTTAAAGAAAGAACAATAATACACATTATTTAAATGTGTTCCAAATTTTGATGACACAATAAATTTTGGTGCTTAGAAAGAGATTATGATTTCCTAGAAGTGTGCTTAAAATCTGGAAATTTAGTTTAAAATTTGAGAGTACAGTTCTCCTGGTACAAAGCAGAAGGACTCAGGACAGGAGCAAACATGGCAACCCACAGCTCACATATCTCTAAGAGTTGGTAGTAATTCCAGATGGCAGCTAATGCAGATAAAAGTCATTTGTGGTTTACATGAGGAGTAGGAATGTCAGCCTGCTCTCACACATCCTTGCTTGGCTTGAAACATCTACGTTAGAGTCAGTACTCTGCTGCTCGCAAGCCAGTCTCGGTCGAGTTCTTGTTAGTGAAATAAAGCTTTGCTGGAGCACAGCCATGCTCATTCATTTGAATATTATACATGGATATTCTCATGCTGCAAGAACAGATTAAAATATTTGTGACTGAGACCAGATGGGCTACAAACATAACGGTTTACTATCTAGTTCTTTACAGAAAAATTAAAAAGCAAAAGCCTGCCAATTGTTGATCTAGCTGTGAGTATGATTTCCTCTATAATGTTCCAATTAAAAGAAAAATAACTGGGGCTGGAGAGATGGCTCAGCAATTCAGAACACAGGCTGTTCTTCCAGAGGACTCAGGTTTCAATTTCTGGCACCCCAGTGGCAGCTCACAAACACCTGAAACTCCTATCCACAGTAATCAGACACCCTCCTCTGGTCTCCTCTAGCATGCACACACATGCCACATTGGTAAAACACCCATACACATAAAATAATATTTTAAAAATAAAATTTTCTTAGCTAAGATTAATAATGAATTAAGCCCCACCTCCTGACAGTACATTGGTGCAAAACTTAGTGTGCTAATCATACAAGCCCTCAAAGTACCACATCCAGGTTCAAATGGAAACTTAGCTACTTGTGCAAGTCTCTTGGAAGGATTCTTAAACTTTTCTAGACATGGCCATAGAGTTCAGTACTGAAGACTATTTATTACACAACACTATGGACAATATCCATGTCGCAGTGAATATGAAGAATGATCATGGACTCAAGCAATATATAATTTGTGCAGCTCATGTGGTTCATGAATGTTCAAGGGTAACATTTGCCCATAGCAGGACTAAGGGAAAAGTTCAGTGATTAACAGAGTCTAACACAGAGTATATGCACTCAGTAATGGGAATCACCATGACGGATTTCCAGCAGCGCCCCAGTCACATCTCATTGTCTGTTACCTGCTGAAGGTCCATATTTCCCACTTCCTTAGGCAGGTATATGATCAAACCTGGGGAAAGACATGAATAAAAGAGAAAAGTAAAAACTGAACATTATCTTTGATTGGAGGCAAGTCATCCTTTTCATTTTGTTGTTGTCTTGTTCTGTTTTTCCTTTTCATTTATTCTTCTGTCATATATTACATCCCAACTTCAGTTTCCCCTCCCTCTTCTCCTCCAAACCCCTCCCCCACCTCCCCTCTCCCTCAGATCCACTCCATTTCCCTTAAGAATATTTCCCAGGGATATCAACCAAACATGGCACATAAATTTGCACTAAGACTAGGCACCTCCCCTCATATTAAGGCTGGATGATACAACCCAGTAGGAGAAAATGACCCCAAAAGCTGGCAAAAGAGTTAGAAACAGCCCACACCCCCACTGTTAGAATTCCCACACGAAGATCAAGCTACACAACCATAACATGTATGCAGAGGTTCTAGCTCAGATCCATACAGGCTTCCTGATTGTTGGTTTAGTCTCTGTTAGTCCCTATGAGCCCTGATTAGTTGATTATGTGGGCTATGGGCTTGTGGTGTCCTTGAACCGTCTGGCTCCTACAATCTGTCCCAGCCTTCTTCTTCAGGATTCCCCAAGCTCTGAGCATAGCAGTTTAGCATTAGGAATCATTTCATTGACTTCTTTTTTCCCTATGGTGTTTGGTTCTATGCTAGGTCTCTGGGCTGTCTGGCTTCTGGGTCCTGGCCATCCAGGCAGTGTCAGGCATGGGCTTTCTCTCATGGTATGGGTCTCAAGTTGGACCAGTCATTGGTTGGCCACTCCCACAAGTTCTGTACCACCTTTATCTCAGCACATCTTGCAGGCAGGAAAAAATGTAGGTCAAAGTTTTTGTGGCTGGATTGGTATCACAGTCCCTCCACTGGAAGCCTTGCCTGGTTACATATTCCGCATTACTAGGAGTCTTCACTAAGGTCATCCTGTGGATTCCTGGGAGTTTCCATTGTACTAGGTTTCTACCTCACCTCTGAAATGGCCGCCAATTCCAGTTATCTCTCCCAGCACTCCCAGCACCGATCTCTCCTATTCCCACCCCTACCTACCCCCAGTCCACTTTCAAAATCCTTCTGTGCATGCATCCCCCTTTGATCCCTCTTGTAACTTAGCCTCTCTGGGTCTGTGGGTTGTAGCATGGTTATCCTTTACTTTACTGCTAATGTTCCCTTATAAGTGAGTAATACCATGTTTGTATTTCTGGGTGTGGGTTACCTCACTCAGGATGATTTTTTTTTGTCTAGTTCCGTCTATTTGCCTGTAGATTTCATGTTATTTTTTTAACAGCTGAATAATACTCCATTGTGTAAACTTATCACATTTTCTTTATTCATTTTTCCACTGAGGGACATCTAGGTTGCTTTCGTTTCTGGCTATTACAAACAAAGCTGCTATAAACATAGCTGAGCAAGCATCCTTGTGGTAGGATGGAAGATGTCTCAGCTGTTAAAGGATAGACTCATAGCCAAAAATATAAGAATCATTCTTTCTTAAGTCCTATTCCCTTTCTCAAGGAATATGCTAGAGGAATGGAAGAAAATCAATGATGAAGATGAACACTCAATCAAAGGAAGAAACACAAAGAAAGACAATGTAGGTATATGGATTTTCTGGATAATGGGATTTCTAAGCCACACTATACAGAACAAGCCTACACATTGGAGAGAAATAAACACTTACCTTGTATAAGTGACTATATTTTGTTGCATTGATATGTGATTTACATATACATATGTAATGTAATATATAATAAATTACATTATATACAAATATATATATACAAATATAATAAAAAATGTAATATACGATTTTCATATAACTAACCTGTGTGTATTTTAACTCTATTGTCCTTTATGTTTAACTTAAGTACATACCTGTGAGACCATAGTCACAACTATAATGAATAAATCCAGCATACCCTCCCAATTTCCTCATATCCTTGAGGATCCCTCCCACTAGCCCTTTCTCTTTATAGCACTATCACCAGGTCCCCACTAGCATGTGTGATCTTTTAATCAGAGTTCTGTAGTAAGCACCTAAACTAATTCAGACATTATTACAGAGGTTTTCTGTCAGTTTACACAAAAGTTTGGGCAAGTGGTACTGATGTTATATGTTTTATGAGGAGTGTGTGTGTGAAGGGAGGAGCAGAAATATGTGAAGCATAAAGACTAATTGAGATTAAAGCAAAGTTTTGAGTCAGTGGTTTAAAAAGCTATTGTGGGATGTGGAGGGGTTTTAACTCAGGGGTTAAAAGTGCATACTGCTCTTCCAAAGGACCAGAGTTCAATTTTTCGTATTCATGTCAGGCAACACAAAAACTCCTATGACTTAAATCCAGATGTTGAATGTCTTTAGTGCATCTGCACCTGCACTCATGTATATATGCACCCACATAAACACACAGATATAATTAAAAATAAATCTTAAAAAATAAAAAAGCTATTAGGGGAAACTATTTTTTGTGAATGTAAACTCAAAAAGAAGGGAACTAGAGTTCACACAGCAGAGAATGAGAATTTACAGCACCTATAACAGGTTCCCAACTTCCATGGATTCTCAATCTAGGCTTACTGGGTGAATGGATAAGGGAATGAAAAAGAGGAATGTGCATCAGTTTCAATTACATCACAATTATTCACCGAACTTGGAACAATTATCACTGTATAGGAAACAAAGTCCCTACAGCATAAGTTTATGCAGCTTTTCACAAAGTTAGAAAAGAAATAAATGCGTTCAGTGACAGCATTTTTGCAAAAAGAAATCACCAATCTTCTAAAAATACTTGGCAATGCAGAATAAAAATAAAAGGAAAAATTAATGCTCAATATTATGAAAAGCCTCAGGAGAGGAACATTTTTATTTGACATTTAAAGCTTTCTCTGTTGTGTCTTTTTCAACTCTTGATATCTAGCCTAAGAGTTGATAGATGCCACAGAGAGGGAGGGGCAAGAAAACGGACCTCCGGAAAGAATACAACTCTCATCAGCCTTATTATCAGGGTGCGTGGGCATCACCAGTCTTGTTAGCTGAGTGCCAGGGCATCAACAATCCCGCTAATAGGGTGCCTTGGCATCACCAGCCCTGCTAACAGGATTCCTGGGCATCACCAGCCCTGATAACAGGGTGTCTGGGCATCAACAGCCTTGCTAACAAGATGCCTGGGCATCACCAGTTCTACTAACAGGGTGCCTGGGCATCACCAGTTCTACTAACAGGATGCCTGGGCATCACCAGCCCTGACAACAGGGTTCTTGGGCAACACCAGCCCTGCTAACAGGATGCCTGGGAATCACCAGCTCTGCTAACAGGATGCCAGGGCATCTGTAACTTTTTTCTACCTTTGCTGCTTGTTAAAGGCTCAGCATACTACAGTCAACATTCAACCAGTCAAGGATTATTCTAGAAACTGGAAATACAATGGTAGACACTGAGTTGCCCATTAGGATTGTCCTAGAAGACATTCATGGAAGCACACAAGTAATAGTCATAGATCAAAGGGCTGCACATCCTAAGTTCTCATGACAATTCCAATTTAAGTCTATTGCTGCCTATAACTTCTGCTAGCATCCTTTCACTCTCTATAGTAGCTGGACGATAAGTATCGTGCCAGGATGGAAAATCTTAATGGAATCTCACAGAATGGAGTTTGAGTCTATCTGAAGAGTTCAGGGAGGATTTCATGCGGAACAAACATTTAAAGTGGATATAAAATTGAATGTGAACCAGGAGTGTAAGGGCAGGGCTGAGTACTTCAGGAAGAAGGGGCACCATAGACTTAGTTTTGGGATTAAGAACAAGCATAGTGCTTTTTAAGAAAAGAAAACCATGTGGTGGAAATGAAGGAGCTTAAAATGAAACTTTGTGTGCTACATTTTTTGCAGAGCTAGAGTGATGGATCAGTTGGTAAAGTGCCATCCTTGAAAGCATGAGGACCTGAATTTGATCACCAGAACCCATATAAAGAAGCAAAGCACAGTAGGATGTGCTTGGAATAACAGTGCTAGGTAGGAAGAGACGAGAGGTTCATTGTGCCTTGCCATCTATCCAGCCTACCCTACACTGTGGTTCAGGCTAATGAGAGGTCATTTCTCAAAAAAGAAGGAGGATGGCTCCTGAGGAATGTCAGCTGAGGCTGCTCCAGTTTCTATGTGCATGTGTGCTCATGTGAACATACATAGAGAGAGGGCAGTGATTTATGTTTTTATGTGTAGTGGAAAAGAACAGTGAAGGATGCATACAGCATTTCTCCGAATCCTGGTGAGGCAGTTAGTATCAGTTATTAGTAAGGTCTGTCTTCCCTCTGACAATTTCTTCAGGACTAGCTAAGCTGGAACACAAAAGGAGATAGGATAAAATGTTAGACACATAGTGTGACAATAAAGATTTTAATACTATGACTTTTTTTCAAAACTTGGTGAAAAGAGATGTAACACCAGGAGACAGGAGGCAGAAACTAAACAGAGTAACAAATCTTAAAATATAGTGTCTACGAATCATTTGAAATGTGCTTTCCAAATGCACTTTCTCATGTTTCACCTATAGAATCCTGACATTCAGAATAAGATGGGAGTGAAGTGAAGAATAAATATCTAAAGTCATGAAACCTAATGTGATATGCTGCACTTTAAATGATTGCTTCCAGTGTCAGTGAAATGGCTCAGGCAGATCCCACTCATTATTCAAGGTATTGGAAATCTTACCCTAAAATTGTCAGTGATATGATGGCGGTAAGGACAGCTTGTTAAGTGAAGAACTATTTAAAATGTTTGCCTGTGTCCACTCAATCCCTATTGTGCCATGAGTTCATCCTTTAGCTTCATTTGGTAGCTAAGGAAACTGAAGTATCTTACCAAAGACTAGCTGGTAACCAGTAAAACTGAGATGCAGAGCTATCTTCCATTCAACACTGTTATTGACAACCTCTTTAGAGAAAAAATGTGCAATAAGATAGAGAAGCAAATAATTAAGTGACAAATAATGACCATGTAAATAAAATAGTACATAGTGAAGAGAGAGCTTCACTGTCTGTCCCTTATGACATTAATAAGAAATTGTCTTTATTTAAACAATACTAAGGACAAAAAGATTGGAATTCAGCTAAATAAGAGTGCAGGGATAATGATCATACCTGTGGAAAAGCATGTTGAGGAGGTGCTTGTGTGTATGAGCCTAGCAAGAACATTCAAAGCAAAAGTTAGTGTGACACAAATGTTGGGAACAAGGAAAACAGTGAGAGGAAATGTTTAACATTTCAGAGAAAGGCAGAGTCCAGATGATGCAAGATATTGGGCAAATTGCCAAATTCCAACTTCTTCATTATAAGCACAAAAGGAAAGACCTTGACACATTTTAGGCCAAGAGTGTGGTTTCTACAAGTTTTTACACCCTTGATCTAGTGTGCTGTGTATATTAGATTATAAACAAAAGTTTTAATAAATTGACAGTTCTTAAAAATAAGGATAAAGGGCATTTTTTTCTCAATGTTGCTCTTCAGTATTGTTATAGTGGGGTGGAGGGCACAACACAGGTCACAGAAATAACAAGCAATATGTGAGAAACATCTCAGAACACTGTCAGTATTCATGCCAACAAAAATATTACTCCACTATTCACATCATCACCCACATACTTGAATAACTAACTAACAATGATGCTATTTAAAGTCAAAAGGTCAGCCATCATTCCATATTTTTAGAAATCCCCAGCTTAAATAGAATAAAGCATTTGGCTAGTATTTTTCACTCAGTCCATCAATTTCTTACTCATATTTTAAAGAAACTAAATATTTCTCCATTTAAGAAAAATACACTCTGACAAGAGTGTGTTTTTTAGTGACACGTCTCAAATACAAAATGTGCATCAGAGCAAAATGAAAACATATCAGTCTGTGGCAGAGGAAATTTGGAGAAGGCTGAATGGAAGGAAGGAAATGCCCCCAGATAGAAAATCAGGAGAGGGAAGAGAGGAAGGAAGCAATCCCAGACATTCTTATGTTTTTGCTAAAAGCCTTGAGTACCCGTGTACTGTACCAGATCAGACAAATATTTCAATGAAGATAAAAATGAAGATTTGGACTCAGTTCAAGGTCTACTCATAAAGTAGCTAATAAGTCATCCAAGGGACATTTACAAGACATGATTTAAGAGTGGGGAACATGGTCCCATCGTGGTGGCTTCCTGTATTGTACATGCCCATACCCCCCACACTCACATACATTATTTAATTTTTTGAAAATATTTGTTAGTTACACATTTGTGGAGATATGTAAAAACTATGTATTTCAGCATTCTATTTTTTTTTTAGCATAGATTAAAACCTACCCTACCTAACAAAGCACTGCTATTCACAGCTCAACTGAAGCCACTGACCTAGAAAGAAATACTTCTGTTTCAGGTGACATCAATCTGTTTTTATACTATTAAAAATACTTGTTTTTAGATGCTATTTTCCTTGGAGAACAACTTCATTATCCTTGTAAAATGAGCTAGAGCTTTCAAAAACTCCTCTTTTGAACAACACAAGATTAAATGCTGCAATAAATGAGTTCACTGAAAGTCATAGATATAATTATAGTGTTCAGTCCTTCTAACGATTTTAAGACAACAGGTTATCCATTATACATGCCGCCTAGATAAGAGTATGGGAATTGTCTAGGTGGAAGTGGACTCTTTCACCTTTTTTTTGTCATTGTTGTTGTTTTTACAGTGGTATCCTCAAAGAAGGGTGTTGTTTTTTTTCAATATAACTCTTAATTTGTATAGTGATTACACAAGCCAAATTATTTGACTCAACGCAGTAATTGATACACAGAATGGCTAGCTGACCTACAGAGTATCCATTGAACAAGACAAAACAAAAAGAGTCAAAGATAGGATTTTTTCCCCACCATCTGAAGTCCCCAGACACATGCTTTAAGAACTTAGGAATTCACTGCAGTGAATGGGCTGGTGTCTGAGTGCAGACCACTAAACTTTAATGAGTACCTTCCCTTGGTAGATATAATGTTCTTATAACAGTGTTCATGAACATTATCAAATGAATATTTAATCTCATCCTGCAGAGCTGCCCTTACGTGATTTGTTTGTTGCAATACATATAAGATGTGTCATCAAATTTCCAAAACAATATCTATATGAAGAAATCATATCTAATTCTCTTTCAAAATGAAATAGTTGTTCTATGTATAATATTATTTGTAATTATTAAGTTTTTACAATATCCTGTACCCAGCTTATCCCATTCCCAGTTAAAATAAATAAGCAGTTTATTACTCTTTCCAACGTGAATGTGTAAGGATGTGTGGTGGTTTGACTAAGAATGGCCCCCATTAGTTCATATATTTAAATCTTCAGTCACCAGGGAGTGGAACTCTGGAAGGATTAGAATGATTAGGAGATGTGGCCTTGTTGGAAGAAGTGTGTCCTTAGGGTTAGACTTTGAGGCTTCAAAGGCCCATGCCAGGCCAAGTCTCTCTGTCTGCAGATCAGGAGGTAGCTCTCAGCTACTGCTCTAGCACCATGCTTACCATCATGCTCACTGCCATGATGATAATAGACTGACTCTATGAAATGGTAAACAAGCAACCTTACATCCTTTATTTTGTTGTTTGTGGTTTTTACAGTGTCTGTTCACAACAGTATAACAGATAACAGAGACTAAAACAGTATAGATAAAACTTAAGCCACCAGTGCAAAAAACAAATAGAACATGAACTTAAATTTTATGTTTTCCAATATGGCATAAAATGCAAAGAAATGATATAATTGCACTCATGTGTACTTTTTTCATTAGCATAAATTAGCTATACCCAATAATGGGTAAGATTGTGACATTGTCACACTTGTGCATATTATATTTCAGCTATATTCATCCCGTTACCCAGTCTTATCCCTCCCAGTTGTGTTGAATCCCTTCCTCTTCGTGTTTCTTTTGTGTATGTGATCCAGTGAGTTCTACAGGGTTTGTTTATACAAGTATGGATGGGAGTTTGTTTGCAGAAGTTTGTGCACCCTACCAGTGGCTACACTACTGAAGAAATGACTCTTTTTTCTCCATCAATCATTATCTGCATATAAATTCTCAAAACTTTTATAAATTTATAAATTTAATCATGCTTCAGAAATAGCACCCACTATCTGCTCTTACATTATCTCACATTATCTTTCTAAAATGTTCCCAGACCACCACTCCAAGTCAGCTAATATTAGGCTGGATTTGTTTAGGACATGTCCCTAGCATTCACCCTGAGCACCTCTGTTGCATCTAACTGGGTAAAAATAGAAGGAACAAATAATAGTGGTGACCTGTCTACAGGGACTGGTCCTGGCTATAGCATACACTGCTGGAATATCCTCACATTGTTCACTTCCAGATATATCGGTTTCACAGTTTTATAGTTGTCAAGGAATGAGTTACTTTGTCCAACACTGGCAATGCTGAAGCAGTCTCAGCTATGTCTACACACAGAGAGATGAGGACATCTTGGAAACTCATTTATTTGTTGAGAAACTGATTCTGTAAGAAACACGCTGGTGACATGGTGGTTCTAATTGCCTGCTGGGACCTTAATAGTAAGATGTTTCTTATGTATTTCCTAATAACTATGTTCTCCTACTTAATTTTATGGTCTATTTGTAGCTAGAGTTTTCCTGCCTGGCCCACAGTCAGGACAAATCTCTCTCACCTGCCAGTCCCACAGCCGCTCAGACCCGACCAAGTAAACGCAGAGACTTATATTGGTTACAAACTGTATGGCCATGGCAGGCTTCTTGCTAACTGTTCTTACAGCTTAAATTAATCCATTTCTATAAATCTATACCTTGCCACGCGGCTTGTGGCTTACTGGCATCTTCACATGCTGTTTGTCATTGTGGCGGCTGACAGTGTCTCTCTCTCAGCCTTCCACTTCCCAGCTTTATTCTCCTCCTTGTCCCACCTATACTTCCTGCCTGGCCACTGGCCAATCAGTGATTTATTTATTGATCAATCAGCAACACACTTGACATACAGACCATACCACAGCATCTATTTGTTGATTCTATAACACATATTTCATCCATCCCAATACTTCTTTCATTCTATAATTCATTTTCAACTTTAGACAGTAGAATAAAATTACAAAAACAAGATAATTGTCAAGGTATTTTCAAAAGACTCATTTCTGGTAATCAACGTTGAACTAACCACAAGCATGGTGGTTAGTAGCATCACTACCCCTAGAAACTGCAATTGTTTGTATGTTTTGAGATATAAGAATAAACTCCTCCAAAGAATGTAGTACATTGTGTCTAACAAACTCATTATGTTGGAAAACTTGTAACTTTTCTCCAGGTAAAATATTAGAGCTATTTATTCAACATGCAGGCATGAAAGTCCATTAGAAAGTACTACATGGTGCTTTGAAATTGATACACTGTTTTTCTCCAGTGAAGAAACTACAATTTCAAAGATGTAGCTTGTAGTTTGGGTATCCTAACTGGAGGCATAAATAATTTATATTCATCTAAATGGAATGCTTGACTCTCCGGCATGTTAAGTGCTACAATTATCAGGGCCAGACAAGTGCTTCATTTTCATTTTCTAGAGTGGTGGGTTTTATGGTTGAGTATCTCTGGATATTTCTGCATGATTGCTCACAATGAGTTTCCTCATTCACCACTTAAACCTGCTAAAAGAAGTTAGCCTAATGTTTCACTACATGAAAATTTATAGTAATCTATAGGGTCATGTTGAATTACTTTTGAATGTTTTATGACTATTTTATCTTTAGACTATATGAAGGAAATTCAATGAAAAGGAAATTCTGTTTTGCATAATTAAATGCCCTTTCCATTTTGTTTTGTTACATTAAATTATAATTATTTTTTCTAACAAGTAGAACATTTCTTTTGAGAAAAAAAGAAAATTTGGTCCAATGAAGTTATTTTATTACATTTTTATTCATGAGCGTGTGTGTGTGTGTGTGTGTGTGTGTGTGTGTGTGTGTGTGTGTGTGTGTACCAGGCATGTACCATGTATGTAGAGATCAGAGGATAATTTGAGAAGGTAAGTTTTCTCCATCCACCCCGTGGGTTCCAGGGATGGAATTCAAGTCTTCAGACTCAGTGTCAGGCATTTGCCATCTCACCTGTCCCTGAAAGTTTTTCTTCCACTTAGTTTTGTTTGGTTTTATAGTCTTCTCTATCCTCCATATTTTTTCCACAAAGTTTCCAGGTTCCCCTAGAGAATAACAGAAGAAGAAAAATCAAACATTTGACGTCATAATTTGAAACAATAACAAATAGCTGAAAGGAAAATGGAATCATACTTCTGAGTTTTTATTTTGTCTTGTTTAGGTATTATTTTTAACTCTGTATATGAATCTGTGTCTGTCTATAGGTATGTGTGTGTGAATACAGGTGCCCATGGAGGCCAGAGGAGCCCTACAGATTCCTAGGAACTAGAGCTAAGTGCTGCTGAATGTGAATCCTGGGAACTGGGCACTCTTAACTAAGTCATTTCTCCAACCAGGTTAAAACATGTTTTGGACCAGTTGCAGATTCACAACAAAACTGGGCAGAAAGCATAGAATAATCTTTCATATTCTCCACCATACCTATGGATAGCCTCACTCACTGTTGACAACCTTCATGTATATCCCAACCCATGAGAATGATCTCCCAAAGATCACACCTTACAATAGGCTTCTCTCAGGCAAATTCTGTGGTTTTGTTATGTGCATATTGATATTATCCATCCACCATTATAGCAGTGTATGAAATGGCTCCACTGTTTTTTCTTCAGCTCTCTGGTAGTTATCATGTTGTCAATCATTGATGCCTATGCCTTATCCAGAGCATTACACAAGTGGAAATAGGTCCTTTTAAACAGTATATTTCACTTGATGATTGTAGTGCTCAGATCACAAAGTTCTTTGGGTGTGAAATGATCTACCTCAGTTCAGACTTCATATAATATTTTAACATGCAATTATGTGAAATGGGTGAGTCATTTTTATGTATGTTTGTCTATGTTAAGTAAGTAATTTATTGAAGTTTCACAGATGCACAATGACTGACTTTGAGTGTTTCCACATTCTGGACTTCAATGGTATCAGAGTTAGCTTACTTTACTTTATGCACATCTTTAACAAAAATCACATTTACCCAAAGGCATTTCTAAGCAGGGTTATTGGAAGCACTGTAGCGTAGTAGTTGTGCAGATTTAAGCAGGTCTGTAAATCTTCATTACCGCATCTGTCATGTAGGTATAATAGGTTTCTGTGAGTGTTCACTGAAGTAAAATGTGCAATAGTCTTAGTTCAGACCTGAGATCATATTCACTCAAACATTACACTGCAAATTTCTAACATTGGCTGTGAGTTCAGATGTGCCACAATTCTGCCACTTCCCATCCATCCAACCTGGGAGAGCTCACAGCCTCTTAAGCATTATTCTTTTCAGTAAGGTAGAATTAGCAGTGTGCTGTATTTACTCACACAAGAGCAAAGTAAGATGTTATGCTTGTAAAAATAGTAACCCATGCTAGATCTGATTACACTAGGACAATGACATCAATTTACCTCAAGAACAGCAGCCACATATAAGAACAAATAGAACTTTTGTGCTTTTCAAGTAGCAGGTTGGGGCAACTGTCCCTCCACAGGATAGTGCAGGCTCCTGGGGAGGAGGGATGAACAGTCCTTCCACACATATCAGGATAGTGCAGGCTCTGGGGAGAGGGGTGTGTCTATAATCAGAGTAGGCTCAGTAAGCTTCCAAAGAGACTTTTCAACTAAGAAACATTCATCTAGCTGGTCCAGGAATAGGCACAGTAAGAAACTCCAGGCCAGCAACCAATATGTTAGTAATTCCCAGGTTTTACCATGTTCAGCTTACAAGAAGAAAATCAGACAAATGCAGTAAACCCAACCAAACTCCAGAGCTGGAGGATAAAGCAACAGGGAAGAACAAAGGACAGAAACAGCATGTGAATGTTTAAGCGTGGGCCACAGAACAACTTTTCTGAGCAAAATATTGCAGAAGGGAAACATGGAATAAAAGCTTTAATAGAATTTGCTAGAAGTAACTTTTACAAAAAGGCTTATTCTCCCACCTGGCCTCAATCTCAGAGAAAATAAAAATACAGAATATATATATGCATGTATTTATATAATATATATAAAAAGATTACTATGATTCATAATTTTACTCTATTGTAAACTTTCCAACAAATAAAGGAGAAACAGAAAATACAAAATTTAGCCACAGTCAGGGTCTGTATTGATGTCTGTGGCCCATGTTGTCACCAGAGACCACACAGATGCCCTGAGTGTCCAATGGCTGTGTCTCTTCCAGGGCCATGCTGATCAGAGTGGCCTGTCTTGGTGTTATCCAGGCCAAGGCAGCTGCTGGGTCCATGGCCTTATGGCAGCCAGGGTCTGAGCTGATATCCATGGCCCCTGTTACCACCAAGGACTGTGCAGATGACCAGGGTCTGGTCAGCCACCTGAGAACATCTCAGTGTCTGAAGTCAATGCCACTGCCGAGCCATACTGATCTGGGTAGGCTGTGCTGCTGCTGGGGCCCTGGAGACCATCTGAGTCTGGGGTACTGCCTAGGGCCATATCTGGGTCCATGGCATTGCAGCAGCTGGGATCTGGAATAATGTTCATGGCTCCTGTTTTCATTGAGATCTCTGAAGATGCTCAGGGTCTGGTCAGTCACCTGAGACTGTGTTGGTGTGAGAGAACCACGCTGCCTCCAGGACCAGACTGATCTGGGTGGCCATAGTGACAGCTGGATTGGAGCTGCTTCTGAGGGCTGTGGGTCCATGGTTCTGCTACAGATGTGGTCTGTGATGATGTTCCTGTACAGTGTTAGTACAGGGGGGGTCATAAGAACCACATGTGGAAATTCAAAGGCTGTGCTGAGTCAATCCAGCACTTCACTAATCCTAGGATAGCAATCAGGAGAGGGCCTGACTAGGTACCTTGACTAGGCAGAATAGTAGAGCTTGCCCTGGTGATCTGAGTGTGAGTGAGCAAGATCTGAGGGGCTGAGAGCAGAACTGGTCCCACTCCTTGCTGCAGGCTGCATTGGGTGAGATAGCTGAGGCAGTGCTGGAGACCTCACCTGGATAGTGATGATGAAGGAAACCTGTTGTCTGACCAATCCAGCTACCACCCAGGCCAGAACCAGGGCTACAAGTTAGCCCAGTCCAGCATCCATCTCATCTATGAACTGTTGAGCATATGATGGAGACAAACCTACAGATCCAAAATTTCAGGCTCTCCACAACACAGAACAACAGGATATCCAATAGGAGCCCCAGCGAGAGCCCATTATTAACAGTGTGGCAGAAGCCAGAGGCCTTGAACCAGACCAATGATCCATAGCAATGAACACTTACAAGTAAAGAAATGCTTTAGAGGGTAAACTGCATGACTCAACAGGACACACTACAGCTTCCATAACAAGACTCTTCTCCTTTTTTGTTTGTTTGGTTTGGTTTTGGGTTTTAATTTTAAATTTTGTTTTATTTTAGGGGGTGGTTGCATGGGCAGAGGGCTGATGCCAGGGGACAGGGAGATGAGTGGGATCGAGATGCAGGATGTGAAATCCACCAAGAATCAATAAAAATTCAATAGAATAAGATAAAAAAGAAAAGAAAAGCTAATAAAGGTTAAATGCAAAGAATTAATTAGAAAAAAAATTGAGTTTCTGGTCCCAAGGGTCCAATCCTAGTGGAGGAGTGACCGGCAGTTGGTGGATTCTGGGGGAGGGAATGTTCCCTTAGTTTGAAGACATGGCCATTGGCAGGTTGAACATGTACCAGTGGATGGCTTCACACCCGTACACAATGGGCAACACTGACTGGAGTCAGGGGTAAGTAATAATAATTCTATTAATAATAATAAGAGATGGGGGTAAATGGTTTGGGGAGTTTCAGGAGTTGGAGGGACATAGTAGAGATGTATATGATAAATATAAGACATTTTCAAATATAAATAGAATACTACAAAAAATATTACTTAAAACATATTAAGTTCCCAGTATACTCTAGGCAGGGTTTTTGGTGGTGGAAAATAATGCTGGAATAAATAAGATATTGGAAGCTTCCATGAGGAAAACAAGAGGTAATTGCATACATAATCTTTCACTGAAGTTTAAGGTACAAGAGTAGCATGTGGTGGCCAGACCATTTTTTCCCATATAGCAATCCACAGAAACTTCATGGGTATCATGTCCTCACAGTTAATTTCATTACTTCTGCTAAAGATTCAGACTCTTTATAGGTACTGCCTCATGCTTGCCATGCTAACACCAAAATGATGAAAAATCTTGCTTTGTAAGATCCATGAAACAAAGTACAAAATAGATAGTACAATGAAAACCAAAAAACCAAGAACCAAAAAACACGTGTCAACTCTCCACTGAAACGCAGATAAATTCCAGCTTTTCCCCTCTGTTTTCTTGAGACAGTAAGCATCACCTTCTTTATGAACAAGATGAAGGAGAGTAAGTCTGGCAAGATGGATAGCAAGCAAAGGTCCCAACTGCCAATCTGACAACCTGAGTGTGATCACATGATGCAAAGAAGAAACATTTCCAAAAACTTGTCCTCAACTCTCCACACACATACCAAGGCACATGGGCCAACAGCCACCCCCCCAAACATAATAAGTAAGTAAATAATTAAGTAAATATTTGAAGCAATGGCACCAAATACCTGACTATTAGAATTAAGATAATGTTATGAAACAATAAACTTCAAACATGGAGGACGGTATTTGGAAGGAGAAGGTAGAAAGTAAATACTCAAGGTTTTCTATACATTTTTAGTGTCTAATGTATACATCATTCCCCCTTTATTCCTGCCATTCCTTCCAAACAGAATTCACTGAACTAGAACCCACATGATGGTTTTTCACATTTCTTAGCCAAATTACACTTTTGTGGGCACTCACTGTTTGTAGACCAGCCCTGTATAGTGAAGATCTGCCATGATCTTAAAAAGGAAGGAAAAAGTCTTGTCTGAATGGCTAACTATTGGAATGGATGTCCATAGACCAATGTGAAACCTTACATTTTGCAGTAACTGTTTGTATGTCAGAAGTGTGCAAAGCTGAGCTGGAAAGACAGCTCAGTTGGTTAACTGTTTACCTTCAAGCACAAAGACTGATGTTCCACCTTCAAACAGATGTTAAAACAGAAAGTTGGATGTGGTCACATATACTTGTCACCCCAGTGTGGAAGCAAAGACAAAGGATTCCTCAGGTCTATTGGTCAGTGAGGGACCCTGACCCCCAAAAGTAGATAACACCTGAGAAATGTCACCTGCAGTTGTGCACTAGCCTCTCCACGTAAACACACACACCTGAAATCACACTGCACACACACAAGTACTCACACCCACATGCACATGCACATGCATACAAAAAACTCTGTGTGTGTGTGTGTGGGGGGGGGGTGTGGTTGCCAAAGAAAGGAATCTTTTCTGACAAGCCAGATCACTGAATCAATGCAATAATGAGCTGAGTGATGATGGCCTTACTGCACTTGACCAAGTGTGCTTTAGAGGCAGAGGCAAACCTACGGGAAGCCTCGCAAATTTCCATTTTCGATTCCTCTCCTGCAAAGCATGCAAGCGAAATGGAAAATAAATGTTGTCAATTTGAGCTTTCTAATAGATTTGGCAGAAAGGGATATTAAGTTTGAAAGTAAAGCAATCCATTCCCTCCTCTGTAGGGTTATAATCGAATCCTCTCCTTGATGATGATGCAGACCATGAGTACACGAGCCGGCAGGTGCTGCTGCTAGCCCATGTCCGCAGCTGCAGTGACTTATTTACATGTAATGCTTGTCAACATGCTTGAGGGTGGACATATTCCTTTGTTTTAGCTTCAAACAAAATGCTAGTGATATGCATATGAATCATAGGGGGAATTTCCAAAATTGCAAATTCTTACCTCGCCTTAAAACAAATTAGATTTGAGAATGTGTGTCATGAAAATCTCAAGTAATTCTGCTGCGGGTGACCTTCATGAGCATATCTAGAGATGCGACAGGGCCCCAGACTTGCTTTCTAAGGAAGAAGCCGTTCATACCATCTTTGCCTTGCACGTTTACCACTGAGATTATATTTTCCTTGAATTTTTAAAGGGGTCTCCTCTATCTCAGCATCTCCTTTCTCTGCTACTTTACTTTTCTCACCCCTGTAGCTTTGCATAAAACATCTCCATTTGGCTCAAGCGTGCACTGGCCTGCTTACTTCCTGCAACGTAGGAAAGCGCTCCATAGCCTTTCTTACCACCTCTGTCTCCCCACCTCTCAGTGCTGGGTATAAAACCCTCCCTTGTCCCTTCCCTAGTTAAATTCAATTCAGTCTCTGAGTGACATTACTCATCTATTGGCTGGAATATCCCTACTGACTCACCACATGAGATCATAAAAAGCACCTCAAATTTTCATGCCCCCAACTGTAAGTCTGATATCCTCCAATCCAATTATCTTTCAGTCTTCTCCAATTTTCTAGCTAACTATTTACAGCATAATACTAAGGATTAGAATCTTTTCTTTTCCTATTGCATCTTGCACCCAATCCATTAACAAAACTGATTAGCTCTTCTTAATATGGCATTTATAATCTGAATGTTAATAATCTTATCAACTCCAAATCAGTCACATGGGTCCAGCACCATAATTTCTCTCCTGCAAATCTGAAGCTTCCTCACTGATCATCTTCCTTCAACTCATTGTTCCTTCTGAACTGTCACACTACAACAGATGCATTGATCCTATCAGCCCTCAAAGTCCAGTGACATCTTTTACTCTTGGCAAATGCCAAATCTGTACCATGGTCCCAAGGCCCTGATAGAAACTTGCCACCACTCAACACTCTGCAAACATCTCCTATTACTACTCCACTTATTCCTTCTGATCTGGCTGCACTAACCCCAAACACACAGACACATAGACACACACACACACACAGACACACACACACATACACGCACGCACGCACACACGCACGCACACACATGCTGACACACTCCAGCCACAGGCACTTTGCAACTGCTGTCACCTCTGCCTGGAATGTTGTTCTCTCAGATATATGCATCATTTCCCCTGGATTTTCTTTAGCTCTTTATTTAAATATCAACATCTGTGAGCACACTTCCTTGGCTAATCTCCATAAAGTCTCTACATTCCCACACTTACTCTTGGCTATTAGAAGTTCAGAACCCCACCGTTCCATTGCTCTCCTCGGGTCTTGTTATACAGATACTGACTTTCTGGCCATCTTACTATGTCAGTGCTTCCAGAAAGCCTGTTCCACCAGGACCTTACTTTATTTTGTATCTCCAGCACCCAACGGTACCTGACAATAGTAAGCATTTAATAAATACTGGTTGGATAGTTCAGTGTACAAATGTTTCTCTCTTGAAGCTCTGGAATCTACATAATTGGACCCTCACATTTTTTCCATTTCTTGCTTTCACATTTGAAAAGATTCTTTTCTTTCTCAAGCAAATATGGAAATAGCTTTACATTTTTATTTATTCTTTGAGAATTTCATACATGCACAGTATATATTTTGAAAATATTTATCCAACCACTTCCCCTTCAACTCTTCCTGGACTCCCCCCATAATCCCTTCCCATCATATTCTTTTTATTCTCTGTCTTTTGTTTTCAGAACCCTCTGAGGCTTTGTGCGCACACACACACACACACACACACACACACACACACACACACACACACACACGGAGCCACCTCCTGGAACATGTCAACTTACCCCAGACCACACCCCTGAAGAAAGCTGACTCTCCCTGCCCTAGCAACCATCAACTGTCAACAGCTTTTTTTTGCTAGGAGTGGAGATCATGTGTCCTTCCTCCATGCTGAAACATTGACTGTCTTTGTCTTTGGCAGATCTGATGCAGGAAACAACTGCTATGAGGTCACTGGAGCAATGGTCCTGTCATATCCAGAAGATATTATATCCCCCAAGTCCTCCCTGATATCTGGCTCCTACAGTATCTCTGTACTCTCTTCAGAGATGTTTCCTAAACCTTTCAAGAGAGTATATGATATAGACAGAGGTCCCATTTGTGGCTGAGCATACCACAGACACTTGTGATCTGCCATTTGCCCAACTGCAAGTCTATTTATTAACTGCCATCCACTGAGCAAAGAAGCATCTCCAATGACCCCAGAAAGCCACTCTTAATAAGTAGGTATAAGGATACATATTTAGAAGGCAGTTTGCTGGTATATCAGTTTAGCAAAATGATAGTAGTAGGTTCTTCCCTAGGATCTAAGACCTCCCAGGCATGAGTTTCTTCTTGTGGAACAGTCCTTAAATCCAATCATAAAGTGGTTGGTTGCCCAGGTAACTGCTCTTACTTCTGCTGTGGTGTTATTTAGTCCAGTGTCATTTTCTGCAGAGAAAATAGTAGCTTTTGCTTTTGTGGCCCCTCCTGTGCAGCAAGTCCTGGTGCCATTAATCTCAAATTCAACACTGCTCTTCCATGTTAAAAATGAGGGACCATAGATGGAATTTTCTCCAGTCCTGCCTGGCCCACGGTCAGGACAAATCTCTCTCACCAGCCAGTCCCAACCAAGTAAACACACAGAGACTTATATTACTTATAAACTGTATGGTCATGGCAGGCTTCTAGCTATCTAGTTCTTATATATTAAATTAACCCATTTTTATAAATCTATACCTTGCCACATGGCTCATGGCTTACCAGTATCTTACATGTTGGTACTCATGGCGGTGGCTGGCAGCGTAGCGTCTCTCTGCCTCAGCCTTCCATTTCCCAGAATTCTGTTCTCTGCTTGTCCCACCTATACTTCCTGCCTGGCTACTGGCCAATCAGCATTTTATTTATACAGAGAGATATCCACAGCAAGGGAAGCCATTTTTGAGTGAGTTGCCTGACATCATTTTTGGCCACCATCATTGATCCTCTGGAGTCTGTTCTCAAAGCTGACCATTTTCAGTGCCCCACTCTCTCCTCCCAGCATGGAACCACATGGCTCTACATGAAACTGCTCCACAATGAGTTTTCCCTGATTATGATGATGTAGCACCAAGGATTTACTTGTAGGAGTTCACCTGTATTCTTTTGTTTAATGGTAGTATCCTGAAGCCCCATGTTTCCACTTCTCCGAAAGCCTTCCTGAAGGTGGGAGGAACTTAGGCACTTGCTGTGCCATTTTACCTTACCTCAAAAGATCTGCTATTTCAGTCATGTTCCACTGACCTCAATAGTCAAACAAAAGTCAAATTTCAGCTCCATTTCTAAGATGTACAGAGCAGTGGGTGTTAATAGTGATAGCCAATGTCAGCAGAAAATTGGAAAGACCCTTTGTTTCAAAATAAAATCACAGGCTCATTAATCTGGAATGGTTATCTGCACACAGGGACACTAATGTGTTCTGAGTTTTTTTCCATAAATTGCATTTTATTGGAAAATACTCTAAAGACATGATTTTAAGATGATTCAGATTTTGAAGGATGTCATCATCCCCATCTTTATTATATCTCTGTTCCACTTTCAATCACAACAGCTAAAGATCAGCTACTTGACATTAATGGGGAAATGCTGGGAAAGGGGAAAAACACTCTTATTTTTATTTTCTACATATTACTCATGCTATTCTTGCTGAGAGTCCCCGAACTCAGACATTGCCCACGAAGAAATAGGACTGCCTTAGTGGAAGTAGATCCTATTCAAAGATTTTTGTGATTTTCAAATACATGCCTCTGTCTATTTATAATTTACCAACATATCTAGCAAGGCTACATTTTGTAAACCTCACTTCTCTGAGAGGCAGCCCGAGCCTCCAGTGTTAGCTGAGCTTTTACTGGAGAAGGAGGAATGGAAACAGAATGGCTGTATGAAGGAACTTGTTCTAATTAATTGCTTTCCCTAGAGATGATGATGGGTTTTAGAGGAATATTGCAAAGAAGCATAACTCCCTTAATATATGCTAAGATTTTCATTTTTAATAATTTTCTGTGACAAAAGGTTAAAGGTTTGTATTCATAAAGAAGAAAATACATGTTTGGGTGGTGGTGACGTACACCTTTAATCCCAGCACTTAAGAGGCAGAAGCAGGTAGATTTCTGTGAGTTCTAGCACAGCCTGGTCTACAGAGCGAGATCCAGGACAGGCACCAAACTACATGGAGAAACCCTGTCTTGAAAAGCCAAAGAAGAAAAAGAAGAAGAAGAAGAAGAAGAAGAAGAAGAAGAAGAAGAAGAAGAAGAAGAAGAAGAAGAAAAAGAAAAAGAAGACAGTACATGTAATAAATTTGAAAAGAATGTATGCATTATAGAAGTTACTACTCTCTACTAGTCTATTGGACTGCTGGGGATGTCTTTCTGTATGCTGTGAATGTGTTGCTCTGATTGATTGATAAATAAAATGCTGATTGACCAGTAGCCAGGCAGGAAGTATAGTATAGTTTGGATAAGGAGAGAGGACAATTCTGGGAAGTGGAAGGCTGAGTCAGGAGATGCTGCCAGCCCCCGCCACCATGAGAAGCAAGATGTAAGGATACTGGTAAGCCACAAGCCATGTGGCAAAGTATAGATTAATAGAAATGGGTTAATTTAAGACATAAGAACTAGATAGCAAGAAGCCTGCCACAGCCATACAGTTTATAAATAATATAAGTCTCTGTGTGTTTATTTGGGTCTGAGCGGCTGCGGACATGAGCAGGACTGGAGAAAACTCCAACTACACTGGACTATGTGTACCACAGCTAACGCCAAAGAAAAAGGAGAAGAAAAAGTAGAAAAATCTAGAACCAACTTTAATCATTCGTTCAATGCCACAAAGCTAACAATAAAAACAATCTCATCATAGTTGCAAAGAAAATTCATGTATCTGATGTTCTTATAATTGTGGTTATGAGCCTAGATTCTAATTGCTGAGTCACCCCTCCAGGCAGCATCTGATATTCTAATGAGAATTTATCCTGTGATTTCAGCCCCCAGGACAGTGATCCCTTAACCTGCTTTCAGTGCTGTTGTTTCACTATCAGCAGGACATGCCCATTGGACATGAAAAAAATCAGTTAGATTAGACATCTTTCAGGCAAAATAGCATTTGAGTCAATACAAAGACAACTTTCAGCTCTTCAAATACTCTATAAACAATTGAGTGTGTGTGTGTGTGAGCATGCTCATCTTTCCTTGACTCTCCCCAATCATTATCAACAATTCACCCTCAGTTTGCCCAATAAGCTAACTGAACTAAGACCTGAAATTTTCCTTTCTAGAACAATCTTGGCAATATATACTTTGGCTGCTTAGAAATTGCTCCTTATTTTTCTTTTTGTTTCTTCAAGTTGTCCAATAGGTTACTTCTAAAACTATGTTTAGAAAATTATATCAGTTATTTATCAGCCATAATATTTACATCTATTCTGCATAATTCATCACATTTCCCCATCAAACATGAGTCCAACACCTTTTTCAAGTTTGTTAAAGTTAATAATGTATCAGAAGTATAATTGCATAAACTTTAATTCATTAGGAAGAATGTACATGACACTGTTAAAAATGTTTGCCAATTAAGATGAATTGATCCCACATACTTTTCTGTTTTCTGTTGATGTGGGAGGACCCAGATGACTGTGGATGGTGCCATCCCAGGAATGGTGACCCAATATGTATGATGATATTTTGTTTGTGTTGAAATGTGATATTTTAATTTTATGTTAATAAATAAAGTTTGCCTGGAGATCAGAGGTCATAGCCAGCCAGAAACAGAAGTCAGGTGGTAGTAACACGTGCCTTTAATCTGATCACATTGCAGGCAGAGTCTCTGTGTGTTCAAGGACACAGCCAATCGTGGTAATACACGCCTTTAATCCCAGTACCAATCATAGAGACCTGGAGGTCTATATAGACAGGCAGTGATGAGGAAGTGATGTGGCTGGGCTTAGAGTCAATGAGAAGGCAGAACAGGAAGGCAATAAGGTACAGGATAGACAGGAAGAGGTTCTCTTGGGAAGCTATGGCCAGGTGGTAAGCTAAAGTTAGTTGGCGGCTTTTGCACGGATCTCTGTGGCTTGCACCTCTGTATTTGGCTCTGTGTTTCTTATTTAATAAGACTGTTTAGAAATTTGTCTACAAATATGGTATAAGAAAGCAGGCTGAGCAAGCCATAGCCAAGCAAGCAAGTAAGCAGGGTTCCTCCATGGCCTCTGCATCAGTTCAGGTGCTCATGTTTCTGCCTTGAGTTCTTACCCTGACCTTCATGTTTGATGAACCCTTACCTCAAAGTGCAAGATGAAGAAACCCTTTCCTCCACAAATTATTTTTAGTGGTGTTTGAACACAGCAATAGAAACCCTATGCAGATGGAAGAAATCATGCTTTGTTAGTTTTAGACAGCTTTCTTAACAACTAAACATTTGTAAAACACTTCAAAAAGAACTCTTTACTTTCACCAGTTTTAATATATCATAGGATCATTATCTAGTCTAAATAATTTTAGAAAGATTTGATTAAGGACCCATCAATCACAGAATTGGAATAAAGAAATGTCTATGGGCCGGGCGGTGGTGGCGCACGCCTTTAATCCCAGCACTCGGGAGGCAGAGCCAGGCGGATCTCTGTGAGTTCGAGGCCAGCCTGGGCTACCAAGTGAGTTCCAGGAAAAGGCGCAAAGCTACACAGAGAAACCCTGTCTCGAAAAAACCAAAAAAAAAAAGAAATGTCTATGGATTGCTAAATTTTCCCTGAAGGAATTTAATTTTCAGAGCTATTGATATTTATGCAGCTACCATGACAATGCAGTCTAAAACTAAAACAAAAATAAACAAAGATGTTCTGCTTTAAGATACAAATCCATGATTTAACAGTTAGTGGTAGTGTTTTAAAGAGTGCATCTACTATGGGATGGTCTGTATGTCAAATGTGTTGCTCTGATTGGTCAATAAATAAAACACTAATTGGCCAGTGGCCAGGCAGGAAGTATAGGCAGGACTAACAGAGAGGAGAATTGAGAGAACAGGAAGGTGGAGGGAGACACTGCCAGCCGCCGTCATGACAAGCAACATGTAAAGATGCCGGTAAGCCATGAGCCATGTGGCAAGGAACAGATTTATAGAAATGGATTAATTTAAGATATAAGAACAGTTAACAAGAAGCCTGAGCCATTAGGCCAAACAGTTTAAATAATATAAGCGTCTGTGTGTCTATTTTATAAGTGGGCTGTCAGACTTCCGGAGCTTGGCGGGACCTGGAGAAAAATCTCTCCAGCTACATGCATCAATTGCAAAGTTCCTCTTAATAAATTCCATCCACTGTTTACATGTTGGAGGACTAATAGGATCTCTGTGCTTCCTTGTAGTAGAGGCTCAAATTTTCACGTTTTTAATTATTATTTTAATGTTTCCCAGCACCTGCCAAACCCATCCAAATTTCCTTCCATTGTCATTCACTTGAAGCCTGTCACAATCTTGTTGGAGTGGTCTGCACATGGAAGCTTCACTGAGGTCGTACATGGTCACTCACTCAAGCTTCCATGGCATAATCCTGGTGGAGTGGTCTGCACAGAGAAGCTTCACTGAGGTATCAGTATGTGGCTCAGTTTCAGCACAAGCTTCTTTTGAGGCAGTATCTGGGCAGATTGTAAACATGAGCCATCTAAGGAGCTATATACGAAGTAACTGAAAATTTTGCCTTCATTACTTGAAAGAAATGGCTTATTTCTTACTATTTCTACAAATTTATTTTTTGGTCCCACTCCCATTGTTTCTCACTGTGTCCAGTTTGTTCTTGAAGTAATATCATTGATTATTCTGAATAAAGTCAATTAGCTTGCTTATTTTTTCATGCTTATTTCCTGACATCTAGCCTTGTAATTGGTTCAAAATGACCAGAGGTGACTTTTTATGGCTTTGACAGTCACCTTTGTTGAATTAGAAAGCACATGATCATGAGATATGTCAATACTTCCTTCTCTCTGCAGCTAGTCCACTTTAAAAGACTCAGTGCAAAGGCTGCAGAGATGATCCAGCCATTAAAAATCTGTACTGTCTTCCAGAGGACCTGGCTTTGATTTCCAGCATGCAGGTCAAGCAGTTCGCAACTGTCTATAACTCCGATTCCAGATGATCTGACACCCTCTTCTGGACTCTTTGGGTACATGCACATATGTGGTACACATCTATACATTCAGGCACACACATACACATTGAATAAGTCAATAAATAATGAAATAATTAATTAAATAATGTATAAAATAATAATAATAATGAGTAAATTAATAAATCTTTAAAAGACTGAGTACAAAGACTCAGTAAATCAAGATTTTTAGGAGACAAAAGATAGAATCTACTTCAAACTCTTAAAAGCCACTCATTGATAGAGAAAAAATTCACATCAGTAGAGTTAAATTAATTACAGAGAAAGAAAAGTATTGATAATTAATAAGGGTTAATAGCCACTGAAAATTTAAATACCATCACAGATTTAATCCAGCTCAGCTAAAAAGGAAAAATGGACATGTAAATAGCAAGGAATATAAACATAAAAAAAGACTTTCTTTGCTGAATTAAAGTCCTCCCTTAAAGAAAGAAACATTTAAAGGCTTAAGTATTGATTTCTTGCTTAAAAAAAATTACAAGGCAAAACAGAAATTGAAATATAAAAGTAACTGGATGCATGCCAATCTTATAAGGATAAAAGTACATCATTCTGAAGGGGTCTGGCAGACATCCCACATCAATTAAGGAAGAAATCTTGCAGAATATGCAGCATATCCATCTTTGAAATTTTAAATTTCAATAATGCAGCTCAAGAATGGATGAAGGAAAATTAAAAAGTACAAGAAGGTGAAGAAGAAAATATTGACGTTGGAATTCATCGATGTGATGAACTCATAGCTCAATGACTCGTTCGCTGAGGTTGATATGCATCAGTTAAGAACCAAGACTGATGGATCATGACACTTCTGGAGACCAGGCTTGCTGTCCTGTCAAGAGATCAAGGTAGTAGTGGAAATACAACCAACTCCAATGATCACATCTGGAACTTACCGCTCAAAATGTACCCACTTTAGAACTTCCTAAATGTATCTGATGTTTCTTATAGGATTTTAGAGAAAACGTACATTGTATCTATGCTATCAATATTCCCTTGTGGGATGAATTAAAAACACCTGACTTCTGATACAGTGGCTGTCTACAAGTCAGGACAAAGGTATAAATAGGTCCACATCTGAGTTCATAAAGGAGAAATTTGGAGGCTCTTTCTGCATCACTATCAACTATTGTAACTTAAAAAATATTTATTTATTGTGTTTATGTTGGTACATTAATGTCTGTATGTGTCCCAAGTATGTTCAAGTGTCTACAGAAGGCCAGAAGAGGGTCTCCTTGGAGATCATAAGGTTTTTAAGAATAGGTGGTTAAAGTATTTTATTCAATCTATTTCACTTTTAATAATAATGATAATAAAGGAATAACTATCATGCATATAGTAAGTAGTCAGTTAAAATGTGGACAAGTTTAACTTAAAGGTCTCTTTATGCTTTATCTTTCAGAGAAAATCATGAGATGAGTCAAAAAATGGTAGTCAATTTCTTGAATATTATTAAGGACCAGCCTTAATAATCTTCCCAGGGGCCCAGAAGAGAGGCTATGAATGGTGAGAATTATTTTCAGGGAAAGAATCTAAATACACCAAGCTCTTTTGTCCATCTATTTTATTCCTCTGGGATAAAATTCTGTCTGCACAGCTTCAGTTCTGCTCTCATGCCTAGCTCCTTTCTTGCCTGATTTGTCTCTACATTTATCTGCTGTCTCCTCTAAGTTCTATCTTAATTCTCTCATCTTAGTTCCGCCCCATCTAGGTTCTCATCCATCTAATTCCTTCCCATCTTAGCTCCTCTCCCAGCCCCTTCTTTCTCATCTTGCTCTTCCTCATCTTGTTCTTCCCTATCTGACTCTTTCTCATCTTCCATCTTGTTCCTCTAGTACTCTCTTCTCACCCTTCAATCTAGTTCTTCCCCATCTCTGTTCATTTCTCTCCAGTTCTTACCCATCTAGTTCTTCCATTCTCTTTTCTCTTCTCCATCTAGTGTTTGCTCTGAAAATAAAACTGCCTTTTATCCCCTGCCCCTTATCTCTCTAAGCTATCTCTGCTCCCACAGTTTCTGGCAGGGTCAGGGAAGTGTGCTCAGTTGCTAGGCAACTTGGCTAAGCAATTTCAGTCAGAGCTAGATGTACCTGTAAGAAGAAACCCTTTAGTTCTGAGTTAATTGTTAAGGGTGGATCTAAAACTAGAGGTAAGACTTTGGAAAGGAGAAAGTTATGCTTAATTAGCACCTTTGCCAGGCATTCTCAGATAGTCTGGATGCTTAAGTCTGTTCTTAGAGGATACAGGGGTATAAAATACTTTCATCCGTCTGGGATGGTCCTGGCTGGATGCTGCTAATGACAATAATTACAGAAAGGCCTGAAATTAGGGATCCTGGTTGTGTTACTGCTCAGAAGATTATCTAAATATTCTTTTAGCAGAGGGGAAATTGTGCCCAAAGAATGTTGGAAAAGCTATAATAGTACATGAGAAATTTATAGTAGGAAATGGCTAATAATCAAAAGCCAATATCACCGAGACTCCTTGAACCTCAGCGTGACCTCTGGAAGGCCTTGGCTTCTTCCAGGTATTAGCTTGTCATAATCAGTTGAAACTCTACTTCATATTTATTTTGCGGCTTGCAGCAGCTATTTCCTAATCAGACAATAAAATTTAATACTTCATTTTGCAAATATTGATTATATTCTATACATTTGAATTATTGATTTCTTGAAAAAGAGACAAATTTTGAAAATAAAAGTAACTGTCAAGATTGGGTATAAAAATACACATTTGAGCTGACACTTTATATTAATTATTGAAATTTCAAAACCATGTTGATTATAATGTATAGAAATCTTTTATTCATGCTAGTATATGTGCTGTTTAGTTTTAACCATCAGCTTGAAACAATCCAGAATCAGTGGAGAAGGAAGTCACAATGGAGGGAGGGATTGCATATATTAGATTGATCCAGCCCTTTGTGAGTGGCACCTCTCCCTGGCCAGGAGACTCTGGAGTACATAAGAATAAAGCTAGCTTAGTACTAAGTAAATAAGGAAGCAAGCAGGCAGGCAGCCTGGGGGCACTGACACCCCACCCCCATCCCCACCCCACCCCACTCTGCCCCCACTCCCCAACTCTTGACTGAGCACATAACATGACTAGCTGCCTGATTTCCTGTCTTGACTTCTCTAAAGTGATGAATAGTAGTGTGACATTATGAGGTAAAATAAATCCTTTATTCCTTAAGTTGTTCTTGGTCTGAATATTTTATCACACTAACAGAAATGAAGCTAGGACAGAATACAACCAGACTTTGTAACAGAAATGATTCCAATGTATGTGGGTTTGAATGAGACTGCACTTGTATCACATACTGAAATCTATTTGTGAGGGCATGTTTTAAAAAGAAAACAAAATGTCCATAGCTTTGAAAGCAGCCTTCAAAGTGGTGTTCTTAAAGGACAGAGTAGAAATCAAGAGGCAATGTCCTGGATTCTTAGTTTTTTCTGAGACCTATTGAGTGAAAGGTGAACAGCAGAGGAGATCCTCTTTGAAGGAAGTAGTCATCCTAAAAATGGCAACTATTGTCAAGAGAATGGTTCTGCATGAGTTACAGTTTAAAGATTGGCAGAAGTTCAGTTTAACAAAAAGGGAACAGGGGGTGACCCACTTGCAGAGTTGAGAAATCTTTCAAAAGGCCAGGCCATATTTCATTCCTTTTCCATCGAGACTTTTTAGAAGCAGCAAAAGAAGCCAAGAATGTTTGAAAATGAAACAGAAAACAGCATTCTTGGTTCCTATTATAAAGGAAAAGGGCACACGATAAAAATAGTGCCATGTCCTAGCTTAACCACATTACAGACCCTTCCTAATACAATATTTGTTTGGGATAAACACCAATATGGCTAGACCTATTGTAAGAGGCTATTATTTCTTTCATTTTCTTAACAATACATGCACCCTTTAGTTATATGGATTTCACTGAGCAGTGGCTAAATATAGATGAGCTGACTTAAGTAGTTAATCATAATAATAATATTTATAAACTTGATTTCATTGTGTTGACTCATTCTTCTTACTGGTCCACAAGCATTTAAAAGCAGTGACTAATTCAATGTTTTGTTGGATTGGTTTGAGACATACACAAAAAAAGAAATTGAAATAATCTCCCCTCTTATCTTTGTGCCAGAGCTTTCCCGATCTCAGAGTACTTTTATTTAAATTCATGCTGTGCACAATAATACCTTAGTAGCCATAACAGACCTAATTTGTAAAAATTAGTTATTAAGTAATGCTGAAACAAGGTTCAAAATAATTAGTTTGACTCAGGTGCCTGATTTTTGTGTCTTATTGCTGCATTTCGATATTTATTGCTATCAAAGATCATGTTGATAGTTATGTCTTTGAACATCCTCAGTCATAATATTTGTCATGGCTTAAAAGGGTCCAGCATGAGTATCTTGGATAAAACTACTTTAAATAAATAGTTTAAATTTGATATTTTATATGAAATTGAGACAAATACTGTGACCATACTTGTAACAAATACATAATCCACCGCACATTTTCTCATTCTTCCTACATCCTCATGGTTGAACCTAAGTATGAAATTCAACCAGCATTTCTAGCTATGTCTAGAAAATGGATTGGCTAGCCCCCTACTCATCTGTCTCTGGCTCCTCTTCTCTTATCAGTGCAGACATGTATCCATTTACTTTGGTCTCTCTGCTTCAATGGATTAAGAACCATATCTCAATTGCTATTTCAACATCAAGATATTTAGAATAGAGAATGCAACAAAAGAAAAACTGTCTTTTGACAAATAAATGAATGGGGAAATGCAAACCTATGCTTATTTTTAAACTTATGTATGTGGTATATATATATGTGTGTGTGAAGCCCCAAAATTGACACTGGATTTCTTTGTTGCTTCCCGCCTTAGGTTCTGAGACAGTGTTTCTGGCTGAATCATGAGCTTACCCTTTAGGCTAGATGGGCTAGCCTATTAAATCCCTGGGACTTGCCTACCTCTGCCTTCCACTGCAGGGGCCTTCACGTGTGCACCACAGCTCTCGGCTTTTACACAGCTGCTAGGACCTGAACCTAGGTCTCCATGTGCTTTACTGACTGCACCATCTCCTGCAAACCTACTTTTTATGTTTCTTTTAGGGGCAGATAATATTTTGAAACAACATTATCATATTTCCCCCCTCAAAGGTTTTCAAACTTTTTGATTGTGGCCTACAGAAATAATATGTACACTGCCACGCATGAGGTCCTAAAACGATGATGTCCATGAAGCAAGGGTGGCTTCAATGAACCTCATAGAGAACTTTCTTAGCTATTGTGTTCCATTTTACTCACTTAAGAAAAATAGTGCTGGTACTGAAATGAAGTGACCCACATCATTATCCTCTTTAGTGTCATATGGTAGAGTAGCCTCTGTATCAGTACTTCTAGTGAATGGATATCATGTATGTCCTGTACCTTAGACTTTCAGGACTGGAAGGCCTAAAGGAGTTTGGGACTTCTGTTTTATAGATGTCACTAGTGAACAGTTGAAGAAATACGTATGTTTGGATTTAGATTCAGCTACAAACAATGATTATAGTCTAAAATTATTTCATCTAACCCTTGACATAGTCACACAAACTAAGAGCTGCCACTTATTAGCAACTGCATTATGTAAAGAAAAAAGAGGTTCAGGGGTCTCGTACTTTCTTGCTTCCCTTTGTCCTACTAGTTCTTGACCTTTGCCCAAATATTCCCCCTTCATTTCATGTATCATGCACATATTTGAAATCTAGAAAGCAAGCAATAGGATTTTGTTTTGTTTCATGTTAGATAGGATCTCCATATAGCCCTGGCTGGCCTTGAAATGGAGTTCACTATACAGCTTAGGATGGCCTTGAACTCCTTGTCCTCTTGCCCACGCACTAAGATCATAGGAATGCACCACTACATCTAATTTATTTATGTGTTCATTCATTTTCTGTTGTTGTTTGAGACAAAGTCCCATCATGTAGCTCTAGTTGACCTGGAAAAGGGTTATGTAGAGCAGGCTGGCCTCCAATTGCTGGCAGACCTTCTGCCGTTAAGTTGTGCAAACTCTCCCTTATTCTCACCCTGAATCTTGCTATTTCACTTAACATGATGGTATGGGTTACTGCAGTTACTGTAGGAGAGATTACAAATACATCTGTGTGTCTAGGAAAGCTGGCTCCCTTGTTTATTGTTGGAAATCACTTGTGAATCAACTCTGTCTTACAGACTGGGGCCTCAATGCAAGCGCAGCATGGTTTTCTTTGTGATTCTATTTCCCACTGAAGAGTATAGTGAAGTCTCAACTCAGTAGGCTGATTTGGGGTCTAGTACAATAAACACTTCCACTACAGCTCTGCTCCCCAGATACACCATCACCAAGGCCAGCACCTTAGCTAGCTGGCAGGAGGACTTAGCACTCCGCTCTTGAGAAGTTCTATCCTCCCCCCACTCCTCCTGACCGCCTATAAAACCTTGGGAGATAGGAAGGGTCTGGCCGACAAACTGGGCATGCTCAATGGCAGAGCTGCTTTGGTCCAGACTTTGAGCCAGGACTCTGGGATCCCTGCTCCCAGCTCCACTGCAGAATAACTCCACAGCTTCTGCGCTCTAGGAGGGCTAGACGCCGCGCCGCCCGCCCCCTGCAGCTTGTGCTGCAGCCGCCGGCCACCGGAGGGGGGCGAACCCACGTCAACCTGTTGTTTGTCCCGTCCCCATTGATCTAGTCAGCGTCACAAGGAAGTGCGGCACCCACACGCGCTTGGAAAGTTCAGCATGCAGGAAGTTTGGGAAGAGCTGGGCGAGTAGCTGGACGGCCCGGGCAGCGCAGGACAGTGCAGGCGGCGAAGGCGCGGGGCGGTGCAGCAGAGGTCCACCGGCCCAACCCGGTGGGCTTTATTTATTTATATATTTATTTCTGGAACGAGGCTATCCCTAGGTCGCTGATCCCAAATGCACCGACTCATCTTCATCTCCATTCTTGTGTGCGCGAACTTTTGCAGCTATCGGGACACTTTTGCGACTCCGCAGAGCGCATCCATCAAAGCTTTGCGCAATGCCAATCTCAGGAGAGACGGTAAGGGATTCATTGATTTGTATTCTTCCTTGACAAGGTCACATTTGTCGTTGTCGGGGTTCTTTGGGCCATTCACCCCGCCCCCAGCCCCTCCGTTTTTTTAAATTTTCAACTCAGACCAAAAGCATTGTTTGGGGGAGGGATTCTCCTGCTTCGCCCCGAGCTACGGTAGCTCCTCCTTCCAGAACCGTACTGAAGAGTGTGAAGTGTCCTGGGGGCCATGGGAGGTAGTATGGTGGGTCAAGTGGGTTTATCCCCTGCATCTTAGAAGTCACGAAGGTAGGTGTGTCCTGGAGTAGTTGATACCAGGATGTGGGTGACTTCTTCCAGAGTTGGAAAGCTGAATGCCGTGCTCACTTTGGGTCAAGCTAATCTGACACCAGTAAAGCAGGCATTGTGGTAAGTGGTGGAGTCCAGTGGCCTTTACCGGATGACATAATTCTTATTTATTTATTTTCGTGAGGAGAGTGGAAATGACACGTTTCAGCATTGTGGTTATTTCTGCAGCAAACTGGCAATTTATATGTCACTTATTTTTAAGAGAAGTTATTGCTGCCCCCTCCATCCCGTCCCTCAAATGGCTTTAGTTCAGAGAGACTCAGAAACTCAAGAGTCTGGGAGGCGGGCTGCTGGAATTTCCTTGTACCGCAGGGGACCTGGTTTCTATTGTTGGTTTCCTTTGTGCGGAGGCTTTCCAAGCTCCTGAAATGGCTGTCCTAAGCAAGGTCCTGAGCAGACATACTTGTTTTCCTGTCTTGTGGAAGACACTTGGGTCACTGGGTCCCTGAGACTCCAAGTTGAGTTTGTATTCCTCCTGGGGCTTAGGACCTCAGCTGGAGCTTGTGGTCCCAGCATGGAGCAGTCCTTGCCACTGGTGTATGGAATGGCCCAAGGCTTTACTGCATTTGTTTTCCTACATGAATTTCATTCTCTTTCACTTGCTTAAAGTGCCCACAGCCACCACTTTCTCCCATATCGCTGCCTGCCCCCAAACACCAAGGACATCACCAAGTTGTTCTTGGTGGCTTCAGTGTTTGAGCTGGCAACATTTGACCATCTTAGTAAATTCATTGTAGACACCTTCATCACTTATGAATGTCTTACTTGATATATCATAAATTCGGACTCTGGGATTTTGAGTGGAAAAATACATTGCTGTACTTTTTGATGGCAGGTAGCCCCAATGGCAGTGTCTTCAAAGTTACCTGATGTGTTAAGGTGTGTGTCCCCTACTGGATAGCAGTGTTTTAACTGCAGTTCAAACTATTATAATAGTCTATTTTGATGACCTTAGGTTTTGCATTCAACTGTAAAGCAAAGAAGCCTGAGTCTCAGTGCACTTCACTAGTTTGTCTTGCTAGGCAGTCTCCAGGATGGACAGATCTTTGTTTTCAGCTTTGCTAATTACTCTTTATTTGCCTTTTTGGCTTCAAAGAGTTAACCATCATGTTGATACATGACTTCATAGCCATAATTTTGTAACCCTCCCAAGTATCGGTTTCAAGAAGTCAAGGACAGAAAATGAAAAGTATGCAACCATTGCTTATTAACCCAAGATTCTGACCCAAATCCAGTCAGACAGCTCAGAGGGTTTTTAGTCTCCCTACTCCCTTCTTTTGTTGAAGAATACACTCTCATGTTAATTGTCTTTATTAGAACTCTGTATACAAGGGAGCTCTTGTCTACAGGGGAACTTCTCAAAATACTGATGATGTCTCTAGATTCCTTCATATTTTAGCTAAAGCTGTTTCACAGTTACTACAACACTACACACACTCACACACAAGATTGCTTAATATTTTTCTATTTAACAATCTTTATAAAGGACTGGAAAGTAGGAAAAATCCAGACATAATTAAATAAGAAAATACTAACATTCATAATGCATAATGGCTTGTTAGTATCTGGGAAAAGATAGCTCAAAGAGGTGAGATTGAGTAGTAAGGGTTGAAAGTTGAAAGATTAGGTATTACAGCAGTATATGTTTTACCTAAGGCCCACTATCTATGAACAGATAATTCAACATATCTGTAATATTAAAATACCACAAGGCAGGAGTTTGATTGGAAGAAAAAAGTCTAAAAATGTTCTTTGACGGGATCTTGGTGATAAGAGAAAACAACTGGTTGAGTGGCAGCCAGAAAGTTTTGTGGAGTTAACCTTTATACATTCTTTCCAGCCCTGATTGGTTGCCCAGTGTTGGGGTCAAGAAAGGAACCATAAGGGGAGGGGCAGGTGTCTCATAGATATGGCTTCCAATGGTGTGTTGGAATGTCCACAGGCTGATGCAAAGGGTCTTTGGAGAGGTCTAAATATCACTGAAATTCCTAATGCAGATCAGGGAGAAATCCTTGCTCAAAGGCTGCACATCTGGAGCTTGCTTGCCCTAGTCTCCCTCGTGGCTTGTAAAGGAGGACGATGTCTTACTGCGTTGACTCTCAGATGAAGACAGCACAGACATCTGGTGGGGACATACATGAGAAATACATTCAGGGGAAAGACAGAAAACGAAATCCAATCAACGCTAATTTGTGGTCATTAGAAGATGTGGTCAATAGCCACTGAAAACCCTGAATGGGGGTGGGCAGATGTATGGAAGATCTGAAGGTAAAGCTACATTCACATTTGAATGCTATGTGTTTGCTCTTTGAAATTCTGTTGGTTGCTGTCCAATTTGGTGGTTGAGAAAGGAACTATAAGGGATAAAGGCAGATGCCCCATGAAAAGGGCATGAGATCAGTGTTTTTATTTTCAACCTAACAGAAAAAGCTTGGGTTTAATCAGCTGTGTCTAATAGCAGAGATATTGAGGAAGCTAAGAAATGATATAGAGATATTAGGTTAATAAATGATAGGCTCCTCTTATAAGGTGATTGGTCTTCTGGAATGTTCTATTACAATATGTTCTTATTGTGAAACAATACCTCCAGATCCTTCCATTCAGAGTAGCAAAAGCTGGCCATTGGAGGAAGGTGGCAGATTCGATCCAAATGAGATTTTTATAACTATGGAAGAATACATTACAATAATTTTAAACACGTAATTCAATGTTTATACTTCCTTATCATACTATTAATCACTCTGCTCAAAATGCTTTACTTTAATCCTGTCTCTAAACCTAGAACAGATCCTAATTTAGAAGTCACATCTTATTTTAGTGTCTATCAGTTGACGCTTCTGTGATAATGACGGTTCACACCAAGTGATGCTCTGACTGATACCAGAAAGGAAAATCGTCACAGCTAAACCACATTATTAATTATTCCAAAACCTACCTGAATAGTTCCTGCCTGGAGACTTAAGAATACAAGTCCCTCTTCAAGTTCTGACCTTTGGTTGTTTTATGAAAGTACAAATGTTGCTGTTAGGCGACAATTCTAGACTGTCCTGATTGGTATGGAACTGTCTCCAACTTTAACACTTACTGGGGCAAGCCCTACAGTGTCTGGACTGTGCTGTCTTGGATTCCACAGCAGCAAGTGTGAGTCTTAAGCAACGTGGCTTTCTAGAGGCATACAAATGACAGCACATTGATCTTGGTTAGAGATCAGAGATGAAAAGGGATGGCAACAAAACAGAAAAATATAAACTGTCTCTTGTGAAGTGTCTGAGAGCTAAGGGCCACAGGAGTGTCTAAATTTTGCATTTGTTTGTTTTTATAATTTCTGTTCAGTTCTAAGATTCAAACCTTATAATGCATATCTGAGTTTACCTGTTTTAAATGCAGCTTGGCTTTGTCCTTCTAACAGAATGGGTAGAAGTGCTTAATTACCATTCTTTAAAAGGATGATATAGGGCTAGGGAAATTAGTGGGTGAAGAGAGTCAAGGTGGAGTCCTCAGAATCTTCTTTGATATGCAGGTCTGCTCTCCCAGAACTCTTGCAGGGAGGCAGGGGCAATATGAGGAGAATCTCCAGACGTTTGTGGGGAGCAGTATTGGCACATGTAGGAGGAGGTGGGCTCTGTCTTTATTTCAAAGTGGAAGGTGAGGGCCAAGGTTGTGCCATGTAAGAACCAAATACCAAGGCTGTACTATGACCTCCATGTGAGTGCAGTGGTATATATGCTAAAATTCACATGAATGAACACAAACAACAACAACAACAACACACACACACACACACACACACACACACAATGGTTATGAACAAAAGTTCCTGAAAAAAAAATCCCCTCCTCCAACTGACCTATCAAAAGACTGATTAACTGATTAGAACTCTAATGATTGTAGAGAGGTTGGAATGTTGCCAGTCCAGAGCCCAATTATCGGGGGGGGGGGGCCCTCTTTAGTCCTGTTAATAGCCATTTATAGTCTTGCTTTGTACCTGACCTAATATCTTTGTAAACATTAGGCAAATCATTTAGAATTTACAGACACCTACACCACAAATCAAAAGGCTAAGCGTCATCCAATTGCACCGATTGCATTGGAGGCTCATTTGCTCCACCCACTTGCTTTATGTCTCCACCAATGTGTTTTTAAAGTGTCCTCATTCATGGTCTTCATTGTTCTGTTATTATAAAAACCTCAGGAAACCACTTCCACACTGGAGTGAGGAATCTGGGGTAATATATATATATTCCTGGACCATGGTGATTTGGCTCCAGAATATATTCTCTCTTATCCCCTTTGAGTGAGAGTTGTGCTTTTGAGGTGTGGACAGGTGCCTGCATGCTGTGCATTGTAGGGTGTCTTGATATGTCTGGATGCTGTGCATTGAGGAGTGTCCTGGGGTATCTGGTTGTTGTGCATTGTAGGGGATTCTGGGGTGTCTGTTTGCTGTGCATTGTAGGGTGTCCTGAGGTGCCTAGCTGCTGTGCAGTGGAGGTTGCCCTGAGCTAAGTTGTGAGCCACATTGACTGAAAGTGATTTTTGTCTGAAGGACTTTTTTCCTTTTAGTGACTAAAAATAAAACCAAATTGCTTCAGAACAGTAGGGCCAAACATGGAGGAGAACCCACAGAATCATTGCTCTCTTCTAGTCAGCCAGAAGTTCAGCCTGTTGTCAGGTAGGACTCTGAGGACTAGTGGTCTCTAAATCCTGTCCCATTGTCATTCTGAAAGTCTGGAAGGATAAGTGTGTTTTCTACGTTCCTCCTTGAGAACTGAGACATATGCAAATGCTGTTCCTTCTGAGACTTGAAGTTTTACTTTTGAAATGATCCGAACAGTATTTCAGAGCAGTTTATGAACATCGTTTGAAACCTTTCTCTTTGTTACGATGGGAGTAATTTGTGAACCAGGTGTAGGATGTTTATAACTCTTGGACACCTTACTATTCATCTCTTACAAGGATCTGGAAAGTTTTTGGGTAGAAACGAGTTGGTTTAAGTTAGGACACATTTGGTAACCTCTTTTGAAGCAACTCTTTACTTGAGTTCAACTGTTTTCTAAAGGTGAATGTGACACCAACAGTTCTTATCACAAATCCTTCACTGAGCTCTGCTGCAACAGCTATTTATTTAATGATTGGTTTGCTTTCTTGATATCTGCCGTATCCTGTGCTGATGTTCAGTTCTCTAGCAGGACATGAATGACACATGCATAGTCCCTGCTATCCTCGAGCTCTTGATCTAACAGAGAATAGAAATAAATAGTTCCAGCTGACTTTCTGGTTCATTTGGCAAAGCCAAGACCCTAGACTTGCCTTAGGCATCAAGGGGCAATGTTTTAAGGCTGCTGAACACCCTCCAGGTTTCCATCACCTTGTCAGCAGAATAAGCCCATATTTCTCCCCGTTATCCTGTTTTATATGGTGTGTTTGAGTGCAAGATTTTTAGTTGAGAGAAGTGTATCTCGCAGTTAAAGTGTGAAAGACGGAATGTACAGTATGGTGTGGCAGGTGCTCTCATGAGGACCAGTGTGATAAGTTCTAGAACATTACAAAGACTTGAGAGACCGAGAAAGGCTTTCCATCAAAGAGAAGATGAATAGGAGTTTAGAACTTGGGGATGGTGAGGGAAGAGAGTGAAATTTATCAGTGGAAAGAAAGCTCTTCTCAAGATTTAGAGATGAGAATTATAAAAAGAATACTAATAAAATAAAATAAAATAAAATAAAGGGCTGGCAAGACGACTCAGTGAGTAAAGGTGCTTGCTGCACAAGCATGGGTACCTGAGTTTGATCCCTGGAACCCATGTAAAGGTGGAAGGATTGAATAGACTTTACAAAGCTGTCCTCTGACCTGAGATACAGACAGTGGCATGCATGCCTCCATCGTGCACACACTAAATAAATAAGTAATGATAAAATTAAAGTAAAAGTGCAAGGATGCACATGTCCACTAGTAAAGGAACCAGGAAGAAATGTGAGGGAGTTTGAGTGTAATTCTGAGGGTGTAGGGAAACCTTCAGAAGATTGCACTGAGGTGTAGCTCAGTCAGCAGAGTGATTACCTAGAACGTGGGAGGAGCTGGTTCTACCCTCACCACCATATCAAACTGAATATAATGGCACATGCCTGTAACCCAGCACTTAACAGGTAGAGTCAGAAAGATCAGAAATTCGAGGTCATTCTTAGATACATAGGGAGTTCAAAACTAGCCAGGGCTACATGAGACACCGCAACCCCTCGAAAAATATAAATAAATAAAGGAAAGAAAGAATGAAGGGAGAGAAGGAGATTTTTAACTGAGAGAGAAACATGGCTTCTCCACGTTGAATGAAGAAACTGTGCTTTAAGAAGTGAGCCAGGCCATGGGTGTGGTGGGACCAGACTCCTTGTAAACTCATTGCCTGTATAACATTTACACAGATTGTGTTAGTTTGTTTTCAAGATGACAACAGAAGGCGTGAATGACTTCTCTAGTTCCAAATCTCCAGATGCTAGTGCCCAAAGCCACTTGCTATTCTCTATGTCCCTCTGACTCCAGAAGCTTTTCTGTCATTCAACATGGAAAATATTGTATCCTTAATTTTTTCTGAGGTCTCCACAAGGAAATGTGGAGGGTCAGAAAAACTTGGGTAGGGTTTTATAGCACTAAGTCATTTCAGATATCCTCATTTCAGAATTAAAAGCAATTTAAAAGCAAACACCATGGACAAGTGGTGGTGGCACATGCCTTTAATCCCAACATTTAGAGGTAGAGGCAGCAGATCTCTGTGAGTTTGAGGCTAGCCTGGTCTACAGAGCTAGTTCCAAATCCTGTCTCAAGAAAACAAACAAATAAACAGAAAAACCCAAACCCTTTACAATAACTTTTGTGGGTAGGACAGTTTCAGCAAAAGCACAAAGGGATCATATATAACAAGAAAAAGCATCTGATACAGATGCAGTAGGAAGAAACATTCTGTCTCCCTATATAGTATTTCAGGACCAAATAAATGTAAGTCATAAATAAAGGCATAGGCTCATAGTTCACATACAGAAAGCAGTATGTCCTTGTGAGGATTTTCTCTACAACAAGAATGAAGCATGTTCTGTTTTGTTTCACCTCAAGCATTGATGATACATACCGTAATATATCTTCTTTCCTATCTTCACCCTGGTCTACTGACATCTATATATTATCTTAGTGTTTTCTTACTTATGATTGGTGGGACCTATGGTTTGTTGATTTTCATATTGACAGGTGAGAAATTGGTTGAGGCACCATAGCAGAGGCACGTGAGCTGCCTTTCATCACTAGAGTGACATTTTCTCAGATTTTAAGGTTTTACCTCAGTACCTACTGTCTTGTAGAGTGGGTCCATGAAAGTTTTGGACTCATGTAGTACTGTACCAAGTATGATTTAAATTTTTTATACTTTACTCAGTACTTACTGTCTTGTAGAGTGGGTGCATGAAAGTTTTGGACTCATGTAGTACTGTACCAAGAATGAATTGAAATTTTTATACTTTATTATAATTCTCATATGTCTAATAAAAATTATAATTCATATAATTTTAAACTATTTTTATTAGCTATTTATTTTTAATTAACAGAAATTTCTACATCTGTATGCAACATTTTATTGGCATATATATCATGTCATACACTTTTTTGATGGTAAGTACACTTAAAATCTACTTGACAGTTTTCAAGTGTGCAATATTTTGTTAATAACTATATACATACACATCATATATCATCAGCTTGTGTTCGTTAAGATTCTTGGAGTTGTAAATGAGCTGCAGCATGACTAAGCACAGAAATAGTCACTTAGTCGCACCTCATGTGAGAAGAGGCTCAGAGTTCTGTATTTCACTGGAACATTTAGTATGCAACATAGCAACATCCCCCTTTTATGAAATACTGCTGACGCACCCTTAATTATGGGAAAAGCAACCAAATGAACCAATAAATAGGCAACAAAATTATTCAAAACCTTAAATGACGGTAACAGTATATATAAACAAGCCATTAAGGTTTTGGTAGATAATAACGAATCACCGCTTGACTTTAATTACTCTGTAATTCTATCCTGCTTGTCTTGCTTGCTAAGGTGATTCCTATATCTGCACACAGAATATTAACATATGATTTGAGGAGAGAGGGCATTGAAGAGTGAGACCTAGGGATATTTCTCCCTCCATGTTTCAAGGCTTTAGAAAGTTTTCATGAAAACAAACATCTGACTTATGTTTTTGTTGTTGTTGTTGTTATTGTTTATTTCTTTTGTTTCTTTAAAAATTTTATAGTGCATGTTTTCAATGCACCATACTGTATTACATAAGGATATTTTCATACAAATATTTATTAAAACATTGAGCACATTCTCTCATACCCAGAACTTCTCATTTGTCTCTCCTCTCCCTCTCTTAGTCCCTTTGTTCCCTAACACAGTTTCTTTTCTACTTTCATGTCATATACACTTTCATGATTTTATGAGTCTATGTAAAATAATGCACACGAGGTAAAGTGTTCTCTATCTCAGCCCAGCTTCACTTATATGACACGATCGTTTCCACTTGCACTCATTTTCCTGCAAATGACTTCATTCTTGACAGACAAAAGCCATTCAGTTTGTGTCTAGTCCAAATTCTCTGTGTCAATTCCTTTGTTATTAGGCATCATGGTTGGTTTCATAGCTTAGCTAGGGTGTGATAAACACTGCTGTGTGAAGATTTCAGTGACAGGCCGATATGGAGGCTTGCAGGTGAGCACCAAAGAGTGATGTAGTCAGGCCATATGGTAGATCTACTTTTTATATTTTTGGTTTCTTTTTCCCATATTGATTTCCAGGTTTGTTACTGAGATAGGTGCAAATATTTCCAGCTTATCTGCATACGGCAGTAGAAATGATTAGATCATGTCCAGTGCAGTTACTGGTTTTTAAAATGATGATGTCCTTGAGCCATCAAGAAATTTTTACATGTTTGATAGTTGTGCCAGATTCATAAGCTGGAAGTATCAATAGCTATAGAATTTGTGGAGGTAAAGCAGAAAATTCAACATTTACTAGGAACCAACCCCCACTGGAAATGAACTTGTATAGTTGAAGCTTATAGATATGTCTAGTCAAGAGCGAAGTGAACAAGGGGTTATCTTTGCACTGTAGGTTAGACCCCATTGGGTTCAGAATCCTTAGTAACTTGTGTGTACACAAAGCCCACATTCAACCTACATATTTTAGTTTGTAAAAAAAAAAAATGGCTAGTGAGTTGGGTCAGGTACAGGGGTTGGCAACAATTTGTAGAGGTCAGATGGCAAATATTTTCGGATTTCTAGGTTACATGGTCTCGGTTCTGCAATCAAAGCAGAAAACAGGCACAGAAATTGCAAAAGAGGATGGAGATGGCTATAAACTTCTTCGAAGTGTTTTAAATGTATAAAACCTGACTCTCCAAATATGACTGGAAGCCTGCAGGTCGCAATTTAGAGAAATTATACATGTTTTGTTTAAGTGAAGGCTGAAGTTGTGATGAGGAAATGGTACATACAAAATCTAACTATAATTAGAAAATAAAAACAACTCATTTGTAGCATCAGATAACTTGACTTAGCATCAACTCATGATATGGATTGATGATCATAGATTGACCATAGATCATAAATGGAAAGGTAGATCGATGCACTGAGAACATCATGAATCATGTCTCTGAACAGGTGTAGTTGAATGAAGCTTAAGGATCGCCACTGCCACCCCAGACAACAGTATGACTAGCTTTACTGTTTGTCCTATTAAGAAGGTGGCAATTTCCCATATATGTTGTTTTGTTCAGGTACCCTGGGTCTGGGTGTGTAGTTTGCTTGGTCTGTTACTTTCATGGTTCTACTTTTCCCATAACATTAGCTCCATGACCTAGGTGTCTAGGGTTCATTTCTCTTCTGTCTCTAACTTTCTCTTCTTGTTGGCTACCTCTGCTCAACCAACACACAGGCTCAGGTCACCTTTCCCTGCTCTACAGACAATGCGAGGCTTTTTTCTGTTTCTTTTAATGGTGCTATTCCATAAATATCCTCAGTGTCTCCACTCCCGTTCATCTTCAGTACCGGTTACTGTTTGAAAACATCCCGCTGCCTCGCTGAGCCATTCTGGTGGAGATTCCAAGCTTTACAGTCTTCTCTGAACAGTGGTGTGAAACCTTTCTGCACTTGAGGAATACACCCTTTCTGTTTTGACTCTCCTAAATGATGGATTTGAAATGATGGTAGAAATAAGGTCCAAACTAACAGTTTTCATTTTAATTTCTTTGGAGAAGCAAGATTAGAGAAAACTTTAAAATATGTTTCATGCTTTTTCTTTCTTCCTGACTGTTGCAAGTAGTGAAAGAAATGAGAAAGATCTGAGAACATTTTATGAGGATCCTATTAATATAAACAGAATGCTTGAAGATAAAAGTAATATCTTATGACCTATATGTAAGGGCAGCATTTGTGTGGCTAAAAAATAATGTTGCTTTAAAAGTAAACATTGGCTACATACATAGAATTGTTCTATGTTGCTGAGTGCTCCCCCTTTGGCTGGCTCTCCTGTAGGTCCTACAAATGCTGCTGTATTTTATTGGGTTGTATCTTTTCATTTCTCCCACTGATCTTTTCTGGAAAATCTTACTTTATTCTGATTATTATGTTATCGTGGAGAAATAACCCATCGGCCTATATTTTCTGCTTCTGTCTCTTTGCTGAACTCCTGATTCGTTTGTCTATTTATTTAATTTCATTTTATTACCCAAAGCTTATAATGAATGATCCCAATGGTACTTATGATAAGACTCTGATTCAGTAAAAAACTGTGAAATATTCAGTGTTTCTTTTTTTTAGGTTCTATTATTTACCCAATGGAGAATTCTGTGACAGACACTTTATAGCAGCTTTTGAGCATTCTTCGGTGAATGTGCTGGTCAGATACAACATTTTAAACAGAAGTGGCTACTCTACATCTCTTTTCCCTACTTCCAGCCTTCTCAGACCCTCTGTTTATCCTGTTTATGTCATGAATCCTATGATTACATATATTTGTTTACACAGCTAACATCTGCTTGTATGTGTGGGCTGACTGGTGCTGTTGAACATCTTTACACTGTGTGTACGTATACCACTGTAAGTGGTTTAACAAAAAGCTAGCTAAAGCCAATACCTAGGCAGGAGTTTTGAGGCAGAGAGGATGTTGGAAAGAAGAAGGAGAGGAGCCAGACAGATGTGGAATGAGTCAGACACACAAAATGGGATAGAGAAAAAAGCCACGTGGTAGAATGCAGATTAATAAAAATATGGGTTAATTTAAATTTTAAGAGCTAGTTAGCAACAAGCCTAAGCTATCAGCTGAGCTTTCATAATTAATAAGTCTCTGTGTCATTATTTGGGAGCCGACAGTATCGACAAGGAAAGTCCAACTACAGATTGGCTCAGCACAGCCAAACATCCTCCCTTGTCCACTTCATTGGTTAGCACATAGAAGAAGTTAAATAAGATTTGATAAATCAACAAATCAACTAACCAATATTCTCCTTTGTTGACAGATTTTAGTCCCCAAAAGTCTCCTCATGATCAAACTGTGAGAGAAAGGGAGTTCAACCTTGACCTTTTGGCTGTTGGGTTGCTGTCCGAATTGTTGGGTGGTTGTTTTATCACTGACCAAGAGAGGAAATAAAGAGCAAAGTGGATAAGGGATGGCCATAGAGAGAGGAAAATAAGTTTTGGACACTTTAGGATATTTTGAAGCCTCCATATAGAAAAATCTAAATGCAGGAAGAAAGACAAAAATAGATCTCTACAAAATACTTTTACAGTAAACATCTGTGCATCTTCATGTACCCAAGGCAAATGGTCTAATATTGTGAGGGTATAATAGTGCTCCACATTCCCCAAGCACTTTTAGCATGGAAAGGGGCTCCTATAGCTCTTATAAAAAATGACTTCAGGTGAAGAACTGGTTATATATTCACAGAAGACTCTGTTGAGAATTCCAGCATAATATTTACTTTTAGACTGCTACCTTGACATAAGCATAATGTTTTCAGCTAAGTTAGAACTAATGTTGAAGAAATACAGTGACATTTCAACTACTTTAACAAAAAACAAACTCTCAACTATGTTAAAACTAACACTGATCAAAGTGGGTTCTTTTAGTATACTTCAGCACTTTAAACACTTGTCTGAAATTTCTCCTACTTAATACCAAGTAAAGGTATAAACAGAAGTTAAAAACTGGGGAGCTAGCCTTCAGAGTGAGTCTGCATGATGCACTTTAAGAAGCGAAGGGATGACTGGTACATTTTCATTCTGTTTATGGAGTTATCTATGGTGAAACATGTTCATACAACCTCTTCTATGGAAGATGTTACTAAGTGAAATATAGTATGCACTTTTATAATAACAAGAACACATTGACAAAGTTATTAAATGTGAAATGAAAAGATTTTAAAATATTTGTTGATTTTAAAAAGAGAATGAGTCTGGGGTAGAGGGAGAGCTGCTTGGAATTGAGTTTAAGCAAATTTTAATAGGAGATACCTGAATAGCTCAAAAATCAGCCATGATCTTTCATGTTGATTCTGTGGTGTACACGGTTCACTAACCTGGCCACAGTAAGCATCAGCCTTTCTGGTGTCATCAGGGTATCTGCTGAGTCTTGAGGACATAGAGACTGGAGGTGAAGAACTGGGCAACAAGAGCACTAAATAAATCCTAAGACACAGTCCTGACTCAGTTAAAGCTTATGCTGTGGCTGAAGAGAGAAAATATACTTATGAACAAACCCAAGACAAGGTAGTGCCCTGAGTATGGCCTTATGTGCCCTAGTGTGATATAATTTGGCTTTGCTGCTGTTGGTTTGTTTGTTTGTTTGTTTTAGGATATTCACTTTGAGGATTCTGTTTCCCTTGTCAAAATGCTGGCTTCTATCCTAATACTTGGTTTAGAAAAAGTGTATCAGCCAAGCTATTGTTGAACACAATACTTTGAAGATAAAAGGCAAATTTTTTACTAAGGTACTATTATACTGATTAAAATTTGAACTGAAAAGCAACTTTTAAGACTATATTTATGACTTTTTCATCTGTGGGGCGAAGTACCAGAAACAGTGAGGATGTGGCAGAGATTTTGCAGAACACAGACACAATGGTTTCATAAAAGCTGAGAGCAAAGTGTATATCCTCTTGCCCCTCCAATCAAGATCAGCTGTGAGCCAAGAAGGGCTTTGTTCAACCGGTCAAAAGCATGAGGACTAAAAGTCAGTGTATACACTGTACACACAATTACCAGCCTAGTAGGACTTAACTTTTTGATGCATCATAGTAAATTACAGTAGACAAAAATGGCTTTATGTACCTTAATGGTTTTTGTTTTTTGTTTGTTTTTGCCTTCTTCTGTTGTTGAGAATGTAAACTAACCTAAGATACTCTCATAGTTTTCTAAATGTAATTCTTAAAAAAAAAGAGCAATGGGAATTTATCACTGACATCAAACTATTATGTATACTATTGATAAATTTGAGGTATGCTGAGAACATGTTGAAATAGTTTAGATAAATGCTTAAGAGTTTGTACTCTTAACACATCGAGTTAGTATATCTGTGTATAGTGCATGGAGATACAATTTAGAAATTTTGAGTTGAAGACAATTTTCAAAACAGTGAATACATTTGAGCAGCCACTGGTTGGTAAATTCTTGGACACACAGATCTTTGGTCCAGACACAAAGATGACAGGATGGGCACAGGGGCCAAGATATGAGCAGTGTACCATAAGCTATGGATGTTGGCAGCCATGAGGACTAGGGCAGGGATCCTACTTTATTATATTAAAGATGATTATTAAAAAGTACCCTTCAGCCAAGAAGTAGTATTCGTTGTTTTATTTCCTAGATTTCTAAAGATAACCCACTATATTTGCATTTCCATTCTAGAGTCTAAAGTGCTGGAGACAATGTTATGATTATTTTATTGATTACATCATAAAATGTAGTGGTAGCGCATTAGAGCACCAATTATAATGATGTAAAATGTATGTGCATGTGTCACAGTCACACACACATTCAATCACATATAAAATCACAGCTGCGTTGAGTGATAGAACAAGGAAGAGATAGATCTACAAGAGATAGTTGCACATATTAAGATTACTGGTTTCTGACAAGATCTCTCAGTGAGTAGAAAAGATGCCTGCCTACTAGCAAGCCAACCATCTGAGTTCAGTCCTCCACGTCCACATGGAAACAGAGAAATGACTCATCCCACTTGTCTTCTGACCTCCATATGTGTGCTGTGGCACAAGTGTAGGCACACACACACACATACACACTCACATATACACACACATACATACACACATTCATACATACATATGCTCACACACATGTGTACATGCACATGTACATATACATACATCAAATAAAAATAAAATTTAAAATGTAATTGAAAAAGAATTGGCCATTTGGAGATGCAAGACAGAAGAATGTTAAACATTCCAGTTGGATTTTGGAGCTCAGTCTCTTAGCTGCCGTTGAATTCAACTCTTGCCACACTAAATCATCACTGCCCAAGAGAAAGATGATAGTGTGAATGAGCTTTATTAACCACCTAAGTAAACAAAAAGAGAAATGTGGGAAATTCCTTTTAAAGTATTTATTTAATCCAATATATATGCAAACGTTATTTTAGTGTGAAGTAATTTTTTTTAATTATTGGGATTTATTCTAGAATGATTTTGGTGATACTAAGTCTTCAGTCTACTGTGTAATTTACACTTTAAGCAATTTCAGACTAGTCGCACCTTGAACATCCAGTGCAACTTGTTCTGGATCATTACCAAGGTCAGCAACACTCTTAAGGAAATTTACTCAAACAAACACAGGTTGGCCTTGCTTTATTTCCAACATAAAAGTAAAGCATGAAGTTGTGAGTCTTTCTATGATTCATTTTATTGAAACCACCTGAAGAAAGTTATATTTTTCAAGGGCAGGATCTAAGTGCAGCATTAAATAAACATAAAATATTAAATATGGATTTACAGAGATTAATGGCTAGATCATTGAGATTAATAATTCAGCAAGTATACATTTTATAAGGGTTACATTTTGTTTTATTCAGTCAACCATTATCCTTAAAAATAATAACTAACAGTCTTAAACTCAGTTATCTAGGTGACACAGTGTATTGCCAGATGTTAAGATATTTGGGATGTTTTATGAAAACACCAGTGATGACATTTCTTTTCATTCCCAATTTAATTTGATGTAGGGAATGATAACGCTGCTTCTTATCATTTGACTATTTTTAATAATTACTCTTACTTGCTAACCAGTAACAGATGTATGAAAAAGAGAATCCTGTAGCTAGAGTTTTCCTGCTTGGCCCACAGTCAGGACAAATCTCTGTCACCCACCAGTCCCACAGCTGCTCAGACCCAACCAAGTAAACACAGAGACTTATATTGCTTACAAACTGCATGGCCGTGGCAGGCTTCTAGCTATCTAGTTCTTACATCTTAAATTAATCCATTTTTATAAATCTATACCTTGCCATGTGACTCGTGGTTTACCGGCATCTTCACATGCTGCTTGTCGTGGAGGCAGCTGGCAGAGACTCCTTCTGCCTTCCTGTTCTCTCAATTCTCCTCTCTGTTAGTCCTGCCTATACTTCCTGCCTGGCCACTGGCCAATCAGTGTTTTATTTATTGACCAATCAGAGCAACAGATTTGACATACAGACCATCCCACAGCAGAATCCTGCTGTCTGTTTGGGGTATTTAACCATCATGTATTCAACAGAGATAATTTTATGAAGTAGCCCATATCTCCTCAGAGTGAGAGGCTTTGGCATTTGTAGCAGGTCATTTTTACAAAAAAAAAAATGAATTATAAAAACTGTTAAGACTTTAAAATATTCAAATCCCCACTTACTATATGGACCCAAACTTAAAGGCAATTAGTAAAGATCGCTACAGAAATATAATTCATGTATCTTTTCCAAGTATTGTACATATGCCACGCTTGTGGCTGTGTTTATGTTGGCAAAGTCTTTAATATAATTACAACTTGCAGTTTGTGCAAACAGAAATATTCTATCACATAAAATTTCTCTTAATGTTGTCTGGTATCTTGTTTTTCTTTAACTGACTTTCATAATATCTCTTTGGAGTTTTTTCAAGAGAAGCTTATATATATATATATATATAACAATATCCTAGGAAATTCTGCTCTAGGATTCATTTAGTCTATTTATGGAGAACTCAAACAAATTGCCCAGTGTGAAGCCTCATTGCATGAAATACCAGGGCATAAAACTGCCAGGTGAGATGCGAAAGGCTTTTTCTAAGCAAGAAATGCCTTCAGGAGCTCAGCATCTCTTCAACAGCCTGATGTATGTCAGGACACAGCAGGGTTCTTGTGCTACTGAAAACATTTTATTCCAAAGGCACTTTTCATTTTTCAACAGAGAAGTGAGTTTAAAAGCAGCCAATTTTAAAATATGCCTTGGTATGGCGTGTGCATCATTCTCACTTATTTCTACCTGAAATTATTTCATTAATTTGTTTATGTTCTGCCTTCCATCATAAGCTCCATAATAATGAAGACATTGTATCTCTTGTTTCCTGGCTCCTGGAGCAGTGTGTGGGATAAAAGAGGCACTCAAGGAACATTTGCTGATTGAGTGAATAGCAGCAGAGTGCAATCCAGGGAAAGCTACAACCCAAGCAAAAGAGAGGAATGTGGATGGCAAAAACAGGCTAACTTTGATACTAATGTGTCTTAAACTTCAGGTCCCTTGGTTGGCCTCTTACATAAGGCCCTATGATTTAATTTTATAGCCACAGTTTGCTGTTCTTATTCCTACAGAGGCTTCTCTGTTGTGTAAATCTTCGACTCTGAAAAATCTGGATCATTCCTTAGTCTCAGTTTAAAATGCTCATCCTGTCAGTTGAGGCTTAGCTTGAAGTACTATGGAAGCAAAATTAGATGTGCTCTAACAGATGAGCCAATGAATGCAACAGGGACTTTGTTTCCCTAAAATTGAGATTTAAGTACGTTATTGTAGAACCTAAATTGGTCTCAGCGTCTGATGCTATCACCAGACTCTTATGTTACTTTCCTGGTACACACCTCTGTATTCTCAAAGACATGTTGCCTTTGTTCCCAAATGTATGTTACACAGCTGTAGAACTTATTTAAATATTGTGTGACACAGCAGAACATGAAGGTAATAGAGTTTTGTCTGCATAAATATTTAATTCATTGTTTTACCTGAACCTGAATGATGAGTTGCTTAAATAAAATTTACAAAGTCACTAGAGCAGTCTATTTTGAGTGCGTAACAAAACCCTACAGCCTGATCAGCTTCAACAGCAGTCATTCATTCCCTTGAGGCTGCCAATGTCAAGGAAGGAGCCTGCAAATCTGGGTTTCTGGTAAGACACTCTTTCTGGCTAGCACAGGGTCATCTGTGCCCTTCTCATGGCCTTCATTTTTTATTCCTGTGGAGAGAGGGCACTTCCAGTGCTCCTTTTTGTAAGGACACTCGCCTTACCTTCAAGAGCCTTGCCCTTATCAACCCACCTAACCGTAGTTACCTCTCCAGAGGTTCTGACTTCAATTATAGTCATCTTGGGGCTCAGGACTTCAGCAGAAGAACTGTAGGGAATGTGACTCAGTTTATAATAATTAGGTTTGAGCAGAAAAGACAAAGGAAAGATTTTACAGAAAGAGAAAAGAAAGGAAAACAAAATAAATTTTAAAAGACTGTAGGACACCATTGAAGATTGCTTCATTACTGTCTTCATGTTTTTCTCATATTTCAAGAGAGGGAGATTGGAATGCATGGGTAAATTATGGATCTACCTTGTGTAAGAATTATTACAAAGCATTTATCAGCATGAGATATAATCAAAGAACTTTGTGCCTAGTCAGAACTCAGTAACAGGAATGCACACATGTATTTTAAGCTGAAATAAAAATGCAAAAATCCCATTTCAACTTGTATTTTCAATTAACCAATCTAGTACTCTTCCAATGGCATTAAATAAGAGGATTCATTATGGTGTGCATGGGGGGAAATGATGTATTAAGGAGATACATGTATTGTATCGTGTGGCGTCCAATTTATATTAGTTGAAGTTAATGAAATTCATTAACTTGAAAAGAAAATCTAACCCGTGAAGGCTGAACAGAATACTAATTAAGGGGAGAAGAAAAGCCTGTCTCTGCCTCTCACTGGCAATACGTTCTTGGGAAGTTGCGCCCTCCCCTCCTCAGGATGCAGAGATTGGACAGCATCAACAACAAACCCCGTCTTAGGAAGCGAATGGAAAGATTAAATGATGACTGTCAGTAAAACATTTAATACATCGAGAGGAAATAAACATACAATCATGGGAAGGCATTCAGATGTCTGTGAGGAGTTGCTTATTGAAGAAGGGGCTTTCCTATTTCCACCTTTTCTAGTAAAATTTAAATGGTGAAAGTTGTGACCAAATTTTTTGGTAAATGGCAGTGGCAGTTGTGATCACATTGTGGGGTTTTTGTTTGTTTGTTTGCTTGTTTGATTACTTTTATGATAACTCCTTAGACTACATAAGTGTAGTCTTTAGAAGGTTGGTTAGAGACAGTCCAGGCCATTTTTGGCTACTAAACTATGGCATAGAGAGATAAAATGACAAGACTCACACTGTGACAGAGTTGGGGTTTAAATACAAGGTTTCTGATCTCTCATCTATTCTACTCCACAGTGGTTCACACTTCTTCTGTCTGTTGGTAGGTATGAAAAGTGGCCAATCTCAGTAAAATCAGTGAGAGAAAAAGTGGTCCTGTCCACATTTTATCTTCAATATAATGCCTATAATTTTTATATGTTAAGTGAAAAGTAGTGGTAGGAATGGAGAATTCATATGATTTTTATCATTGTTATTCTATTTAGAGCTGTATCCTCCAGTGTCCCATTTACTGGAATGAGTCCATGAATCCAGCAAAGTTTAGATCAAACAAGGCTATAGTCTGACTTTCAGCAATCTCTTTCTTATGTGTAAAACATGAATCTAAATACAGTTGAATGCCAGGATGAAACCCACTCTTATCATGCTCCCTTCCAAAGCTTTCCTGTGTGTCTAAAGACAACATGAATTCATTTTACCACAATTCCAGAACCAGATGTTAAATGTGAGACATTGGCTACACTGCTTACCATAGGAAGGTTGAATAGAGAATCTCATGTTCAGTCTGCTGGCATTTCTTGGCTTTGCCCACATTACCATGATCTCCACCTTCATGGTCACATTTCTCCTTCCTCCTCCTCCTCCTCCTCCTCCTCCTCCTCCTCCTCCTCCTCCTCCTCCTCCTCTTCTTCTTCTTCTTTCCTCCTTTTCCTTCTTCTCCTCCTCCTTCCTCTTTCTCTTCTTCTTTCTTTTCCTTCTCCTTTCTTCTTCTTTTTTGCTTCTGCATGTGCCAAATATCCCTTGACTTTTTTTTCATAAGGACACTTGAAATTACAATCTAAGTTCATGTGGAAAATCTACAGTAAACTTCCCCATTTAGATTACAAATTCAATTCCTCTACTCTTCCTGCTAGTATTCCATCTATACCACCACCACTACCATCTCTCCCTCCTCCTCTGCAACATGACAGAACATGACAAGAGTCATATTGAGAGCCACTGCTCTAGAAGATGGATGTGGTTAGTAGGCACAGGTGCCAGTGTGGTACCTGAACTCACAGGCAAAGAGGAAGGTAGACATGACTGAACAGAACACAGAACTTAGTATTGGGATTGTCCACTTTAAATGGTGAAGTGCCAAAGACAGAAAGTTATGAGGAAAGATACTTGTCTTCAAAATTAGTATCACAATGATTTCTTATTTTAAACTTTGGATGAAGGGAAAAGAGAAATGACATTCCTGCTTCATCTTGTTTCAAAAAGTACATATTTCTCACACTTTCCATGCAGAGGATTATCACACATGGAATGCGTTTATAGGACTTTCCATGGACTACTAGATTGCATATGGGCTCAGTCTTTTTATGCTGTCTCTGCCAAACACTGATATGTGAATCTTGCTATGCTACTTTCTATTTTGTGCTAAAGTAATTTTCTCTAATTATGACCTTATTAAAGTAGCACCGCTATATTTGCTCTTTGTTTTATGGTAATGAAAGATAAATAAAATGCTAATTGGCATTACAATTTTGAGCTATATTTATTCTGATATTTAAGTGGTTTAATTAGGATTTAATTTGCACACCAGCCTGAGTTGTTATCTATCCCAATATATCCTTTGGCATTTTGTTGTCATTGTTCAGAAAAAGTTGTTAAGACATGGCAAGAGCCCAGTGTTTTGTCACTGTGAGCAGTAATACAGTAGGTTTCAGAGAAAAGAATTGGTTAACTAGCAGCTGATTCTAATAATATCATTGTGTATGGAGCTTCTGTTGTTTCAGGCGAGAAAGCACTGAAAGCCTAGCTTTCGCTTGTAACTTTTGTGTTAGTTTTTAGTATTCGTGATTGGATTTTGTCCCAGGAGCCTACGTCTACTTCAGTTCAGATCCATAAAAACCTGTTGTTTCACTACTTATTAGGTAATATTTCTCCTGGCTGCAGGACACTTGCCCTTTTCCAATTATTGTATATTACTTGTATCCATTTTACCTTTCAGCTTTATCCCGTGGAGGTTGAGTCCTCCCTCCCTTAAACTCAGCTTTGAGTATGCTCTGAGGCTGAACATGGTGCATCGGGTTCTTACACGAGGAATTAGTTCTCCTAGGCTTTGCTACCACTTCTCTGTCTATGTAGTTACAAGCGAAAAAATACTAGAGGATTCTATTCTCTTCAATGCACAAATGACCTCTAGTATTTTTGGAGTAGAGAATGGAAAAATTGTATGGAAATGCATGTATATAAAAGTTCTCTGAAAAAATTTCAAGTACCTCAGTATGTATAGTTTAAATGTGCTACATTTTGTCATTTATTTTTTAGTGTGTGTGTGTTTGTGGGGACATACAGGCGCTGGTGTACTTGTGGAAATCAGAGGACAACTTGTAGGAGTTGGTTCTCACCTTCCATTATGTGGGTCCTAGAGATTAGATTCAGTGTGTCAGGGTTGATACAAGCATCTTTTCCCACTGAGACATCTTGCTCACCTTGTGTTGTGTGTGTAATATGACAGTTATTTCATCATTTTCCTGTGAAGTGACACATTCAGACCCCAAAGTAGAAATTGTTGATGGACTAAAGTGGCATATCCTAAAATCTATTTTGCACTCTGGGGTCATGTTCCAACTTGGAGTGCCTGAAGGGCAAAGCGGCAGTGCTGAGGCCCTGACTGTCTGTGAGTTCTAGGGTGTAGCTCTTACTTCTCCTGTGTGGATGACACTTTCTGTTTCTGGGGCGAGGAGCTAGAGAGCTTGCCTGTAACTCACAGAATGATAGAATGAAATGTGAACTTACATGTTACTCATTTGGAGAACTGGTTTAAAACTATTAAACAAATGAGCTCTATAGTGAAATTCTTTTGTAAAATATTTTTTCCCAAAATAACCAATTAAGTATGAATTTACATATTGAGTTTCTTAAAAGTTGACTGTTTTAAGTAAAAGAATTGAGATATAAATAATTTTTTGACACATTCTCTCTCGTCAATAAATATGCTAATTTGTGAGTCATAAACTTAATTTTATTTCTTTAAATCATGGAATTGTCACATTACATCATATGAATTTATACTCCTTGCTCTTAAAAAGTATTCAGGAAACAAACAGTTTGGCTGGTTTGACCAGTTTGATCAGTTTGGCCAGTTTGGCCAGGCTGTGGGGAACTTGTTCCAGCAAGTATTAGTTGAGACACAAGTCATAGACACAGAGGAGCAAGTATGGTGTCTGCATTCTAGAGTTCATTTTCTGCTGGGATGTAGGTTTGTGTGGAAGGAACTATAACCAAGCATTTCTCTGTAGAGGGACAGCTTGCCTGCTGTGTGAGGGTGCCCTTGTAAGAGTGGCCTGGGAAGGGTACCTAGGGGGAAGGTGCCTATGTGGCCTATGGAAGCATTTTTATATGGGGGTTAAGTGACCCTGTCTGTGGTAAGGGAGTAGTGACAGACAGGATTCCAAATGGAGAAATCCATACATCTAGTTCAGAGGAAGGCCCCAACAGGCGAATAACTACAGAATAACTTTAGATACAATGGAATTGTGGTCACTTTTCTTAGAATTTGTTTTATAGACTTCAATAGCCCCATCAGTCGGTGATCTTATTAATAAGATTATCTGTGGCAATGAAATGATTTCTATAATCTAAACTAACTTTATCAAATATGACAGGTGGAATTCAGTGCTCTTAAGGAATGTCACTTTTCCTTCTGCTAATGATAAATTTTGCCAAGGTTGTCCAGATAACCTTGGCCTAGCCCAGGTTATCTAGAGAGCAGAGCTTGTAGAATGTAGCCAGATATGATCAAATGGATTTATTAGATTGCCTTACACAACAGAGGCTAGTCTGGAAACGAAGAAGAAGCTGCTCTGTCCATAAGCTATAATTTCAGCTGTCACAGTCAGGTACTGAAGACCTAGAACATTTCTATGGAGTCATTTGTATTCAACTCCTGTTGAAAGGCTGAAGATGCTGGAGTGTGAAGTCAGCACAGAACAACAGGAGGAGCAGCCATGCGAGTAGTGGAGAAAGACAAACTCGTTTAGTGAGACTCCAGGTCAGCATACTGGCTACACCTCAGACCTCCCTATACCCAGACGTCTCTATACACCTCAGAGACGTCTGTACTTCAGGTCTCCATTGGGTTGGTGTGGCTGAGGGAAGCCCCTTCCTGCTCACTTAAACCTTTCTGGAAATACCTTCACAGACTTGCCAAGAAGTGTGTCACCTAATTGATCAATTGATTCAGATCTTGTCACCTTGACAGTCAAGTGTCACTATCACAATCCCTAATTCATTATATTCTAGAAACAACCCTGAAAACCATCTATCTGTAGATATATTTTTGATCTCAGGTTTTTGTAATGTAGTCTAGTTCCCATGGAACGTGTGTGTGTGTGTGTGTGTGTGTGTGTGTGTGTGTGTGTGTGTGTGTGTGTAGACGAATTTCTAAATGGTCTTATTAAATAAAAAAACACAGAGCCAAATATAGGGGTGAAAGCCTTAGAGAGATCAGGGAAATAGGGAAAGCCACCAGCCACCCTTACCTTACCAACTCTGCAGCTTCTAAAATGCAAGTAATTTCCTGTCTACCCATGCCTTTGTTGCCTTGCTGTTCTGCCATCTGATTTGCTCTCTGTCTGGTTACATCACTTCCTCTTCCTGGCCAGCTCTGTTACTTCAGGTCTGTACAGGCCTCCAGATCTCTATGGTTGGTACTGGGATTAAAGGCATGTGTCACCACGCTTGGATCTGTTCCCTAGTGTGGGCTTGAACGCACAGAGATCCTGTCTGTTAAGTGATCAGATTAAGGGCATGTGCTACCACTGCCTGACTTCCATGTTTACTTAAAATGGCTTGCTATTTCCTCTGATCTCCAGGCAAACTTTATTTATTAAAGCACAAATAAAATATCACTGCATTCCAGCACAAATAAAATATCACCATGTGTGTGTGTGTGTGTGTGTGTGTGTGTGTGTGTGTGTGTGTGTGTGTGAGAGAGAGAGAGAGAGAGAGAGAGAGAGAGAGAGAGTCAGTATTTACTTCTTCCTCTCTTTGTTTGTTTGTTTCTTTTTTTCCCTTTTTGTTTAATTCCTTTTTCCTCCCTCTGAGATGTGTATTGATAAGAAAAACAAGAATTGACTTTCATTCTTCACCACTTTGTCCTCAGGAGAGTACTGGGGCATTTAGTTCATTCATGATATCAGGCCAGTGTTTAAGGATCTTCTTTTGTTACTGACATTCTAAACATAGACAAATTTAAAAATTCACATGCTATTTCAGTGCTGTTAAGGCCAATGCCACAGTTATGATATTGTACTATTGCTTTGCAAGACATTACCACTGGCAACAACTGAACACAAGCAGCATATTAAAGCTCCCTGGATTGCTTTCTATAACCACTTATAAATATTAAAGTTGAAAATTCAACTAAAACCTGTCACTAGTGCTAATATTTTATGGGTGTTGTATTGGAAGACATAGCAGAGCTGAAGTACTGGGTGAGTAACAATGATGAAAAGGTTCCTACTCAAGTTCAGCTACTAGAAGGAGGGTGACTTCTGGTACATCTGTAGTATGGTACTGAGTCTGTGTGTATTCAGTGTGAAACAATGCACTACTGACATTCTTAAGACTCTCTTCATCTCAAATTATGTGATATAGGATTGTAAAATTTATTTTTCAGAAATTTTTACAGAGTTGACTCAAAGGATTGAGTATTTCTTAAGCAGGCATAGAGGAGCACTCTGTACATTTGATCTCAGTGAAATGTAAATGCAACGACAGATTGGAATGGGGGCAGTGAGAAACACCTGGCAGAGCAAAGAGAGATGAAACAGTGCAGCATGACCAGGTATTTCTGTTGTTTACTACTGGAAAGAGGATGTTTGTGAAGTGTTACATTCAAGCTGAATCTTATTCTCACTTCCTGATATCATATTTTTTATATTTATATTTTATAAAATATTTTCTTCAGAGTGATATATATGTGTATATGTATATATATATATGTTGTAGAATATTATTATTATTATTATTATTTTATTTTTTTTTTTTTGGTTTTTCGAGACAGGGTTTCTCTGTGTAGCTTTGCGCCTTTTCCTGGAACTCGCTTTGGAGACCAGGCTGGCCTCGAACTCACAGAGATCCGCCTGGCTCTGCCTCCCAAGTGCTGGGATTAAAGGCGTGCGCCACCACCGCCCGGCAGAATATTATTTTAAGATGGGTTACATTTGTTTATTCTGTGGAACATTTTTTTAATGATGCAAAGATATGTTGCATTCTTTTATGGTGCATTTGTTTAACTCTGTGAAGCTGTTTTACTGTACCTGTCTGAAACACCTGATGTCTAATAAAGAGCAAGGCAGGAGAAAGGATAGATGGAATTGGCAGGCAGAGAGAATAAATAGAAGGAGAAATCTGGGAGGAAAGAAAGAGAGAGCAAGAGAACAAGGAGAGGAGGATGCTAGGGGCTGGACACCCAGCCACACAGTCAGCCACAGAGTAAGAAACAAAAAAAGATATACAGAAATAGAGGAAGATTAAAGCTCAGAGGCAAAAGATAGATGGGACAATTTAATGTTAAGAAAAGCTGGCAAGAAACAAGTCAAGCTAAGTCCAGGCATTGATAAGTAAGAATAAGACTGTGATTTATTTGGGAGCTGGGTGGTAGGACTCCCCAAAGGGCAAAAGAGCAAGAACAATCAACAATGCTTTGGTGTACCAACGTGGGCCACATTTCCATGTAGGGCCTGAGAAAGCTGAAAAGAAAAAGAACACAGCTCCTTTAAGAGACACTGCTATTCAGCTGGCAGTGCTAAATAAAAATGGCAACCTAAGTAAAAACTGCTTATGGGAACACAGGTACTGGCTTCCACTGCTAGGAAGGTTTAATGCAGTTCTCAGTAATAAACCTCTGACTGGGCCATGAGATTTAATCCTGGCTTTCCTGACTGGAGAAGTGGGCAGGACCACCACCTGGAGGTCCTAGCCTCACCACTTAGCAGATTTTTGCTCATGCAGATGAAAAGGGCTAAAAGATACATAGTAAAAGAGGTCCAGAAGGAAAAACCTCTATATAGGTTCCAGTGTGTTTTACAATGTGCATGGGTTTAAGAAAGAAAGGAAAAGGGTATGGACAGTCATAGAAAAAAATGGTTTAAAAATAATCGTCTTTGAAGAGAGAAGTAAAATAATAAAAAAAGAATAAGCCACGTAGAAAGCAGAAATATAGAGAGTCTGCATCCTGTAAGTTATTGTGTTGATTCTGAACTTTTTGATTGTTGATAAGCAAATGACAGCTGCTAAAAAACATGGAGTTGAAAGGACTATTGAAATAAACCAGTCTATGTACTTAGGAATGCCTTAACATTTAAAAAGTTAAAAAATGTATTTGTCAAAGGGAAATCAAAGATGCTTTGGAGAAGGGGTTTTGCTTTTGTTTCCACAGGAAACAAGAGGCTGTGGATATAAATCAGGTTTGATTAAGGAAGACCTCCTGAATCTTGACAGGGGATATCTATCAGCAAAGGTTACTGCTAGTCTTCCCAGAACTTGGCCATTATCTCAAATTTTCTCTTGGGGACCCAAAAGATACTTCGTCCACAGACAGCAAGAAGACGTATGGAGAAAACTATGCCCACATTCCCAAGAGTTGGGGGTTGGGCATGGTCTTTGGTTATTTGGTGGGTTATAGATGTTTGTTATAATTTAGGGGAATATAGTATATTGATACAAATTTAAAGCTATTTTTTGTTACAATGTATATATGTTTCTACTCTTGTATGGGGTATTGTGCTTATGCAGCTCAATTAAAAATGCAATGTATAAATAAGAAATGAAGTTAGTAGTTAATGTATAATAATTAAATATGTATTCACATTAGGTATGTTTTTAAAGTTAAACAGGTATATTTTAGATACATGTTTTCAAACACTTCGAAGACCTACAGAATATGGCATTTAAAATGTTTTTTAACCTAAAGTTTTTCATGACAATGAGACATATCTGCACCTGGCAGCACCAATTTACTTCAGAAATGATGGGCATTGAAGAAACTTCTGATGGAGTTTGCCTTCATTTGTGGCAAGGTTTTCCACTGGGCAAAGAAACTATTCTTGCCTTTGACTACTGACAGTGTGCTGTATAGACTGGACATGCAGAACACACAGGAAAAAGACTGTTGAACTTTCCCAAAACAAGGCAAGACAGTCTTTCCAAATTCCTGCTTCACAGAAGTGTCTGTCAGACATTCTGCAGGACACAAGAGGAAAGCAACTGATGAACTTTGCCAACACAAGGCAGGAGAGTCCTTCAAATTTCCAGCTTCACTGAAAAGTCTGCCAGATACTCTATGCATGTTGGATGAAGATGGATGCCCCAACGTTTCAGAGGAACTTTGGGTGACTGTCCAGGCAGCCAAAGGTCTCTGTTGTTAGATAATATTACATTCTTTTGGCTCTTTGATGGAATTGAAGACTAGATAGTTATAGACGCAGTTTTCTATAGTTATGATAAAAAAAAAGTTAGCTGTAAAACTTTGGATTCACTAAGATAGGATAGATAATGCATTATTTTCTCTGAATATGCTAACCTCAAATGGACAGGATCTTGTAAATGTAATTCTTACTTGATAAATGTTTTTGTTGTGTATAATATTTTTACTATGTTAAAATTAAAATATTTTTATTTAGACAAAAGGGGGAAATGTAGAATATTATTTTAAGATATGTTACATTGTTTATGCTGTGGAACATTTATTTAATGTGCTGCATTTTTTTTATGTTGCATTTGTCTAACTCTGAAGCTGTGTTACTGTGCCTGTCTAAAACACCTTATGGTCTAATAAAGAGCTGAACAGCCAATAGCAAGGCAGGAGAAAGGATAGGCAGGGCTGGCAGGCAGAGAGAATAAATAGAAGGAGAAATCTGGGAAGAAAGGAAAAAAGAGCAAGAAAACAAGGAGAGGAGGATGCTAGGGGCCAGCCACCTAAATACACAGTAAGCCACACCATGGAGTAAGACACAAAAAAAGGTATGCAGGAATAGAGAAAGATAAAAGCCCAGCGGCAAAAGATAAATGGGATAATTTAAACCTGGCAAGAAGGAAGCCAAACTAAGGCTGTGCATTTATAAGTAGAAGTGTGATTTATTTGGGAGCTGGGTGGCTGTCCCCCAAAAAAGCAAAAGAGAAAAAACAACCAACAACACATATATAATTATATATAATATAAATTTAATATATATACATATTAAAAAGCAACCATGACTCCTAGCCCTTCATAATTAAGAACATTGATCCATCTAATCCCTTCATAAACATGAGTGCCTGTTGCTAAAGGACTGCATCTTTTTGCTTTAATTGGTATTTGTTTTGTTCTTATTTCCTATATATGACAGTTCCTCTATTTTTCATACTTAGACATTACACTCAGAGATAATGACTTTTGGGTTTTCTGAGGAACAGAAGGTAAACACTCATTGCATCCACCACATATGATGGGAAGCTGCAGATGTGGTGTTAGAAATGTCTGTTGGCTTTCATAGTCTGTGTAGGATAGCAGCTAGATCATGAAGTCATATGGCTTTAGAGACTGCTTGGCCACCCAGTCTCTAAGGATGGAATCCCAGAGTGGCTGCATGGTCTATCATCTCCCCCCTTTACAAATTCCTAAGCTCAGGTCTGCAGGGTAATTCTTTGTGGAATCCATATCCTAGAATGTCCTTCTGTCCCTCCAGGCCTCATCTCACCTGCTTTCCTGGAGCCACTCTTCTTTCAGATTCCAAATCCAGTGTGCTTTTCTCTGTGAATCCTTGCCCTGGGCTCTGGAGAGCTAAGGGCTTGTTTGTCTGGTCTTGTAGCTGTTGGAATTTGATTTCCTATTCTCCTTGACTCTCCACCTCTTGTCTTGAGTCCCCTCTCCTGAGTTCAGACCATTACGTTTCATGTCTTCTATAGATGTCTTAACTCTTTTCTGGCACTTCAAAATTGTTGAATACAGAACTAAGCTCACCCTAGCCTGTACTAAGTAAAGTGTGGTGAATGGCATTCTTATGAAATTCTTGCCTCTTATGGTAATTCATTTACCTGGCCTATGATGCCATCACCTGTACAGCTGGGACAGAGAGCAGACCACTCCTCCTTTTAAAAATTTCTAATTTCATCAAATCACCTTCTAGGTAAGTCTCAAGATCTGACTCTTTCAAACTCCTCCAATGATATGTGGACCAGGCTTTGCACAGATGTGTACTCCGAGCTTTGGTTTTAGTGAGTCGCAAAGCATTTGTGGAAAATAACGTGTTCTGTCTCACTCTAGAGTTTCATATATACTTTTCTTTTTGGGCTACTCTTTTCCCCTACCTCCCACACAGCCCATCCTTCCCTATGTAATTCTTCCTCATCCTTCTAGATGTCCTTAAAACAGAGCTAAATGTTCCAGCACTGGCTTGTAGCTGGACTTTCTTTTTTTTTTTTTTTTTTTCGAGACAGGGTTTCTCTGTGTAGCTTTGCGCCTTTCCTGGAATTGGACTTTCTTTAGGGATGGCTGGCTTCCAAATAATGACATGGAGACTTCTTGCTAATTATGAATGCTTGGCCTTAGCTCAGGCTTGTTCCCAACTAGTTCCTAGAACTTAAATCAACCCATTTATATTAATCTATGTTCTGCCACTTGGCTCCTTACCTCGCCTTAGCACCAAGTGTCCGACTTGCTCCACATCTCACTGGCGAATTCCCCACATCAGTTTCTAACGCAGAGTTCCTATCTCTGTCCAGAAGTTCCACCTATCCTCTCCTGCCTAGCTATTGGCCATTCAGTTTTTTATTAAACTAATCAGAACAAAACAGTGAAACATTTTCACACAGTGTGATCAAACATCTCACAATACTGGCTGGTCCAGGATTTAGACTGACCATTCTCTCTAGCACCTACCACTGTGGTGTGTTACCCCCTTGAAGATTAACCACCATTTATTAAGGTGTTTTATTTTTCTCTCTCTGGTACTGTGCTGTTTTATAGATACCAAGTTACCCAAGTGTGATTGCCAACTTAATGACTAATTGAACAAACATAGTAGTCCATTTGCTTCCTTCATAAGCACTGAGGAGAACAGTAAATTCTTTCTGAACGCATCCTCCAGACATTGGCAAACACAGACACTTCTTAGTCTGGATTGACCAATTTACCTTGAACAGATACTCAAGTTTGGGCTCAGATTTGTTCTGAAAATTAGGAAATAAAAGTAGACCACTTCAGTTTAAAAGTTTACTTAAACAAGAAAATAATTCTTGAATTTCAGACCAAAGCTGGTCTTCAAATGCAGACTTTCTTACTATGTGGTGAGATACTTCCATAAAGAAAAAGAAGGTGGAAAATATCATACATGATTACCCAATTTCTGCACTGAGCCCTTGATGTTAGCTAGAAATAACGTGGCAGTCTTAGCCTGAGAGGTCAGCGTCTGTGACTGCTGTGGCTTAGCTATAATAACATACTCTTAGGTTTGGTTACAGCATAGTTGTGCATGAAGCCAGGTTTTTGTTAATGATCAATAGAAGCCCATTTTGGCTGAACTCACAGGTCAAGTGCAGAGTCAAATTACTCTGATTCAGGAGACTCTGGTATAGGAGTAAGTTAGAAGAAATACTGTTTTCTATTTGGGGTACCCAGTAGTAGTAGTCAGTTGAGAAAAATAAAGGAAATGGCATCTATCAATCATGATGTCTGGAAAGGTAAAATGTAAATCTCTTTTTTAAAGTTTTATGACTGGGCTTCAGGCCCTCATGAGATCTGTTCCATGGTGCACATCTGTCTGTTCCTTGCACTCAAGCTAAATGACTGAGTTCTGTAGCCTGAGAGCAAATAGTTTTTGGTTAAAATGTTGGGTTTAATCAAAATACTGACTGTGAGCTTACTGACCACATGGAGAACAGGTTCTCAGAGCATAGCACACAGCCTGATACACTGGTGTTTCCTAAGGATGGGTGACTATGTGATTGTGTGAGTGGTTGAAGTAATCCAGATTGTGGACTTGACACCTTCAGATACTCAAAACCATTGTGACTTTTACCAGGTGTCCCTGGGATATGTGGCTTAAATTAGTTGAGCTTTTGAAAAGTTGTATTATTCTAGTTTGGGATTGCACTTTTTGTTTGTGATAGTGTTTCTAATCCTACAAAATTCTTTATTTAAGAGTGTTTTTAGGAAATTATCATGGTGATTTTTAGAGATGTTTAATAACTGGAAAGAAATAAAGCTACTGGTCAATGAACATGACCCACATGATAATGCATATGCTTCTGGTGCTATTGCTTGTGTCTGAGTTTAGATGTATCTGTGTTTGGGTATGCAAAAATAGATACACAGCTGAGATATATCTACAAAGGGTAAAGGAAACAAAACAGAGCAATACAAAAATGTAATGGCTACACGTCTGTGTCTTATGTATTTCAGGGGTAGCTGAAAGAAACTGTAAGTGTGGGTATCAGGTTCCTTAGGTAGACAAGAAGTAAGCCTGAGTGTGAACCACACAGATATGTGCTCTGACATGCATGGATCCATGCCAGTCAATAAGACATGGCCACTAGGTATTTTCCATTTTGCCAGATCATGTCCCTGGAGAATAAGGTACATTGATTCTGGATGCATGACCTGCCAGGACTCAGAGCTCTGCCTCATGATGGCATGTTGTATAGGCCTGAGTTTCTTGTTCTTCTGGTTTAAAAACTGTATATAGATTTGAGTTCATACCCCAGCATTTGTGCTAAGCATGCCTAGTATATAACACTTAGTATCATCACACTAAATTATAATGCTCATAACTGCTGTTTAACTTAAGGAGTGATATTTAATTGTGAATCAAAACATGGCTGCACAAAGTGAACCATGCCAATAGCATCCTAAATGAGAAATAGAGCACTCCTCACAAACATCATATCACATGTGAGTACATGGAGCATCACTAAATGCCAGATAACTTGAGGATTATCTTTGGGTATCTTTGCTGTATGTTCTACCACATAGAAGATGGAAATGTAATGAGTTTTGAAACTTTGCTCAGCTCTATTACTTTTAAAACATAACCATAAAATGTTAGGTGCAGAAGGTCCCCAGTTTTTAAGAACTGCAGTGACTTATTAACTTAGAAAATTGTGCTGAAGTTTTGGGAAATTATCTTAATTCCTGTTTCTTATGATTTTACAGACTAAAGATATTAATCAAAACTTGATTATGATATTGTTGACTTCTACCTTATAAGATTCTAACAGTCACATAATCTTCCTGCTAATGAGAATGTACTTGAATCCTTAGCATGGTGACATTATACTTGTCTCTCAATATATGGTTATAGCCAATGGAGACAAAGTTCATACTTCTGTGGGGCACTTTTTTGTATGACAAGAAGTAAAGGATGCTGTTAAACGATAGGGATGATTTCCAGGAATTAGAAGTGCTATGGAGAATTAAAATGTTTAGTTGTGACAGTGACCTTGGTAGAGACAAGAATGATAAGTGAGTGAGAGAAAATATAAACCACAAAGTGATATATGAAAGGAGACTTCGGTGAAACTGATGAAGAGGCCTGGTGAAGACCAGAAGGAGGCATGACGGGAGCAAATGTAAGTGCTGCGGGGCTGAAGAGAGAAGATCAGCTCTCTGGAGCTGGGAGAGCACTGGATTGACTCTTCCTTCACGCAGCCTGTGAAGTGCCTTATGAACTAACTCTAGCTAGTGGACAATAGTGGAAGAGAAAATTGTCAATTCCAGGTTAGGTAAGAGTCACCGTGCCCCTCCCATAGACCTCTCATTCTAATGCAGCAGCTTGGAGCTTCCTCGGATATAAACAGATCAACAAACAGCTTTAAATTACACCAAAGCAATCAACATGCAGAGAGAGGTAACTGACAAGCCAGGGTTATTTTGTTATCTCAGCATAGCCTATTTTATATTGACAAACACAGTCAACACTAGGCAGTCAGATTGCTCATCTGTTCGTTTTCAGGATATTCTGGAGAGGGAGAGTTTAGAACGGGGGAGGAAGCAGCTAACTGCTCTTACAGAACCGTGTGAAACTAGTCACAGGTTAAAGGAGAAGAAGAGGTCTGGATGATTCCATAACCACAGTTTGAATGGCTCACAACTGCCGGTGACTACAGCTTCAGGATCCAATGCCCTTTTCAGTCCTCTGTGGGCACTCACATGTATATGGAACTCTCTTTCTCTCTGCACTCATGTACATGACATTCTTGACATTCTCTCTCTCTCTCTCTCTCTCTCTCTCTCTCTCTCTCTCTCTCTCACACACACACACACACACACACACTCACACACATACAATTTTTTAAAAAGTCATTTTTTTAAAAAATGAGGTAAAATATGATTGAGGAAAAGTTTAATTACCTCTAACTTATACACACCCATACTTGTATGCACACACACATACCAAAAAGCATCAAATGAAAAATTTGAATAAATATATTTTCTTTATTAACTAACACATCAAACCTCTCTTTGTAGACTATTTTATCAGCTTGTTTTACTCGTGTTACATAGTCTGACAGCAGAGGATAACTGAGAAGACAAAACAAAGAGTGGAGCTTGGAAGACGTCACTGTGAGCAGGGAGCTTCGGAGATGGGTCGCGAACTAAGCTCCAAGGAGGCATCCTGAGATCTTCGAGCAATGAGTATCTATCTACAGGAAAGTGGGCTAGTACACCCTTAGCATTCTGTCAGGACTTACTGGCCTCCTAGAAAACAGTAGTTATTCAAAAATATTTATTCAGGGAAGAAGGCTCTCTCCCTCTTGGAGCCGGGCTTTCGCCATGCAGAGCAGTCGGAGATGAGGCAACGCCTGTGAATGCTGTTGATCTGTCAACTCCAGCAAGTGGCTGTTCTGATCTACCAATTATGTCCTGAAGATTGATGGCTGCCAATAAGAAGAAATGCTTTCTACTAATCTTTTAGACCAAGTCATTGACCCAGTGTTTCCCTTTAAATATCCTGTATGCCACTAAACTATAACAAAATGGAGTGCTTGGTGTTAGGCTCTGGGCTGAGATAACTTCTTGGCTGAAGTTCTCATTTGTAGAAGCCTGATGGAGTGGAGATAAACCTGACAGGGGTACCACTGTTGATGTAGGTATCAAGAAATGCAGGAAAAGAAATGTCTGAGGTTCATTTGGCACATGCATGACAACTCTATGCTATTTGGGCAGAATTTCTGGAAAAATCCGTGGATTTAATTTAATTTTATTAGAACTCAATCTGTTAAGTACAGTTTTACCTAGCTAGGAAAGGGGGACACAACGAATGCTGAATGAAAAACAGCAGTAGATTGACTTAAGAATGAGTAACTTGAACTTCATGCAGCTGGATAAAAAGAGTCTTATCTGAAGCAAACTATATTGCTGACACTTTCTTGTCTTTTGGGCATGTTTACCGTGTCACCTGGTACTTATGTGTCTAGACCTGAACCTCATGATGCTTTAACTTGGCTTCTCAGACACATACATCTGAACATTCACTGTGGTACCTCTGTCAGCTCTTGCTCTACTCTACCAAGCTTCTGCAAATGAGAATTTTATCCTAGAAGTTATCTCATCCCAGCGCAGGTCACCACGCATGTTAGGTTCTCACAGTTCGTTACTGTCTAGGATATTTAAAGGAAAACATCTAGACAATGTCTCTAGGGAAATTAGATAGCATCCCTCCTTACTGAAGGAGCCACCCTTCAAGGCAGAATTACTAGACCAGAACAGTCACTTGTTGGAAGTTGATGGCAAGTTTCACTTACAGTTAATCACATCTTGTACTTGCTGTAGGTCAAGCACGGTCACCCTTGGGACAGCCTTCTCTGAGAGCTTACTATGCTATAGGTTCCTGAGATGGTAGACAAGGTCCCTGCTCTTGTAGATTTTTATATACTAATGCTGGTGGAGTGTGTGGGAGATGGCAAACATGTAATCAGTGACTGACTCATTGACTGTAAATGACACACATTTTGGCATTTTTGCTAATTTTAAGAGAGATGCTGTTTACAGTTAAAGGTATCATCTTCACCCCTGTCCAGGCAGCAGGAGCAGCTGTTTCCTGCTTCTGTCTAAACTTGTTCAAAGAGGGGCTTTGTTAGCATTGCAAAAGTTGAGTTTAATTGCCATTTATACTGTTTTCCTGAAGATTATGCTGCAGTTTAACATTCAAACAAAAACTTAGTACTGTAGAGAAGACAGAATCAGAACAACGGAACACAAATTTTATATTAATGAAATTAATACTTACTTTGTGACAATAATTGGCTGTAATTTCATGTTTTACAACAAAACAGAAAATAACATGGATTATTTCTGTTTTCTTATTAGATGGCCTTTGTACTGACACATGACAAAATGACTACAAGAACTCTTAATTAAATGCACAGTCACTATTCAAACTGGTAAAGAAAATAATGCTAGAATTTAACAGTATAAAAGTTGATTAGGGTAGTATAAAATAATGGTACAGTTTATTGTGGCAGCTTTTTAGACCTAAGGTAATATATTTAATAAGCCAAAGAAGCAGAGTGTTGGAAGATGAAGAAGAGATTGAGAAGAGCTGGAGTAGAGAAGGAGGCTACTTCCTACAGGCTGTCTGAGGACTATCTGGAGAGGTTTGGGCCAAAGCTGAAATGATACAAAATGAACCATAGTCCAAAGGAATGCTCGAGAGGAAAAGCAGCTCAGCTGTGAGCGGCCCCGAGAGAACAGGCTTGTGTAGTTGAGTCCTAGGAAGACCAGGCAATTTTCTACCTTTGTCATGTGCTCCAAAGGCAGGAGGTACCAACTTGCTTAAGTCGGATGTTGCCCTTCCTCATTTTAAGGTCACCTCTCCGATCATTTTGGGGAGAGTGGGTGTCTCAGTTAGGGTTTTTATTGTTGTGATGAAATACCATAACCAAAAAGCAAGTTAGGGAGAAAAAGGTTTTTTGGCTTCCACTTCCATATTGCTGTTCAACACTGAGGGAAGTCAGGACAGGAACCCAAGAGAGGGCAGGAACCTGGAGGCAGAGGCCATAGAGGGGTGCTGCTTACTGGCTTTCTTCCCATGGCTTGCTCAGCCTGCTTTCTTATAGAACCTAGGACCACTGCCCAGTGATGGCACCACCCATATGGGCTGGGTCTCCCCCACTGATCACTAAATGAGAAAATGCCTTTTATGGCTGGATCTCATCAAGGCATTTCCTCAGCTGAGGCTCCTTCCTCTGGTGACTCTAGCTTGTGTCAAGTTGGCACACAAAGCCAGCCAGTACAGTGGGCTAATAACTTGCTTACCATGAGCCTTGTCTGCTGTTTTGATGTACCTTGCTTAACACTGCTGTTGCCAGATTCATTCACCTTAGGACAGGCCACCACCTAGAGACACACGCATCTGCCTCTGTTTTACAGTGCTCCTATTGTGTGTAGATGATGTTGGAGTCTCCTTTATATTCTGGTCTTACCAGGAAGAAAACTTCAACTTCACTGTAAGTTTTGGTATGAAATGGCATTCAAAATGATCTTAGATCATAAAGGGTCTTTCTCCCTCTCAGAGCCCTCAGATACACCCAAGTTTCTGCATATGGCAGTTCTCTCTCTCTCTCTCTCTCTCTCTCTCTCTCTCTCTCTCTCTCTCTCTTGACTACACATGACACCTTGTGAATTAAAATAAATATCCCAAATGAGGAGCTAGGATTTCACATTGAATTTTTCTTATTGTGGAATAAAGTTGATAATATCTTTTCTGGCGTTTCATTGTTTGTGGAATGCCTGTAAAAGGAAGAGCTACACACAATTATGCATGTCATTTTATTTGTGCCAGCTGTTGGCTTACCGTGAGATTCCAGAGGTGACACTACTCTGCAGAAGTGGGTGGAAGCATGAGAAATACTCTGGGTGCTGTCTTGGTTACTTTTCCTTTTGCTATGACAAAATACTGTGACAAAAGTAAGTTAAGGTAGAAGAGTTTACTTGGGCTCACAGTTCCTAAGGTGTGTAGACCACCATGTTTGCGAATGTGGTGACAGAAGTAGGCAGTCTGCTGGTCACCTTGCATCCAGTCACATTTCTGGGCAAGGAGGGAGACAGGTGGCTTTGTGGCCGTAGCCTGCTTGCTTATAGTGTACAGACGAAATTAATTTCTCTCTCTCTCCTCCCCCGCCACCTTCCCTCCCTTCTGCTCCCGATCCTTTCCACACTGGGAACCGGGTTAAAAACCTTACACACACTACTGTACTGGCACTCTAACACTGATCCAAGTCATGGCCCTAGCAAGTTACTTTAGGAGTAAAAGAACAGAGAGAAGCTGAGCACATGATGCTGTGGAGATCTCTCAGAGTAGAAGGAGACATTGAGTGGATGGTTCCTGGTCCCTTCATCACCATGTGACACCAAGACATCATGTGGTACAGCAGCCTTGTGTATGACCTTTTGTCCTCTTTGCTCCTCCTTGTGTGACCTGTATGAAGTCACAACTTACTTTCTATAGCGCTGTCACTAGCTCGATGAGTTTCTTAAAATGAGCACTTTACGTTTAAATATGCAGAGAAAACATACTGTTGGCTATAGTCGGCGGCTTTATCCACCACCTGTCTTCAGCATCAGGGTCCTCCCACACACACATTCACAAGTTACATTATGGGTATATTTTTCCTTTTTTTTTTTTTCAAATAAAATCCTAAGAGTAGCATTGGCTCCATGAAGACAAATAGTATAAACACTTGGAAGTTGTAACATGTAACACAATTCCTAAAATTTTTCTAATAGTGGGATTCCACTCAGAGTCTGTAAACAATGAATTTTAAGTACCACGTGGTTTTACTTGAACCTCAGTCAGAATACATAATCATTAATTACACTGAAGAATAAAAATGTCCTGGCCATTTCCCTCTAACCAGTGTGGAAGTCTGAAACAGAGAAACTCTCACAAACTCTTTAAGAATAATTCTATGAATGCAAAGCATTGTAATAAAAAATGAACATGTGCAAGAATGTCTTGTTACTATGTGAAGTTATGTGTTAAACAAGGTCCCTTTGTTTCCTTTGTCTTTTGATCTAAAAACAGAATCAGAGGAGGTATAAATTTTATCCTGTTATCAGAGAAAGATGTGCAGCTTTAGAGAGGTTCAGCAGCTTGTTCAAGGTCAAATAGCCAGGAAGTTGGAAATGCCGCCTCTGAAGTATCTGTCTTTTCCCTGTAAGGCCACTACACGGTCCTTAACTAAACCAGCCTTAAGAATAATTGCTTGCCACCCTTCCTTCCTTCCTTCCTTCCTTCCTTCCTTCCTTCCTTCCTTCTTCCCTTCCTTCCTTTTCTCCTTCCTTCTTTTTTTCCCTTTTTTCTGAGATAGAGTTTCACACTTTAACTACATAAACCTCATTATGTAGTCTACCTTGACCTTGAACTCATGGCATCCTCTTGCCTTAGACTCTCAGATACAGGGATTGCAAGTCAGATTTGGGGGCCATTAGGTGTGGGGACACATGCTTGGCTTTGGTCCACTATTCTTTTTTACATTAGGTGAGTAAAAAATCCTATGACAGACAAAATAGTCATTCCTGTGGTGAAACTATTCTACTGGTATTTGCAAAAACACACCTCGAAAAGCTATTTGTAAAGGCAGAGGGAACAAAAGGAACAGCCCACTATTCCTTTGGCTATTTTTCTTGTGTTTCCTTTTTGTATTATCTAAAGTTTTGGATATTCCTGAAGCTCAGCATGAGAGTGAATGTGGAAGTTTAAGAGGCAACAGTAAACTCACTGGTAAAGACTGTACTAGTCAAGGGTTTCTTTGACTAGTGATTTTGGAAATAAAAATATCAAGCCTGAAAATTAGTATTTCTTCTTCTTTCAATCTTGAGAAATTATATCTAAATGATCATTTTTATTGCTCTCAACTAGAAATATATATCACTTACTGACTTATCTAGAGACTTTAAGGTCACTCATATAATTGCTGAAGCAGCTTATATGAACATGCTCCCCATGGCATGCAGTCTTAGCCAGGTCCTGCCTCTGCAGAACCCTCAGGACACAATATAGTTTGTACTAGATGGAGTTCTGAAAACTGTTTATCAAGTAATTACATCTGCCTATTAAAGCTTTGTCATACTATAAACTCATATAAATTTTTATAACCACTTTGATAAATAAAACCAATTTCATGACTTCTGAGTACAGGGAAATATGAACCCAGCTGTTTTAATTCATGTGATCATTTTTGATATTTACACTTATCGAGTATATAACCTTGAAGGATCTGTGAGTGTACTACCTTCCCCAAATTTACTGTAGTAGGTGTTGACACATGGAGTGGGGGTTGCAGTATCTGTCCTACAATCATTCAGTTGTTGCCTCGGTTCCATGAAGGTCTTTCCATGCCTTACAGAAGAATTTGAAGCTTGAAACTGTGCACAGGGTGCCCTGACTTATTTCAACAGCTGCATATGCAAAGTGAACCTTTCCTCTCTCCTCTCTGACAACTCATAAAATAACTGGCATTTATTTTGCTCTTTGCCCTTGATCTTTGTTATATTTGCACTCAGGGAGACTGGCACAGTGGTTCTGTGCAGCTTTGACCTGGAAGGGAAGTGAGGTGGGGAAGTGAAGACCTTGTTTGCCTTGAGTATGCAAAACAAATACCCAGGTAACCCCAGCACCTGGAGTTTGGCATATTCTGCAGCATCTCACGGTATCGTCGGGAGAAACTAGAAAGGACTTCAGGGTCCCTGTTTTCGGGATGCTACTTAGCTTCTTCTCACTCAGCACACTTCCTGCAGGGGTGGTCTTAGAACCCATTTCCTGCAATCCCATCTATGTATTGATTCTCTCTTTTGCCAATCTTTAATCACCAGCTGCTTTCAAGACAGCTGGACTTCTACAGTTCACAAGTATTGTATAAATTTCTCCGTGACATAGCAACTCAATATAAAAATAATATTTTTCCAAGCCAAATAGGCTTTGCTTTATGTGTCCCCAAACCCTAACGAATCTTGACAGAATGACTGGGTCTTTCTTGATTAGAAACAATTTGTTATTATTTTGTCAGTCGTCCAGAGATGGTACCCAATGACTACAGTAGATACCAAAACAAAGACAAAAGTTCAATTACAGAAATACAAAATCCCATGAGACACTCATTTCAAAGAAGTACAGGTATTATCTACAAAACAAAGGGCATTTGAAAGAGCTTTAAGAGTCAGCATTAAAATTGTAAGCCCTGATAGCAAATGATTTATTTTGCATTTGAATTCATGAATAAAGACAAAAGAATGTCATTTTAAACATATTTAATTAATTGAATTCATGGCTTCAGGAAAATATTGACTCAGAGTTCACTGAGTTTAAAAATTAATAGAATGCTTATTAATAATAGATGATATACTCATTATTTACCATTCACTAGGCAGACAGAGGTTTAGTCTCCAGAGAGTAATAAAACAGTGATTTAAGACAATTAACTAGACATTGCAAGAACTATTCCCTCGAGTGGTCTGGATACCCTGGTGCTCTATTTGCTTCTCACACTTAGACAAAGAGGTAGAATGTGAAGTTGTCTCTTTTGTAAAGGGTACATGAGAGAGATGACAATCTTACTTAGTAGTCACTTTCCAGCTAAAGCCACACTGCTGCTGTTACTTGTTTCAAGTTTCTGTTTTGGATTTACTTTTTAAAATAAATGTATTACTTTACACATAAGATATTATGTCTAATAAATATCTCCTACTATGAATGTTTCTAGAAACTGACAAAATTCCCTGTGGTGGTTTGAAAGGAAATGACCCCCAAACGGCATTATTAGGAGGTGTGGCCTTGTTGGATGAAGTGTGTCACTGTCGGCGCCTGTTGTGAGGTCCCTTTTTCTCAAGCTTCCCTCAATGTGACAGTCAGTCAACTTCCAGCTGCCTGCAAGATGTAGCACTCTTGGCTCCAGCCCCACATCTGCCTGCATGCTTCCCTTCATGATCAAAATGGACTGAACCTCTGAAACTGTAAGTCAGCCACCCTCAATTAAATGTTTTCTTTGTAAGAGTTGCCATGATCATGGTGTCTCTTCACAGCAATAGTATGTCCCACACCATCTAATTATCATAGATTTGGTAGTGACAGAAGAAAAATAAAATGTCAGCACAGTTCTGCAGGGTGGGAAGGAGATCCATGCCATCGAATTCACGGCTTTTTCCTACATATCATATCTAGGTTTGGACCACTCTTGGCCATTTCTTCTTATGTCAGCATCCATTCTCTCTCTCTCTCTCTCTCTCTCTCTCTCTCTCTCTCTCTCTCTCTCTCTCTATCTATCTATCTATCTATCTATCTCTATCTCTCTTATGTGTGTGTGTCTTTATGTTTGTCTGTCTCCCCTCTTTCTCATTCTATTTTTTCTCTGCATACAAAATTATCAGAATCAAAGTATGCTGAACAACTTCCTAATTTATTTTTCCTTTCAATATACTTTTAATTAAGTGAAGAAAAAACTTTTATACAGCAAAAGTGTTATTCTAAGAATTACATAGGACCAGAATGAATATTTTTAGTTATTCTCAGATATATTACTGCATTGTCAGGAGCGTGATATTTTATGAGCGTATATTCTTGGACTATAACACGGAGATACTGTTTACTGAAAAGAGATTCTTTTAAGACAAGAGGAAGTAATGTATTTGAAAAGTCTAGAGCAATGCTTGATATATAGAGCTCAAGATAAATCGGAGATTTTTAAGTCTCTCCCTGTTATCTGTAAAATAAGATGTTTTATGAACTAGTAATGAACCATGAGCAAACACTTCCTTGAGGAGTAGAGTAATGGAGAATGTGAGTGAAATAATTGTAAGCATTTTGCCAGGAAAATTTTACATTTAGTGACTTCTGTAAAAAATGGGGCTCTGTTTATACAGGTTTTACATTTTAATCACTTCATTTTGTAGCAATTCAGTTTTACAAAAGTATTGGTCTATAGTAGATTGAAAATTACTAAAGTAAATAAGTAATAAATAAAATCTTGCCTTGTTCCAAGGATGGTGTATTAGTTACTTTCTATTACTGTGAAAGAACACCATGGCTAAGGTGACTTTGCTGGGCTGACAGCTCCAGAGGGTTGGGGTCCAGGATGGCAGAATGGAGGCGTGGCAGCAGAAACAGGAAGCTCAGTGTTCACACCTTGAACCATAAGCACAAACCAGAGGAGGCAAACTAGAAACAGCATGAGTCTAAACTCCCAAAGTCTACCTGCAGCAACACACTTCCTCCATTAAGGCCTGACATCCTAAGCCTCACCACACAGGACCACCATCTGGGTACCAAGTATTCAAGTGCCTTAGGCTATGGGGGACATTTTATTCAAGCCACCATAAATAGTAGTAGTAGTGGACCAGATGATCTCTAAGATATTCTCTCTAGCTTCAAATTTTTTTAATTCTGGATAAACTGAACAATTTTATTTTTCAGAGCAATATGAAATATATTCAAAGCAGATGCAGTGATTTTTGGTAATACTACTTTCTCAGGCTGAAGTTCTGAGCATATTCCCTTAATATTTATTCATATTGTCACCTGTGTTGAAAAGGATGTTACAGGGGCCCAAGGAAAACCATGTGCATTGTTGACAATCAAATTAAATTTTCATTTTGTTCTTGAAAATCTAATATATTTGGACTGAAGATCTGTTGTTAACAAAAAGCTCAGGGAGACTAAAAACGATGATGAGATGTGCTGTCGCTTCCTATCTTCAGTAAGCCTGCGTGGAATAAAGGGGAAGTAATTATCTTCTCTGAGACAGCACTCTGTGTCATTTATATGTAGCTACTATGGGTGAGCAAGTCAGCAAGTGCAGTTTATCTTGGGCTGATGCGCAAATGGCCTTCTTTTGCACTTGAGCTGTAGGGACAGAGAAAGCACACTGGACCCTTCTGTTAGAGGACTTTTGATCTGTTTGGGAAGGAAATTGTGTACACTCAGGAAGAAATCGTGGTGGTTGGCTCCTTGTTAGATGACCGCAATGAAAGTCAAAGAAGATGGACTCATGTGATGTAGACCTCAGATTTACTTTCATTTAATATGCTTTTAAGTTTTCCTTCATCTCTTTCCCATAACCGTATCTTTTTGGCTCTGAATAATGACATGTTATCTGGATGCTCTCAGTTTATTTATATATTCACTCAGTGAAAAACATTTTTTATTGCTTCAGTGTCTTGCAATTATTCATAAAGTGCTGGTAAGCATGTGCAGCTTTTTGTGGGTGTAAGTTTTGAACTCTTTGGAGTAAACCTTAATGAACAACATTGCTGTGTCCTAGATTGCTGTAGGCAGGAGTATACAGTTGAAGGAAAACCTGTCTTCTAAAGTGACTGCATCATTTTGTATTCCTAGCAGCATTTTAAGCATTCTCGTTGTTCTGCACTCTTGCCAGCATTTGGTGTTAACTGTCTTCTGCACCTTGGACATTTTCGTAGGTATGCAGTTGTATCTGAGTACAATTTTAATGTGTTCCTCTGGTGACATGTGATAATGAGGACATTTTTGCATGCTTATTTGTCATCTATAGATCCATCTGGTGAGGGAGGAGTTATTATGATATAAATGTGAACTGTCTCCCATAGGTTGTTGTACTATTTGGGGAAATTATGGGATCTTTGAGACACTGGGTCTAGAACACTAGAGTTGGGTCTTGGGGGTTACCTCCACCTGTGGTTCTGTCCTGTGTCCTATGCAGCCTGATCCTTAGCACATGGATAATGCTACACAGCTGCTAATTCTGGTTCTAGAATGCCTTAACACTGGTAGTGGAGGTTTTATAAAGAGGTTAGCACAGACCTCACTCTCTCTGAAAAGCAAAGCATCATCTTTTTCATGGAATGTTGGTTGATAATGGTTCCTACATTGAGTTGCTCTTTCAGTGTAACAATTTGCTACATATTTAGCAGCTCCAGGCAGCACTTGTTACTGTCTCAGTTTCAGAGGCTCCAAGCATCCTATAGTGGAGTCATCTGCCTACCAGCAGATTCAATGTCTGGGTTGCAGTCTCATTGAGGTTTGGAGTTCTTTGTCATGATCAATATTGGAATTCAGCACTATGGCGATTGTGGATTTAATGTGAAATGTACCTCATAGGCTAATGTGTTTGAATACTGGCTCCCTGCTGGTGGTGTTATTTGGGAAGATTGGGGAACCTTCTGGAGGTAGAGCCTCACTGGAGGAAGTGGATTTAAGGGGTGGGCCTTGAGGTTCTATGGTCTACACCCACTTCCTTTCAGTCTCTGCTTCATGCCATGTTCTATTCCACCATGATAGGCTGTGTCCATTCAAACTGTGACCCGAAATAAGCCCTTCCCCCTTAAACCGCTTTCCTATCATGTAGTTTTGTCTTATACCTATTGATAGTTAATGGGCCCTTTTCACCTCCTTTTTTCTTTCAATGAAAATAGATTTTTTTCATATAATATTAAGATTATGGTTTCCAACTCCCAGTTCCTCCCAGATATTGTCCACCTCACCACCCATTCAGGTCCACACCCATTCTGTCTTTCATTAGAAAGCAAACAGGCATCTAAAGAATAATAATAAGATAAAATAAAAACAAACAAACTGGAATAGAACAAAACAAACAAATAGAAAAAAAGAGCCAAAGAAAAGGCACAAGAAACAGAGAGACACACATATCCACACACAAAAGAATCCCATAAAAACAAACAAAAAACCTGGAAGCTGTAATATATATGCAAAGAACCTGTAAAATTAAAAAAAAATTCTCTGTCAAAACATTATGCGACAAAGTACCTCCAAAGATGCTGTTGAGTTTGTTTTCTGTTGGCCATCTAACTGTTGGTCATGGGGCCTGCCCTTAAGAATACAATAAGTTTGTATTTCTCAGTGAGACTCCATTGGAGAAAACTAATTTTTCATTTGTGTGTGCTTATTAGTTGGAGACACCTTCAGAATTAAATTGGGACTTGAGTCCACTTCTCTCAGCCCTGAAAACCCATCTGGTGCAGACCTATGCAGGCCTGCTGCATGCTGCCACAGGCTGAGTTCATGTGTGTAATGGTCCTGTTGTGCCTAGAAGGCCTTGTTTCCTTGGTGCCCTCATCCCATCTGGCTCTTAAAATCTTTCCACTTCCTCTTCTGCAAGGTTCCCTAGGCCCTGAAGGGGAGGGATTTCATGGAGACATCCTAATTAGGACAGAATGTTCCAAGGTCTCTCACTCTCTGCACATTGCATTTGTTCCCATCTGCTGTAGGAGGAGGCATCTCTGATGGCGGCCGAGCAAGGCTGATCTATGGGTGTAGCAGGACATCATTAGGAGCTACTTTAGTGCTATGTTCCTTTAGCAGAACAGTATTTGGTTTCCCCAGCTATCTTGCCTATCTCCTCTCAGATTCTTGGTCACAAGAGCAACACTGGGTATGGGTTCCTTCTCATGGAGTGGTCATTAAATCCAACCAGACATGGTTGGTTAGTCCCCAGACTTTGTGCCACCACTGCCCTATCACATCTTGCAGGTAGGATACTATTGTAGACAGAAGAGTTTGTAGGTGGGTTGGTGTTTACCTTTATCTTTGGCAGTGTGCCTTCTAGAGTACCTTCTAGTAACATAAACACTAGTCCACAGGTGTGAAGGGCCTAAGTAGGCACCAGCTCATCTTCTCTATATTCAGTGAGCTGTGTAGGTGTCTTCAGCAATGCGGGGCATAGGTCCTAGGTCATACCAGATTTTCTTTTGGGAGATAATCTCCCTTGATGAATTCAGTAACCAAATATCTAGGGACCTTCATTTAATTGTATTTTTTAAAGCTTTGTTCCATTTTGTAACCTAATCATAAGCATAGTCTCCCTTCACCATTATCGTTCCTGTCCAAACCCACGGATGGAGATTATATGAAGACATGGGTCACTTGTAGTCATCATAGATTTTTGGCTATTGGAGCTCATGAGGAAGATTTGCTTCCTCTGCTCTTCTGTGTCTCAAGCTCACACAAGGCTAAGAACTGTTGTCTTACCCCACCCCCATGTCCCACCCCCACCCCCACCCCCACCCCCACCCCAATGGACACAGTGCCAAGCCTTGACCTTTCAGTTAGGCACTGAATATTTGCTGAATGGATGAATGAGTGTGGCCTTTTATGCCCCATGTGTCAATTTCAACCTCTCCTGCAGTGTTCATATTGGCATATGGTTGATATTAGTATCAACAGTGCCTATTTATAGAAAGAGGAACAGAGGTCTGTGGAATCCCTACTAGAACATAGGCTTCAGCAGAGCTGAGGATTGTGTGTCTGTGGAAGGAGTAATAGAAACCATTTGATAGAAGTTTGGCTGTACTTTTGATGATTACACACATTCTTCAGAGCTGAAAAATGTAAGCATGTACTATCAGTTAATGGGCTCATGAAGATCTTTGCAAATAAATAATACCGAGGGCTAAAAACTTGGATTACCTCATCTTGTTTACAGCTGGCCTGGCTGGAGACTGGAACTTACAAGGTTTATAGAGGCACAGTCCCAAGATGCTTCCCAAGATGCTTGCCAATGGTTTAGTCAGAAACGGGGCAGAATCTAAGCTTCTACTATATGTATGATTCAAGGTTCAAGGTGCATAATCTTTTAAGTTTTAATAATATTTCTGAAATAACTCATTGCAAACATCTTACATATTTTACCTCATCATCATTTCTTTTTTTAAAAATAAAGCAAAAGCAAACATCAGATTTTAAAAACAAAACACATATCAAAAATTTCTGATGACCAGAAATTTCCTTCACACTTGTTTGTAGCCCTGTCTCGAGTTCAAGCTATTTTTTGTAGTTCATAATACCAACTCCAGTGTAATCAACTTAGAAGCTTAACTTTCTCTGTAGAACTATGATGTCTTCTCCAGCAAAACCCAAGACTTTAAGAGTTCTTACACAGGGTAGACTTTTTAGTTCATCTGCCTTTACTGTCCATATCCTGTGTCTTCTAGAAATAGTGTTTTCTTACTGTCATTTTATAATTTATGGGCTTTCATTCTTGAATTCTGTGAGTCATCACCTTTATACAGAAGATCACTAACTGCATAGAGAAAAAATGGCATGCAAACCTGCATCACCATTAGGAAATGTGGAGGCCATCCGTCACACAAGGCAGTTTGGATGACTGAAGACAGGAACATTCTGTTATCCTTTCTTTTACAGTTTTATGTGAGTTAGACAGAGAACTGGCCAAACAGTTCCCTTACACATGTAAACTTGGAGGTTTTTTTTTCCTATTTTGTTCCCCATTATGTTCCTTGAGTGTAAGCAGGGTTATTTTATCCATCAGGCAATTTATAAGGCCCATGACTTGCAGTTAGCTCACGTCATTTGAGGTAGCTGCTAACAATGTAATATCAAGGACAGTCGAGTATAATAAGCATTTACATTTAAAGACTCTGTTTAGCTCAGTCACACTGTAGCTCTAACTATGTTTAGAGAAGTTTAGTCTTCCAATCAGAGACTTGGGCTCCTATGGTGAACTTCAAGAGGTAAGTCCTTATTGGGAGAAATTAGAGAACTTCTAAAATCCAGGTGTTACCTCCCACTCCAGATAGCACATAAAAATTAAAATTTTTGGTTTGATCATTTATTATATATTTTTAAAGACTATGTGCAGTTGAGGATAAGATTTTGACATTTGGAGGCTGGGTGGTGGTGGCACACGCCTTTAATCCCAGCACTGTGGAGGCAGAGCCAGGTGGATCTCTTTAAGTTCGAGGCCAGCCTGGTCTACAGAGCAAGATCCAGGACAGGCACCAAATCTACAGAGAAACCCTGTCTAAAAAAACAAAACAACAACAACAAAAGATTTAGACATTTGTTTAGGAATTATACCCCTAGGTTGGTAAGATGAGTGCTTGTGGCCAAGCCTGAGTGCCTGAGTTTGATTCCCAGAACTCAAAGGACTCCCCTGAGACACATGCACTTTTTTTTTCTCTCCCCTCCCCCCACACACGTGAATGTGCACTCACACACTTGTAAGCCCTTCCCATTGCTGATCTCTGACTATGCTTCAATACTTGGGCTCACTGAACTTCTTTTCTGTGCTCAAATATACCAGGTAATTCTGATTTGGGAAGTTTTCATTAGTAAATCACTGTTTCTGCAATTTTATAATGAGGAAATACCATAATTCCCTCCTAGATGTGGAGACTTACAAGATGGCTCAGCTCTGAGCACAGTTGAAAGTCATGTGACTGCCTTTCATGTGCAGTCATTTTTTATTTATTTTAGATTACATTTCAACACAACTCATATGCAGTTTTAGCATCCACAAAGTATTCCTGTCTTGGATGCCCTATTTTCTAAGTACCTTGCAGTTACAGACAGGATTGTTTAAAAGTCTGTGCTTTTCTTCAGCAAACCTGAGTTGGAGATGTTGTTAACTCCTGTCAAAGGTAAACTGAGGACACAAGGACGCCATTGGTGTCTGACTGCCACATTCCAAGAGCAGAAATCCCTACATATGTGACAGCTACAGTTCTCCATTCACTTTGATTGCTGCATTGATAATTAACACACTAATAAATGTCTCAGTGCATGCCGAGGCTTGCTGAGGGGTATAGCTGATGACTGCTTGGAAATTACATAAACTTATGCACTCAGCACTGCACAGAGAACCAACAGGTGTGTTGGATGTGCGGCTTCTGTAAGGTCTGGAACAAGCCTGCGGCCTCATTGACTATAGAAATGATGGCTTGCAGATGGCCTGGCTGGTTGAAAAACAAAACCGTCATCCAGAAAAGCTGTGTTGTGATGAAAGGAAATAAATACTGGTCTCACTTAAATCAATGTGTTGTTAGTCAAGCCCTACCCATGTGTTTCATCTCTGCTGATCATTTTGTCACTATCGCTGTTCCTTAGCAAACTAGAGCCCTATACCCTTTGAAGAAGGGGTCTGATGCCATTGAATAAAATTGTGCATTGATACCTTTTCTCACAATTATCAGTCCCATGCACAGTTTTGTGCTTGTTATAAATGATACTTTGCATTAGTGTTAGATTATCAAATTTTGACCATTCTTGTGAGGCAACTCAAGAAACCTCTTGCAAATATGGCCTTGCCATAGGGACTGCCTATGAATGAGTACATGTATAGTTGAGTACATGAATGAATACATGTTGAACCCAAAGAGCTGACTCTCCTGTTCATTCTTTCTAATCCCAAGGTTGCTGTCTTATGTTTCAAAATCTCTATATGTTTGCTGGAGAAAGAATGAAGGTTGGGGGACTGTGGATATTGATTATTTGTTCATTACTTCTTCTATCCATCCTAAAATGAAATCTAGAAGCTGGATAGACAACTCAGCATTTAAGAACAGACGATGCTCCTGCAGAAGACCCAAATTCTATTCCCAGCACTCACCCTGCATGCCTCACAGCTGCCTATAACTTTAGCTCCAGGGGGTTTGATATCCTTTTTATGCATGAACTCATGCACATATACATAAACATACACAGGCTGAGGAAAAGAAGGAGATAAACAAAGACAATAAAATAATGTGAACTCAAATAGGAATACATATGCTATACCAATCTCTTATTTTTCCATTGACCATTGACTGCATGGAGTACACAAGTAATGCAAAGGGTATTTGCCATTTTCCAAATGCCCCTGCCTTTGACCCATTTTCTATGATAGTTACAGGCAAGAGAGCTATTGTCTTTTTTCCCCAACCCTATAACAATGTTTTCTTTCAGAAAACATAAAATGGATATCAGAAATTTAGATTTTTGAGCATTAACTGCTTAGAGACAGTCAAATTGTAGCTCATTTAATAAACTTCAGTTGGTATATTTAGAATGAAATTATTATCTTTTCAAGTAACAGACTGCAGAAAACTTCACTATAATAACAGCAGAGGATTTAGAACTAAATACCAAATGTCTACACGATTCTCTGGAGGATATGCTTAGGCACATCTGCGGATTGTATTAATTCTTTCAAGCCACTGGGGGAGTACGGGATGAGTTATAGTTCCCACATAGGATCTGTAGAGTGAACTGCACCAAAACTGATAGAGCCAACTCACATTTTATCTCCTTGTATATTGTAGCATGGATTTCATCTCTACTGTGAAATATGAAGAGATAAAGATTACACGGGAGTGTGTAGGAGGCTTCCTAGTAGAGACACTGACGGTAATGAAGACTGCATGTGCAAGTGTTCATTACAGAGATGACTGTCTTTATTGTGAAATGTTTTATAGAGCAATCGTAAAGGAAAATGAAGAGGACACTACTTGCATATCAAATGTGCTTTGACTGAAGAAATTAAATTGTCACTTTCTTCTTTTCTTCCTCCTTCTCATTTTTATTTTTATCCCCAAAGTACTCAAAGAGCATTTGGACAAAATCAGATGTTATAATGGGAATTATAGGCATAAATGTCAGAAACTCATATACTGCCCCCATAGAGCCCAGGTGACAGATGAAAGGCTTTAGTAGGATGAGCATTTTTCAGTGACGAACATCCATTTTATTTATTAATTTACATATTACTTTGGAGTATATGTTGGGTGCACTATGCCTATGGCTAAATATAAAATACTTAACAAATAAAGATTCTTGCCAAAGGATTACAGTTTAGGTGAACAACACAGAAGAACGAGGAGGGATAAAGTAAAGAACTTAACCAGTTGTGAGGAAGACACTGAGGATTCTACTGAGGTCTTATCAGTATTCAAAGAAGGTATTTGAAGGCACACTATTCTCACCAGGATTGAAAGCATCAGGAGAAGCCACTGAGGTTCAGGAGGGAGAGGCTGGTACAGAAGGGAGAGGGGTTAGTACAGAAGGGAGTGGGGTTAGTACAGAAGAGAGAGGGGCTAGTACAGAAGAGAGCAGGGTAGCACAGAAGGGAGAGAGAGGCTGGTACAGAAGGGAGAGATGTTGGGAAGAGCAGATTTCCAAACAGAAACCTACAGTAGCAAGAATGATCTGACAGATGAAAACGTGATGCACCTGGGCAGCTAGGAGACCAGTCTGGTTAATGGTCACCAGATGTCAGGAAGGTTGGAAACTTAAGAAAGGCTTCAAGATCATGCAAATTTGAGGTGCCTATTTCAAAATTTTTATTTTTTCTCAACTTAATAGAAAAACATAAAAAAAGCTTTAAAAACACAGATGTATGTTTTAAGAATATTGCTGGGCATTGTTGACTAAATGGGTAAAATGTGGGTGGGCCTATTGTATCTGCTCATGTAAGAGAGGAAAATCTGGCAAAGTTTGGCACAATTATTGAAAGAAAAATGGGAAACATAATAGATTGTGGTGTGTGTGTGTGTGTGTGTGTGTGTGTGTGTGTGTGTTTATAGATCTACAGACAAAGAAGCAGTTAATGGCTCAGACACAGTGTGACTTGGCAAAGGATTAGAAGATGTTAGAGAAAAGTCTCAAAGGGAACCCTAGCCTTTTGTTTTCAACACTGCAGTTTGAATGAGAAGCGCCCCTCATAGATTCACACATTTGAACACTTGGTCCCTAGTGGCTGCTGCTGTTTGGGGATGTTGTGGATCTATTAGGAATGGAAGTGTGTCACTGGGGATAGGTTTGGGGGGTTATAACCTTACTCCACTTCCTGCTCATTCTCTCCAATTCCTGTGTGTGGATAAAATGTGATCATCAGTTTCCTGCTCCTGCTGCATGTTGCCACTCCTTCCCTACTTACCACTGTGGACTCTTACTACCTTGGAACCATAGGCTAAATAAGATAAATTTTTGATTCTTAAGTTACCGTTGACAGTGATATTTTTATCACAGCAGCAAAGTTACTCATACAAGCAGCTTGGTTGACAACAGTTCTGTTTGCTAAAGAGAATAAAGTAAGTTTTTCAGGAGATGACAAAGAGTTTAATTTTGTAAAACACAAGTCTGAAATGCATGAATCTCAAGTAGGTGCTTCAGTATATAATTTTGTTACTTCCATGGAAAATTTGGAATTTGGGGTGTGGCTGTCATATTGTTTCAATAAAAATAGCCCAGGATGATTATTTGGAGGTGAAGAAACAGCCAGAATTTGTCCCCAAGGAATCCTAGCATTCACACATTTGGATTAGAGAAAGAAGTGCAAAGAGATGCTACTGGTATAGGACAGAGGGAAGCCAGGGGAGCCTGAAGAAGAATCTTCATCTTGTCCTAAGGGTTGCCAACATGAGGTGCTAACCAGCAGCGGGGTGGATGATGTGCCATGTGCTGATGAGAAGGCTATCCAGTGAGATTTACCAAAGTGTTATGATGAGCGGAGTTGCCATGTGGTGAGGAGTGAAAGCGATTGTCAGATGTTCACAGGATGGCTGTCCCCAAGGTGAGGTGAACAAAAGCTGGAGGAGAGTAACATTAAGAGCATTGTTTTTAAGATGGTAGATTCTAGACAAAAGGTGGGAGAAAGAAGCAAAGTCAGTGTCTGAAAGAAAGGGCATGGGGACATTAGAGCATTTGACATATTTGAAAAGAAAATAGATCAAGAATACTAGGAAGATGTCATGGTCGCTGTACCATGCTATTAATAACTATTGATAATTATTTATAACTATTGATAACTGCTCACAGACCAAGAAGAGGAGTGGGGATGATGATGGAAACAACATGAATTCTTCCCAGTTTTCTGTGCTCTACTGGAGTAGCTCCAGAAGAACACATTCAACACCAAAACACTCTGCTTAGAAATACCTAAATAGGGGCTGGAGAGTTGGCTCAGTGGTCAAGACACTGGTTGATCTTTCAGAGGACCTGGGTTCTATTCCTAGAACCCACATGTTGGTGCACAAAAATGTTAAACTCCATCCCAGGGTTCCAATGCCCTCTACTAACATCCTCAAGCTCCAGGGACATGTGTGCTATATCTATTTACATATAAGCAAAACATTCATAGACATAAAATAATGAAGTAAATAAAATAAAGGAATACCTAACTAAAGAAAATGTGCCTTACTTCACAGCAATTCAGATTTCTGAGGGTGTGAATGTGTCTGAGCATACATTCATGCCAACTCCTCCAAGTCTGAATCTCCCATTGCTCTTTTCCATCAATTCCCTCTGAAATTTTATCAACAAAATGTATCTTTTTCTGAGTATCCAGTATTCCCAGTAAAGTCAAATTCTTTCAGAAAAGCCATTGTAAGTTTTATAAGCATGTGAAACTCAGCTGGCTGAAAGCCAGAATATCTGTCCTAGGACCCAGGGGAGCACAGGGCAGAAAAATGCCCATACTTGAAAGCATGTGGGAAAAGAGCCACAGCAAACTCATCTATTTTATAATTTTGTAATCTATTGGGTTTGCTCTTTACTAAGCTTTTGTTTAATGTCACAGGAAAGTGCTAGACATAGTCTCAGCTCACCTGTAGAGAGATTTATTCTGTGTGTGGGTCACTACTAAAAGTACCAGAGAAAGAGTACAGAGTAAAAGTGACTATGTTCACTTTCCCACTTGTACTAGTGTAGTTTTCTCATAACTCTGCACATTGACTAAGAAGTCACAAAAGCCAACATTGTAAATGTGCATTTTCATTAAGAGGACATTTCTCAAAATTAGAACTGCTTACCCATGTGCCGTTGACACAGTGCTATGTCACATGCAGTGATTTTTGAAAGAAACTAAAATTAAGGACATTTCCCTCACTGGAGATCCATTTAATTGTAAAAACATGTCTTTGCCTAAGATACTTCATATCTGTGCAAAGAGCAGTCATTGCTCATAATACTATTAAATTTGAGTTTAATAATAGTGTCTTAGTCAGTGTTCTGTTGCTATGAAGAGACACCATGACCATGACAACTCTTATAAAACAAAGCACTTAATTGTTGCTTGCTTACAGTTTTCCTTTCAGTCCATTAACATGGCAGGGAGCATGGAAACAAGATGGCACACATGGTGCAGGAGAAGGAGCTGAGAGTTATGCACCTGGATCTGCAGGCAGGGGGAAGAGACCCTGGCCTGGCTTAGGCTTCTGAAACCTCCAGGCCCACCCCCAGTGACACACTTCCTCCAACAAGACCACACCTCCTAATCCCTCACAAGTAGTGCCATCCCTGATGACTCTGGGAGCCATTCCGACTCAAGCCACCACAAGGAGTAAAAGAATGACTCTTAACTCCAGACCTGTTTTGCAGTCTTTGCAACTAGACCTTTGGGGCACTGTGAAAGCTCAGTGAGAGGATTCTCAAGTGTTCGGATTGTAGTGAAAATAGGGATAGTTCCTTCCTCTTCTGTAAAGTTTCTTTCTGCAGAGGGCACTGATTAATGTAGAGAGATATTGTAAAGATAATTGTAAAATAATGTCTGTCCTGTTCTGACACACCATAGCCTGGAGAATGTGAAAAGTCTTCTTGGCATGACCTGGTTCTTGGGATCCTGACTATTCCACAGTGGCTCTCTGCACAAATAAGAGATGAAAGTTGGAGGGACTAGTTGAGAGGGAGAAGGGGTTCAGTGGGAATGGGAGGGGATAAGAGAGAGTAATGGAAACGGAACATGACCACGTGCCCGGTGTCCACATATGAAACTGACAAAAATAAATATAATGGGATGACCCCTTCCATGGGCTGTTGTCTGGTAGCAGTAATTATAGGCCAGCATAAATGTGGAGAAGTTACAGGACCAAGCGAGAGCCTACACATAGCAGTTGAGAAGTCATTGTCTTTGCAGTCACGTGTCCAGAAGTCTAGACTGTGGAATTGCTGCATGATCTGGGGATGGCATCTTGCTCTCTGAGCCTTGACTAACTTAATCTTTAGGACTAGAGGTGCACCTATTTTTTACAGTTCAGTTTCTTCTTCGTTTTTAGGCAAAATGTTCATCTTTATTTTATAAGGCTGGTGTTCTGGTTACATGATGATTTTATATATAGAGAAAGCACAGGGATGCGAATATGTAAGGCTTGCTTGTATCGTATCATTATATCAATTTGTTATATTGTTAGAGACAATTCTATCAGACCAGATTCTCTTTTATTGTCAGCCATATTCATCTCCATCCTGACAGATATGACTTGCAATTTCATCTAGTCCCTTACCCAGTCCCCATGGTCTGTTGCACCCACAAGTCCTTGGATATTAGGTCATCTTCTCAATATGGTGTCGATTTCAGAATAAGTCAAGACCAAGATTATGAAATTATATAATGGACATTATAGTTATTTATTGTATAAGCAGTAGAGGCTCTGTTCTAAGTATAACTCATAAGGAGTTAGCTTGCTATCCCTGGAAGGGCAACATCAGTGAACCTTTCAGCAAACAGTGAAAACTGATTCATTAGAGGCAGCTTGTCAGTTTCTCTCCACAAGCAGACTGTGGAACTGTCTTCTGCTGCACTGATGAAATGCCAGTCAATTTGAGGATATTCAGTCTCCCACCATGCTGTGAGTGCTGTTAACCCAGCCACATTTACATTTACTCAGGCAGTTTCTGCAGCACCGGCTCTGTGTGGTCCCTGCAGAACTACGGAAAAGCTAAGGAGATAAAACACATCGCTCCTTTCCCCAGACATGAATTATGGACCTTATTATTCCCATCTCATTATATATAAGAAAGCATTTCACAGTTGAGGTTGCAGTGTAATTATTTAATAAAGAGAAAAGCTAAATCTTCAATATAATTTTAATTTTTCAATATGTTCAACTGAAAAGATATTTGTAAAACAATGTCTGCTCTGTCATTACACATGCATAAGCCTGGGTCAAAGGCTGCCAGATTGTTTTCATTCACAGAACCTCTCTCCTTTCACACCTGGGGAATCAGCTGTAGCTGGGTGAGTTGCAGTTTTTGCCAGCTTAGAGTCCAGGGGACTGTTTTCGAACCTCAATGCTAGACCTGTAGCCTGTATGAGTAGCTCTGGAGAGAACAGTTGCCGACCAAGTTCTATCTCTGTTGCAGAGCCATAACAGAAATTGCATCATCTTGCATGTAATGACTACTGCTGTATCTGTGCACCCTGAGGACCTGTGCCAGGCAGAACAGAGGGGGCGCAGCTCTTAGACTTGGGTCTGCCACAAAGAAGCAGTTGTTCCTTTTCTTTAACTTCTTCCATGGCAGGCAAATATTCAAAGCGAAGGGGGTTATTTGTTTGCTTGTTTTTCACTCCAGAAATACTGGGTTTCTTTCATTTTTCAATCAGTAGCGTTTTTCAACAAATGTACCTCCCAATAGCTTGCTTTGAAAGAAAGCTCACAAATGCTAAAATGTCATTAGAAATTGTCCACAGGTTTATTAGATACAAGCCCAGTGTTGCAGATCAGTTTCTGTGAGATCCATAGCTATCACAATATGATTCCAGGGAAAAAAAGAGAGTAGAATTTAAGCCACTTCTTCCTGTTTCCCATTATTGTCTTTCAAGGAAGAGATAGTGCCGCGATCAGTGTTTACTACACGCTTCTTCCATATTTGAACACTGGGGACACACATAGCTTTTTATTGCTGTCTTCATGAATTGGTGACATCCTTGAATCAACTCTCTGGATCTGAGATGGATGAACTGACAGATGTCTCTGTCTGGGGAAAGGTGGCCAATTCCTGTCAATCCATTCAATATGTTTCTTTGCTCCCTCATTACATGTATGTTACCAATTACTTGGGTTAAATTTGTTATATTGGTTGGTCGCAATTTACGTCTTAAAGATTTTATTTGAATGGACTTTTAGAGCTGGAGAGATGGTGGAGTAGGTAAGAAAGCTCATTGCTCTTATAAAGGACAATGAGTTTGGTTCCCATCACCCATGTCAGGCAGTTCACAACCTGCTATAACTCCAGCTCCAAGGAATCTAATGCTCACTCTGGCATCCATGGTGACCACATGCAAAAATACATACACACACAGATGCACATACATCTCCATAAATAAAAATAAAGTAGATTTTTGATCATTTTCCCCTAACAATAAGAAGGCTGCATTTTAGTATTAAAAATATGAATAGTTGCAAACAAAAATATTCTCATGGGCTGGCTAAACTCAAATGTGTCTTGTAACCTTCCCCTGACCCATTTCTCCATCAATTAAATGGCAAAGATAACTTCCATGGTGGCTATTAGGATTCTTTCAACAGTACTTGGCATCTCTAAGTGCTGACCTGATTATCATTGACATTCTCTCTGTTAGTATTTCATAGTTACAGCTGAATTTTTTCTTTGTATTCTCTAAGAGTTTTGAACATCAAACCCACATTCAAAGAACGTGATCCCCTATGTCTAGAAATCTGAGGGCATCCTGGTTAAACTGTCACGCCTGGTTAAACTGTCACGTGCAGCTTAATTCAGCTGCCCCTGAGTGGGGCTTTGTCAATGCCACTGCATGCAAGGGATCAGTCTGTTTTCCTCGGTGGGAGAAGACACACTCATGTTCTTCTCTTCCCTGATTCCAAGTCTAGTTTCATTAATTCTCTAACTCTCAAAGAAATCCCAACACCCACCCTTGTACAAATTGCCCTCACATTTTAAAGATCCTTCATACTGAAGGTAGATTGTTTCAAAACCCGTCCTCAGGAAGCCTGAGTCTCTAATTCTTACTGGGAGTTTCTAGAAGAGAAGATTGGATCCGTGGAAGATACAGAAGGCTCTGGACAGATGGCTTGGTTTGGGTGCAATATGATTGTAATAAGTTAATTTAGATGTAAGTTTTGTTTTGTTAAGAACTCATGTCAAATATATTGAGATGATGAAGGACAGAAATACCAAGAGCCTAATAATTCAATGGAGCGATGACCACTGCGTTGGAAAGCAAAGGCTAGCAACCCTACCTCTGTTTTTATGCTTTATTCTTGGGTTCTTAGACACAGTCTTCCCCGTGATGTGAATGTGCTAGGGAATATTATTGGGCATACTTGGGACAGTGTGGCTATGCATTGCTGAATCTGCTACACATCTGGTTACGTCTGGCTCTAAACATGTGCCTTGGCTTTCACTTCAATTAAAGAATCTTGTTTACGTTTCATTTGTGGAAGGAATAGAGCAGGACGAACAGCTGGTGAAAAGTGAGTGGTGTCAGTGTGGGAGGAGTGTGCTCACCTGTCTTAGTGTCTTCTAGCCTGAAGTATACCATAGTTAAGCAATGGTAGTTTCTATCTAAGATACAAAGTATAGAGAGAAAAAGTGGAATTGAGTATTAAGCATTTGTATGTCCCTAGGTATGAAATCACCTTGTAAATCTTCACTTAGTGATAGTCCTTTTAAAAATATATTGGGATAGTAAAGACATATAGTTTCTTTAATAGTACCACTGATTATAACTGGCCAATATGAATACAGTTTTGGAAGAACCGGGGGACACACAGCTTATCACCTGTAAACTTCTCTCTTTTGCCTAACTTGCTCTAAATTTTACTACTGCTGTGGACATTGTTCTATACACCAAAACCCAGGTGCAAAATAGGTAAACCAAGTGTATGTTTTCTTTCCTTCATTTCCCACATTTGTATCAGTCACTGAGAATACAGGCTCTACTTACCAAAGCCATGCTGTCTTCACTGTGGCCCACTTACCCAAAGAAGTTCTGATCCAAGCATAGCATCATGAGCGTAAACTGCAACCCTTGGGCCCCTGCTATGCCTCATTTTTCCCATTCCAACCCTAGACATTCATGTGCCCATAGAATCCAGAGACATTATCAGTGGAAAAGTATGAATCAAATCAGGAAACTGGCTTAAGACTCTATGGTAGACTTACTTCCCTTTAACGTCACAACTATTTATTATTTAAGAACTCAGGGATTTTCAGGGGTCCTTGATACCTCTGCACATTGTTCTATAAGATCACAACACCGTGTATAATATTTCTAAGGCAATTTTTAATTCTCCCTCCTTCTTTCATCACTGTTTAAGCAAGTTCCTCAAAGGTCAAGGGACATGTGATATCCAAACACATTGAATGCAGATGTGAGAATCCTAAAATCATCTGTTAAGCCAAACACTAAATACATGTGTAAACACAAAAAGCCATTTGTTTTTTTAAACTGCTTTCGTTTAAATACGTGTGTGTATACATATATACTATAATAAATACATATATGTGTGTATATATATGTATATATGCATTTATAAAAATAGTACCTGTAAGTTTGAAGAGATGGCCATTGGGTAAAGTACTCACTGTGCAAGCCTGAGGATCTGAATTCAGATCCTCAGAAGATACGTAAAAGCCAGATGCAGTGTGACCCCTGTGACCCCACTGTCTGTGGGACCCCTCTGTGACCCCACTGTCTGTGGGACCCCTCTGTGACCCCACTGCCTGTGGAACCCCTCTGTGACCCCACTGCCTGTGGGACCCCTCTGTGACCCCACTGCCTGTGGGACCCCTCTGTGACCCCACTGCCTGTGGGACCCCTCTGTGACCCCACTGCCTGTGGGACCCCTCTGTGACCCCACTGCCTGTGGGACCCCTCTGTGACCCCACTGCCTGTGGGACCCCTCTGTGACCCCACTGTCTGTGGGACCCCTCTGTGACCTGAGTGTGGAAGGGGAAGAGAACAGCAGGATCCCAGGGACTTCTTGGTCAGAAAGTCTAGTTGAATCAGTGAGCTATGGGTTCTGTGGGAAACCCTTTCTAAAACAAAAGGTGGAAAGCAATCTCAAAAGATACCTGACATTGACTTGTTTCTTCTACATCTTATAATAGATGAGCTTTCATGTGCACACAAACACACATGTAATATACCACACATACAAACATTTATATACATCCTGATATTTGTAATGAGCTTAGCATTTGTTTTTAGGTAAATTTACATTGTTTTGTTTTGTTGTTTTTCAAGACAGGGTTTCTCTGTGTAGTTTTGGTGTCTGTCCTGGACCTCGCTCTGTAGCTCTGTAGACAAGGCTGGTCTTGAACTCACCGAGATCAGCTTGGCTCTGCCTCCCGAGTGCTGGGATTAAAGGTGTGTGTCACCACCGCCTGGCCATAAATTAATATTTTAAGGTTTTCTTTTTAATATTCTAGCATGATAAACATTGGTAGATACTTGGAATCTTTGGAGTATAAAGAGAGCAGAACTGTCCCTAAGCAG